>NC_137103.1:49953785-50293785 GCF_949357685.1 Gobio gobio | reverse complement strand
AAATGAAATAATCATGCATGCATCCATTAGACAAAGCTTAAAATTGAAAACATTAGGAATAGGTCATTTACCATGGATTCTCTGTGTGCAGCGATAGATTTCAACATGGCTGCATGTTTTTCTTCTTTCTCACGCTGCTCTCGGGCCTGTCTGGCCTCACGTTCAGCGACCGCTTTTGCGATGATCTCTTCCTCATTACTGACTTCTTGCTGCTTCTGCACGGCTAACTTCTGTATAATAGTCTCTCTGTGTCTTTGAAGCTCTCTAAAACACAAAAAAGAAAGAAGACAAATCTGAGACAAAGCAAGCACTGGAGATAATTATACTTTCTCTCCAGGGTTCCTGTACTTCACCCACACAGTGAATTTCCATGACTTCCATAACCTGATTCACGGATGAGCATGTTGTAGAAATGTGGATGTCCATTTGTATGTCAGGTAACAATCTTTTGAATTAGTAGATTTATATATGCTGGTTTGCAAGCAGGTTTGCATTTAAAACAAACACTCAGAAAGCTGATTAAATATGAAGCTAAAACTAAATAAAATTAGATGAGAATTTAGATGAGAAACTTAACCTTACAAAACTTAGAAATGTTGCCTTGGCAGCTAATTGAAATAACATTGAAATAACATTTCAATTAGTAAGTTGAAGTAATACAATTACTAAAACTAAAACTGAAATAATGAGTGCTGTCAAAATCGATTAATCGCAATTAATCACATCTAACATAAATGTTTGTTTACATAATATATGTGTGTGTATATATATTATAATATATATGTACACACACACACACACACACACACACACACACACACACACACACACACACACACACACACACACACACACACACACACACACACACACACACACACACACACACACGCACACAAACAAACATATATGTATATAAATATAATAATATATACACACACACAAATACTTGTATGTTAGATGCGATTAATCAATTTGACAACACTAAAATAAATATAAATTAAAGCTCAATAGAAATAAAAAAAAAACAAATAAAAAAAATGACAAAAGCACATAAAAAAATCCTAAATCTTAAACTGATAATATAAAAATAAAATCATTATCATCATCATCATCATCATCATCATCATCATCATCATCATCATCATCATCTTCTGCTTATCCGGGGCCGGGTCGTGGGGGCAACAGTCTAAGCAGAGACGCCCAGACTTCCCTCTCCCTAGCCATTTCCTCCAGCTCTTCTGGGGGGACCTCGAGGCGTTCCCAGGCCAGCCGAGAGACATAATCCCTCCAGCGTGTCCTAGGTCTTCCCTGGGGCCTCCTCCTGGTGGGATGTGCCCAGAACACCTCCCTGGGAAGGCATCCAGGAGGCATCCGAAACAGATGCCCGAGCCACCTCAGCTGGCTCCTCTCGATGTGGAGGAGCAACGGCTCTATCTCTAAGGGAGCGCCCAGCCACCCTGCGGAGAAAGCTCATTTCGACCGCCTGTATCCGGGATCTTGTCCTTTCGGTCATGACCCACAGCTCATGACCATAGGTAAGAGTAGGAACGTAGAACGACCGGTAAATCGAGAGATTCGCCTTACAGCTCAGCTCCTTTTTCACTACGACAGACCGGTACATTGACCGCATTACTGCAGAAGCTGCACCGATCCGTCTGACGATCTCCCGTTCCATCCTTCCCTCACTCGTGAACAAGACCCCAAGATACCTGAACTCCTCCACTTGAGGCAGGAACTCTCCACCAACCTGAAGAGGGCAAGCCACCCTTTTCCGACTGAGAACCATGGCCTCGGACATGGAGGTGCTGATTCTCATCCCAGCCGCTTCACACTCGGCCGCAAACCGTCCCAGTGCACGCTGAAGGTCCTGGTCTGAGGAGGCCAACACGACAACATCATCCGCAAAAAGCAGTGACGAAATTGTGTGGTCCCCGAACCGGACACTCTCCGGCCCTTGGCTGCACCTAGAAATTCTGTCCATAAAAATTATGAACAGAACCGGCGACAAAGGGCAGCCCTGCCGGAGTCCAACATGCACCGGGAACAAGTCTGACTTACTGCCAGCAATGCGGACCAAGCTCCTGCTCCGGTCGTACAGGGATAAAAATGTAATTAATTAATTAAAAAAATAAAATAAAAAGTATATAAATAATAGTAATATAGCACTGAAAGCCCATGATAAAATAACAAAATGCCTAAAATATTTAAAATGCTCCCAAAGTCATTTTATCTGTTATCTAGCATTTAATATATCAAGTTTAGTTTGTGTTGGAAGTGATTAACATAAATAATCGGCATGCTGTGTGTTTTATACGGTTAGAAAAAATTCCCTTGTAAATGTAAAAAATGCTCCTGAAAATCAAAATAAAGAAGTTCATTTCTGACATGTCATTCATACCCACCACAGGACACATTTCCATTGTCTTACAGTACCTAAATATGTCCTCCTGCTTTTCTTTCCTCATTTTTGTCACTTTTTCTTTATGGCTGGCGAGCTGCTTCCGTTTCTCCTCATCTTCCTTCTGCCTCCGGGCCTCTGCTGCTTTCATCTGCTCTCTGTTGGTCAAATGGTCCTGATGGAAGACAGAAGAAGGGATTTCAAAACAGCATCTGATTCAATCTAGCTGCTTTTTCTATGTGAATGTTGTCCAACAACCGCCTTACATGAAAAGAATTCATCATGCTTCTCTTCTCTTCCTGTTTTTTGCGCTCTTTCATGGATTGTTCCCATAGTTGAAGATCTTGGAGTCGCTCAATTTCTTCAGCATCCTTTTTGACCTCCTGCCTCTCCTGCTCTTTCTTCATTTCATGATCCTTTAACCTAATAGAGAGGGAAACATCAGACGCATTGTATTAGGTCCTTTCAGGTAAGTCCCAGCTAACAGAGAACGCTCTCAGAACTAGAAAATGTTCTACATTTATGCATTTGGCAGACGCTTTTATCCAAAGCGACTTACAGTGCCCTTATTACAGGGACAATCCCCCTGGAGCAACGTGGAGTAAAGTGCCTTGCTCAAGGACACACTGGGGGTGACCGCTGGGATCAAACCAGCAACCTTCTGCATATCAGTTAAGTTAATCTCAAAAATGGTAAATGGACTGCATTTATATAGCGCTTTCAACAGATCCATGGCCACCAAAACGCTTTACATATTGCCTAACATTCACTCATTAATACACTGATGGTGTCAGCCATGCAAGTCACCATCCAGCTCGTCGGGAGCAGCTGGGGTTAGGTGTCTTGCTCATGGATACCTTGACACTTGGTCAGGTGGACGCGGGGCTAGAACCACCAACCTTCCGGTTAGTAGACAACCTTCCGGTTAGTAGACAACCTACATGAACCACTGAGCCACTTTCTCAAAGTTGCGGACAAATGTATTTATACATTGTTCGTGGGGTGTTTTTTAATTAAATGTTTTAGTTGAATGATCGTCTAACATTTTTTTAATGTTAATAATTGTTTCAGAATGTTCAGAGAACGTTTAAAAGCAGTGTTCGGGGTAATGCATTACGTAATCAGAGTACTCTTTTTAAAAATAACGAGTAATGTAACACATTCCTTGTAAATTTACAACAAAATATGACGTCATTTTGTTCTCGCAGCCCTGGTTTGTGAGTTATCGCAGCTTGTTCTCGACACATCATCTGAGCTGAACTTTTTTCTTGTGGGTGTCCGAGAACTATTGTGTGATTGGTCAGAAATCTACAGTGGGCGGGGTTAATGCGGAGAAACGAAAAATGTTCGGCACCTGCTTTTCTTGTGAAGTATGGAATGTCCTGGACAGAACAAACTTTGTTCTTGCAACCTCAAGAAAACAAACAAATTTCTTTGTTCTTACGGAGTGTGTACCAAGCTGAACTGTAGGGCTAGTTAGGTAAGAAATACTACAGAAACTGAATAAAGCAATTGAATGTAAAATAATCGTTTTCTTTGCAAAGATTAAATACAGATTAACCAAATAAAGTTACAAAAGTTATTCAGCCAAGAGCAGTGAGGGATTCTCTCTTTGCTTTTTTTGTTTGATTAACAACACAGACAGCAGGTTTATTAGGCTGCTGTCACTTTAAGAGCTTACGCATGGATCCAATATACTGTTGCACATGAATTTCTGAACTGTTTACGTTAACTTAGGACATAACCGACTGTGTTTTTGTGAAAACTTGGCAAGACTGACAATATTTTTGTGTGTATTTGACCGTTTAAGAGCAACAAGCTGCGAAAAGGTAATCAATTTGGCACTCACAACTGTTTGAGAGGCAGCGTTGTGTGCGCGTACTTTGAATGTGAGCATGGCTTCCCGGTAGGGAAACACTGTGTTAAAAAATACAAATAATATACACTCACCTAAAGGATTATTAGGAACACCATACTAATACTGTGTTTGACCCCCTTTCGCCTTCAGAACTGCCTTAATTCTACGTGGCATTGATTCAACAAGGTGCTGAAAGCATACTTTAGAAATGTTGGCCCATATTGATAGGATAGCATCTTGCAGTTAATGGAGATTTGTGGGATGCACATCCAGGGCACGAAGCTCCCGTTCCACCACATCCCAAAGCTGCTCTATTGGGTTGAGATCTGGTGACAGTGGGGGCCATTTTAGTACAGTGAACTCATTGTCATGTTCAAGAAACCAATTTGAAATGATTCGAGCTTTGTGACATGGTGCATTATCCTGCTGGAAGTAGCCATCAGAGGATGGGTACATGGTGGTCATAAAGGGATGGACATGGTCAGAAACAATGCTCAGGTAGGCCGTGGCATTTAAACGATGCCCAATTGGCCCTAAGGGGCCTAAAGTGTGCCAAGAAAACATCCCCCACACCATTACACCACCACCACCAGCCTGCACAGTGGTAACAAGGCATGATGGATCCATGTTCTCATTCTGTTTACGCCAAATTCTGACTCTACCATCTGAATGTCTCAACAGAAATCGAGATTCATCAGACCAGGCAACATTTTTCCAGTCTTCAACTGTCCAATTTTGGTGAGCTTGTGCAAATTTTAGCCTCTTTTTCCTATTTGTAGTGGAGATGAGTGGTACCCGGTGGGGTCTTCTGCTGTTGTAGCCCATCCGCCTCAAGGTTGTGCATGTTGTGGCTTCACAAATGCTTTGCTGCATACCTCGGTTGTAACGAGTGGTTATTTCAGTCAAAGTTGCTCTTCTATCAGCTTGAATCAGTCGGCCCATTCTCCTCTGACCTCTAGCATCAACAAGGCATTTTCACCCCCAGGACTGCCGCATACTGGATGTTTTTCCCTTTTCACACCATTCTTTGTAAACCCTAGAAATGGTTGTGCATGAAAATCTCAGTAACTGAGCAGATTGTGAAATACTCAGATCGGCCCGTCTGGCACCAACAACCATGCCACGCTCAAAATTGCTTAAATCACCTTTCTTTCCCATTCTGACATTCAGTTTGGAGTTCAGGAGATTGTCTTGACCAGGACCACACCCCTAAATGCATTGAAGCAACTGCCATGTGATTGGTGGTTACGGTAGATAATTGCATTAATGAGAAATTTAACAGGTGTTCCTAATAATCCTTTAGGTGAGTGTATGTATTTAATCTCACTTTATTAACCAATGTATTTGCTGTTAACCTTTGATGATCCAATTACTAATAAGCAAAAATTACTTTAGATCAAATTAATTTGTTTAATTTTTAATTGCTGAAATAAGAGTTTCTTAGCCTGACGTCAGCATACTCAGATTCTAGTCAGAATATGAGTCTGATGCTGCTCCATTGGGCTGTGATTATGAGGCGTGTTTCAACCGAACCAGGAAAGAAAATGCCTCTGCACTCAATTGGATAGATCTACAACCAATCAGAGCAACGGAGTAAGAGACGTATGTTGAGCGATGCATAGTTGTCAGAACTCAACTGCACGCACGCTGGAAGAAGTAGAAGAAGAAGGTGAGTGTAAACGATCTTTGTCGGTGTTGTAAAAATGAATTCAAGGATACACGGAGCACTTACCAACACGATCATCATTTTTGAGAGAAATAGTAAAGGTGAATGCATATACCAACAAGTTCTCCGTTTAGGAAACAAATTCAACCCAAGCGCTCTTTGGTGGCGTGGATGGTTACGTTACTGTTGATCATCTGTTCATCATCGTCTAAAGCCCGCCCTGACAATCTGATTGGTCCAAACAGCTTTGTTTCTAGCATAGCTGCTCCACAACGGATCAAGTCCAGACCGAACTTCCCGACCTCAAATGTTGTGGGCGGGGTTAAGTTCGGCTGGCATCCAGTCTAAGGCCCTGTCCCAAATGGCACACTTCATGTGCACTTTCGGTCTTGTGGACTTACAATGGCCGCTGCGTGCATGTGTCCGTTAAGTCCACAAGACCGCAGGGTGTCCCATTTGTAATTCTAGGTCTCAGAAGGGTGCTCGCGAGCGCCCCCTTTGAGGTCGATATGCGTTCTCGATGCGCACTTCTGCCGAGCCCGCACTGGTGCGGGTTACGCAGCGGACTTCTTCCCGGCAGTCAAAGCGGCATTACGTTGTGAACGTGCGGACTTAGAGGAAGACCGTGAGGGTTTAGGGTGCCATTTGGGACAGGGCCGAAGAGTTTCTTCTCCTGCGACCTATTCTTTTGCAATCCAGAATGGCAGCACAGCTGAAAGGTTTGTTTGAGCTGCGCCCTCTACTGTACAGCCGTTGATTTGCATTTCCTTCATCCTGAGGCTTATTCGTTTCACTTCTGGTACATGTGCCAAAACATTTTTTGTTGTTATTAAAAAACAAGCAGCAAGCAAGTACAGCCCAAGTGAGAAAAATAACACAAAAGTAACGCAACATATTACTTTCCATCAAAAGTAACTAAGTAATACAATTAGTTACTTTTTTAGAACGTAACACAATATTGTAACGCATTACTTTTAAAGGTTTCTTTCCCCAACACTGTTCAAAAGTAACACTCCGATAATGTTTGATGAATGCTAAAATGAAATGTTTCCTTTATGTTTGCATAACCAAGAAAATACATTTTAAAACAGAGAACGTTCAGAAATAACATTTATATTGTAATTGGAACGTTATCAAAAAGCATATTTTTGATAGCTGGGTTTTTGCCAAATGCACTGAAGCATGAATGCACTTTAATTTCTCCTTACTGTAGTTTCAAGCTCTCAGCAATGGCCAGTTGGTCGTGTTTCCTCTGCAGGGCTTTCTGCTGCTCCTGACGGGTGGCCTGTTCTTCTCTCCAAGCCATTTTGGCCAAGATATCTCTGTCTATGTCTTTGCTGGCATTCTGCTTCATGCGTTTTAGCTCGATCTGAGCCTCCCTTTCCTTCAGAACCTCTGCCAGCATCAGAGCGCTCTATAAAAACAAGAGGATGGTTTCTACAACGTTTTACCACAGAAAAAGATTTGTGATCAAATGATGTGAGACACAAACATGGAAGCCTTTCACTCTGTCGGTCTGGTAGTACTGCTGCGTTTTTGATTTCTCAATGGCCTCCTTTCGTGTCTGGGCCTGGTATTTCGCTTCTTCTATGTCAAGTAGTTTCCTCTCCTCTTCTTCGATCGCCTCACGAATTGCTTTCGCCTCCAGCTTTTTTTGTCGTTGTCCCTGTAAGGACAAAATCAGATTTGTTTGCTGTACTTTGTTACTGTAAGTCACATATTAACACTCAGAGACCCAAGTACTGATGTTTATATATATATATATATATATATATATATATATATATATATATATATATATATATATATATATATATATATATATATACTCAACTAAAGGATTATTAGGAACACCATACTAAAACTGTGTTTGACCCCCTTTCGCCTTCAGAACTGCCTTAATTCTACGTGGCATTGATTCAACAAGGTGCTGAAAGCATTCTTTAGAAATGTTGGCCCATATTGATAGGATAGCATCTTGCAGTTGATGGAGATTTGTGGGATGCACATTCAGGGCACGAAGCTCCTGTTCCACCACATCCCAAAGCTGCTCTATTGGGTTGAGATCTGGTGACTGTGGGGGCCATTTTAGTACAGTGAACTCATTGTCATGTTCAAGAAACCAATTTGAAATGATTCGAGCTTTGTGACATGGTGCATTATCCTGCTGGAAGTAGCCATCAGAGGATGGGTACATGGTGGTCATAAAGGGATGGACATGGTCAGAAACAATGCTCAGGTAGGCCGTGGCATTTAAACGATGCCCAATTGGCACTAAGGGGCCTAAAGTGAGCCAAGAAAACATCCCCCACACCATTACACCACCAGCACCAGCCTGCACAGTGGTAACAAGGCATGATGGATCCATGTTCTCATTCTGTTTACGCCAAATTCTGACTCTACCATCTGAATGTCTTAACAGAAATCGAGATTCATCAGACCAGGCAACATTTTTCCAGTCTTCAAATGTCCAATTTTGGTGAGCTTGTGCAAATTTTAGCCTCTTTTTCCTATTTGTAGAGGAGATGAGTGGTACCCGGTGGGGTCTTCTGCTGTTGTAGCCCATCCGCCTCAAGGTTGTGCGTGTTGTGGCTTCACAAATGCTTTGCTGCATACCTCAGTTGTAACGAGTGGTTATTTCAGTCAAAGTTGCTCTTCTATCAGCTTGAATCAGTCGGCCCATTCCCCTCTGACCTCTAGCATCAACAAGGCATTTTCGCCCACAGGACTGCGGCATACTGGATGTTTTTCCCTTTTCACACCATTCTTTGTAAACCCTAGAAATGGTTGTGCGTGAAAATCCCAGTAACTTACCAACAACCATGCCACGCTCAAAATTGCTTAAATCACCTTTCTTTCCCATTCTGACATTCAGTGTGGAGTTCAGGAGATTGTCTTGACCAGGACCACACCCCTAAATGCATTGAAGCAACTGCCATGTGATTGGTTGATTAGATAATTGCATTAATGAGAAATTGAACAGGTGTTCCTAATAATCCTTTAGGTGAGTGTATGTATATATATATCTATATATATATATATATATATATATTTTTTTTTTTTAATAAAGAAAACCAAAAATATTACATCAAGATGTCATTCAAATTACAATTAGACAGAGAGAAGTATAAAAAAAAACTTTCGCTAGATAAAAGCCTTATTCATCGTCTGGTATCGTTTAAAGGCCTTTGAAGCTGCACTGAAACTGTCATTTGGACCTTGAACGGTTTGGTGCCCATTGAAGTCAATTTTATGGAGAAAAATCCTGGGATGTTTTCATCAAAAACCTTAATTTATTTTCGACTGAAGAAAGAAAGACATGGACATCTTGGATGACATGGGGGTGAGTAAATTATCAGCAAAAGTTTATTAAAAGTGAACTAATCCTTTAAGTCCAGATTAAATAAAAATTGTCATGAAATATTTTTTTGCTGATCATTTTCCAGTCGTGCCTGTTTAAGGGTTAAAGGTGTTTACTAAAATGATGTTTTATGCATATTTTATTTTAGGGTAAATTTAGGTTTTTTCAAGCACAAATGACAGCGCGATACTTACAGCAATGGTGTTGGACCAGTGCTTGACGAGCTCTTTAGAGCGCATGTGCAGCGCCTCCCGCTGTTCAGCTGCTGCAATGACACTTCTGTTGTGATGATTCACACCGTTCACACTGTCCTGGATGCGCTGCCATTCCGTTTTAGACAAAACTACCACTTGACGAAGGTCTGCTTCGGTTTTCTCCATCTTTGAATTCACAACTTTATGCATTCGACAGCATATATCAAAGTTATTATAAAAGCTTCAATTATTATACACTATTCTCAGATATGTTGGTGCTCAGTATGTGTAATTCTCACCTTGTTTACTCGAGCCTTTCCTCCGACCGTACTGGACGACACCTGTTGTTACTGAGGCGGTTGACATTTTAACTGCTTTGTATTTCCTCTCACATTCGTTGATCTAGACGTATATTGAGATGATTTTTTATTTTATTTTGATTCCTTCATACATCGAGAGGCTTGGCTAACGTTGTAACCTAACATGCTCGGACTCTCTACACTGTGTTGTTCGGCAACCATTAAAACTTTTGTTACACTGTTCCCCAGCAACCCTGTCTGTGAAGTAGGTGACGTCATGCGGATCTGTCCTTAAAGGGCCAGCAAAACAAGTTGATTTAGCCTTATAATTCTTAACATTATGTGATGTAACTACATTCAATTTACTTTAAATTCTTAGTATATAAACTTTTGATTATAAATATTTTTCTGCACGCTCTTCTTGGTCTGGTAGCAAACAAACAAACAAACAAACAAACAAATATAGCCTTATAGTATTAATACTATTAACTAATTTGTTGTTTAATTAAACTTGACCTCTAATAAAACGAGTAATGTGTTTTGTGTGTTATGCATCATTATAAAGTCAGTGTTATGAACTTAATGGCAAAATACTATATACGTCATGTACATTTTCTACATGATTGGTAGACCAGGGGCCTGTTTCAGAAAGGAGGTTCAACAAACTCTGAGTTTAAACCTGAACTCTGAGTTGACTTACTCTGAGATGGGAAACTCTGAGTTTTGGGTTTCAGAACAGCTGAATTGAGGTAGTTCAATCAACTCTGAGTAGACTGACTCTGAGTTAAGCTCATGCATTCCAACTATGAAAAGCCACGATCAATGGAGCTCCGAAATTACGATTCACCATGGCAACAGCACCCAACAAAAAGACGTTTGCATACTTCCGGGTCAATACACAAGTTTAATTCTTATTTATTTTAATTAAGTTTAATTTTCATGGTATCCAAAAGGCAAACAAAGAATGTGGCAGCAGCTAAAAAAAAAAAAAAAAAAAACCATAATTCAATCAGGAAAAGCTTTAAGCATAAAATGTTCATGGGTGTAGGTTTAATGACTTTACAAACATTTGACATATTAAATAAATATCATTCAGTGTCCAATGTGCAGCAGCTTTTCCCACATAGACCCTTTTCACAGACTGTGATGACGTGTTTTAATGGTCATCAATATCGTAAATCCTGCAATGTTTTTTTTATTTATTTTTTATGTGTGTACATTTATAACACTAATACATTGTATTATATTACTTTTGCATCAAATTACAAAAATCAAGTTACCGCTGCTGTGAGAGTGTTTCTAATACAGCGTCTATGGGAGTGATAGTTAAAATTAACATCTTTCTCTCTTTTCACTGCAGTTATCAATCTCACTTTAATTTTTCCATCTTTTTGAAAGTTGTGAAATCACTATTGTGGAGTTTTTCTTTTGCTATTTGAGCAAATGGAGACACAAAAATATATATTTAATGTATTCTCTCATTCACCGCTATAAGAGTTAACCCAACTATGACGACTTCAGCTTCGGAAACCCAGAAATGTGAAAAGGGTCTATGCTCTTTTCACATAATGAAATGTTCTCTGATCCTACCTGTTACATTTATTAATCAGGGTAATGACATTATTGACTTCTACTCAGGCCAGCCAAACTCCAGCACCACTGACAGATGAAAAGGAGATGGAGGAAGAATATTAACACCCAACAGGAAAAAGAATAAAGTATTTGTAGGAAATAAAGATGACTATAAAAATGTAAATAAATGTATTTAACAGCTGTGGTGGTGGTTATGCCATATATCTCGTACTACCATCTGGCAGCATCCTTCCATTCCATACAGTAATCCGTTTTCAGAAAGTGTGATGATGGGTATATGAGTGTCATAAATGTGTCCAACCACTGGAAATCCTAAAGGAAATTCTAATTATTAGGTTACTTCTAGAGGATTATCAAGTGAACGTCAGGATCTTGTATAAAACATGCCATTTTTGTCACTTTGACAGTGTCCTCATGTGCTTTTCTTACTTTGTATTTTTGTCAAGTGGCAGAAAATTTAATTTGTTTTAAGTAAACTTTGCTTACTTTAGATTTAGATTAAATTTATAATTTTTTTTATATTTATACTTGAAATATGACCAAAATACTCAGTAAGAAAAGCATTTGTGGCGTTTGAATGAATGAATAAAGTATTTAAACACTGCTGGTGCTTTAAAAAGGGGGAGGAGAACGAAAGAAACTCTGGGTTTACCAAAGAAAACCTGCCTCTGACCAGGTTAGGTTCACAGAGTAAGTTACCCTGGTAACTGACTCTGAGTATAAGTTACCTCTCTTTCAGAAACGGGCTTGGCTTACCCTGCTTTCTCGGGTTTGACATACCTCCCATTCTGAAACAGAAAACCCAGAGTTTCCCTTATTTCAGGGTTAACCTACTCAGAGTTTTCACTTAACCTCCTTTCTGAAACGGGCCCCAGGACTAGTTGTCACACATAACCTTTTTTTTTTTTTTTCAAATTAGTCTTGCTTATGTTCCTGAACCATGTTTTCCCACTATATGGGGGTATGTTGACACAACAGGAACTTGCCTTAACCAACCTGTTAAAGGCTATTAAAATGTAAACAGTGAAATATATTACTGTCATCAAGTGTTTTTTTTCTTGTAACAGTCACATTTTGATGAATCTCAATAAAACAAAAAACACATAAAGTTTATTATGATTTTGACTGTTTTTATTGGATTATTACTTACTGATAAGCCCACAAGACAGACAAGAGAAAAAGGCAACAGAATAAATATGTGTCATGTGGTCACCTATAGTCAGATGAGCTTGTGTGAAGAAAGTCCAACTGACCAGTGATAAGCTTCTTTTCATCTTATATTCACTTTAAGCTCAAATAAATAGATCAAACACCCATTAAAGTATGCAGACCCAAACATGCATAAATAAAGAAATAATAACAAGAGATAAAGAAATAAAAGTCCAAATAAATAAATACATGATAAATTAATAAACAAACAAAACAATTTATGTGAGAATAAATCAATAGGAAATACATTAAGAAATATATAAAAGTGGAAATAAACAAATAAATGCATGTGGGGGGAAAAAAAGTAAATGTATAAATAAATAGTAAAAATAAAAAATATATATTTATGTGAGAATAAATACATGAAGAAATATATAAAAAATGGAAAAATAAATGAATAAACAAATAAGTACATTTATGCGAAAATAAAGAAATGAATAATAATAAGAAAATACATAATGACAAATATAAAAGTGGAAATAAATAAATACACGTGGGACCAAATAAATAAATAAACAAATAAATAAATCAATTTATGCGGGAATAAATAAATAAATAAATAAATAACAATAGGAAAATACATATAAAAGTGGAAATAAATAAATACATGAGGGAACAAATAAATACATTTATAAATAAATAAACAAATAAATACATTTATGTTAGAATAAATACATGTAATAATAGGAAAATACATGAAATATATAAATGTGGTAAAAATAAATAAATGTATAAATTAATAAAAAAATAAATACATTTATGTGAGAATAAATTAGCAAATGCAATAATACACTCTAAAAAAAAAAAGGTTCTATATAGCACCAAAAATGGTTCTTGGCTCGTAATCATAGGGGAACCTTTTTTAGTGCTATATAGCACCAATTTTGGTGCTTCAGTGGTTCTTCAGCGGTTCTTCAGAGGTTCTTCAGCGGTTCTTCAGAGGTTCTTTACCGGTTCTTTGACTAAGGTGCTATAAAGCACCTCTGAAGAACCGCTGAAGAACCACTGAAGCACCAAAATTGGTGCTATATAGCACTAAAAAAGGTTCCCCTATGATTACGAGCCTTTTTTTTTAGAGTGTAGGGAAATACATAAAGAAATATACAAAAGTGAAAAAAAATGCATGTGGGAAAAATAAATAAATGCATGTGGGAAAAATAAATAAACAAATATTTATGTGGGAATAAATAAATAAATGTAATAAATACGGAAATAAATAGATAAATGAGGGAACAAATAAATACATGTATAAATAAATAAACAAATAAATACATTTATGTTAGAATAAATACATGTAATAATAGGAAAATACATGAAATATATAAAAGTGGAAATAAATAAATGCGGTAAAAAATAAATAAATGTATAAATTAATAAACAAATAAATAAATGTATGTGAGAATAAATGAGCAAATGCAATAATAGGGAAATACATAAAGAAATATACAAAAGTGGAAAAAAATAAATAAATGTGGGAATAAATAAATAAATAAATATATACATGTTCTAAATATATACATGTAATAATAGAAAAATACATGAAATATATAAAAGTGGAAAAAAAATAAATGTGGTAAAAATAAAGAAATGTATAAATGAATAAACAAATAAATACATGTGTGAGAATAAATGAGCAAATGCAATAATAGGGAAATACATAAAGAAATATACAAAAGTGGAAAAAAATAAATAAATGCATGCGGGAAAAGCATGTGGGAAAAATAAATAAATGCATGTGGGAAAAATAAATAAACAAATATTTATGTGGGAATAAATAAATAAATAAATAAATAAATAAATAAATAAATGTAATATATATTAAATAAATACATAACGTTAAAAAAGAAATTTAGAGAATACATTTTAAAGAATAAAAACAGAAAATAATAGATAAAATGAAAAAGTAATAAAAAAAAATGAATTGTACTTGTTTTATCAAGTCATTTCTTTTTTTCGTTATTTATTTTATTTTGCTGTTGCACAGTGGCAGGAGGAACTTTAGGGAGGGCGCGTGAAGGGCGGAGTTCAAGGAGGAGGAGATCCTCTTTATTGAAAAACGCCACAGAACTAGAACATCAGCGGCGCACGCGATCAGTCATTTGAGTCGCGTCGAGTCACTACATCAACAGGAATGGCCCCGGTATCAGTCAAACGCGTTTTAATCAGTGAAAGTGTGGATCCATGCTGCAAAACTATTCTTCAAGAGAATGGCATTGAAGTGACGGAGAAGCAGATGACTAAAGAAGAGTTGATGGCAGAGATTCAGGTAACGTTAAATGAAGTTCTGCTGCAACTTCACCGGAATATCAAGTGTCTGGATTTGAAGCGCCGCCAAGATAATGGCGTCTTCCAATGCAATGCAAAATGTGATGATAAAATATTAGCATGTGAATGCCTGCCTTTTGATAAAGTTTGTGTGTGTGTGACTGTGTGTCACCCCTCCTCCTCCTCCTCTTCAAGAGTCTGATGCAACAGCAGGCTTTATCTGCACCATATGAATCATTTCAACCGATTCACAGCTAATGATTTTATTAGGCATCAAATAATCAACAGACTTCCCCCCTGTACTTTATGCTTAATGCAAGTGTGTTTTGCTCTCTGCATGTGTTTTAACTTATGAGGTAATGTTATTTGCGTGCGTAGTTTATCATTTTTCACCACCACCAATGCTTCTGTCATTGCATGCATGCATGCTTGGTTATGATGCCAATAATATTAATATAATAGTAATAAATTATAATATACATAGTAAGGCATGGTCACAAAATAAAAAGCAAGCAGTACTGAATGCATGGTGACTTGTGACAATAAGTTAAGTATAAGTAAAACCTTTTACATGCCAATTTTGTTTACATATCTTAATCTTCCCCCCTAGAATTATGATGGTCTAGTTGTCCGATCAGCAACTAAAGTTACTGCTGATGTCATCAATGCTGGGAGTAACTTGAAGATCATTGGCCGGGCCGGAACAGGAGTTGACAACGTGGATGTGGATGCAGCAACCAAGAGAGGAATCATTGTCATGAAGTAATGAAGCATGTGGAGTCTTGCTCTGACCTCTATTCTGTGTTTTCAGTGCTAAAGCAGGTTGCACTAGTTTCTGTTGTTAACGGAATAGTTTTGCCCCAAATGAAACCATCATCATCATCGATTATTGACTCTTGTGTCATTTTAACTAGGTATAATATATAATTTTTCTCGTCAAACACACATCTTAGAAGGTGCTAAGGAGAATGGCTAGGAAATAGAAATTCCTTTCCTAAACGTTTTTATCTGAAGGGTACATAACACACAGTTTCTACCAATCTCATGTTTATCTTGAGTACCTATAGAGTAGTATTCAGTTGTTAAGTCTGACGTCACGCATCTCATACCAGAAGAAAAACAACAAACGGTGCTAATACACACACACACACACACACACACACACACACACACACACACACACACACACACACACACACACACACACACACACACACACACACACAATGTGGTGTAATACTACAATAAAAATTATAATCATAACCATTTTCTCCATACCAAAATTCCAGATGGCCAGACAGTGATTCATCTTTTTTAAATTTATAAAATATTAATGTCTATGACGCTGTGAGCACAGAGACTGTTGTGTAGACTGTAAGTATTTAAAATGTTTAACTTTTTAAAATGTTTGTTTAATATGAATAAATATTAAACGGCCGTCGATGGCATTCTCAAGTGAAACGAGTTAAGGCTTGGACCCAGAAATGGCGTTCCTGACGACTTAACAAGCGGAGATCCTTCATATCTCTGAAGAGTCTTTAGTTTGATCAGATTTATGAAAGACATATACGCTGTACCTATTCTTTCCGAAAACAGCCGAGCTCGTGGAGGCGTGCAGTGGGGGCGGAGCTAAAGAGACACACACACACACACACACACACAATACATTATGGCATCATCCCATAATCTAACTTTTGATAACTTTTGATTCACTATACGTTCGTGTTGTTTACATTATATGCACTTGCACGCCGATTGCCAACAAAACACAGACATTTGATGCAGTTTTACTCTCCGCTTGGGACCGGGATCTTTTATCGCTGGGAATGCTCCATCTTTTAGTTTCAAACGATCTGCAAATCTAGCGTCAAACTGAGCCTTGTTTATAAAACATTTGTCCCCGAAATGCCGGGAACAAACAAACACACTTGCCGAACTCCGGAAAAAACTTGCTGCTCCGGAAAAACAAATGGTGTACTGTTCCCTTAACGCTGGGTTATTTGGGAAGCCGAAGAAGGTTATCTTTCCCTCACAACCAGAAACACACTTCTTTAGTGACATTGTTTGTCTAAAAACAAAATGACAGCATAGCCATAAAAAGCTCCCGTAACCCGAACAAAGCTCGTTGATGGGCGTGTTCTCGCTCTGGTGGATGTGCGCACTCGCTCATCTGGGAGAAGTGCCCATACAAGCAATTCAGCCCTTTAAGAAGTCATACAGGGCCATACTCGAAGAAAACTTATAAGAATTCTGAATGAGTGTATTTGGCACAGAAATATTCTTGTCATACGTCCAACTCATTTTTTTTTAAACTTTGGCTATGTTTAGCTGGATAATCCAACTCTTTAACAGTGTAAATAAGTCAGAATGCATGAAATAGCATTAGACATCCCCTTTAATGTTGTTTTAGTTTTATTTTTTTATTATTGAAGGTGATAGCTGAAAGATGACTTTTTTTTTTTTAGCACTCCAAGTGGAAACACAATCAGTGCTGCTGAGCTCACCTGTGCTCTTCTGATGAGCTTGTCACGGTAAACTGGAAAAAATATTATTTAATAAAGAACTTCTGTTTGTTTTTAAAGGGTTTATATCATGTTTTGAAATAAATAATTAATTGTATTATTAAATTATTGTAACTTTCAGAGGTCTCTTATGTCTGACTGTGGGTCTGCAATAGGGTAGAAAATGGTCAAAAAATTAATTAATAAACAAAATTTTGTCTGCTTTGGACTGTAGGCTTATAAAGTAAAATGATTAAATGATATTATCCCTTTAAGCTTTTACAATTATTATTTAAGTTTATATGTTCAATTCCTATGAAACATTGAAACATCCTCATTTAAATTTTCAAATAATAAATTTATTATTATTTTCTGCATTTCTTAGACATATTCCGCAGGCTGTCATGTCAATGAAGGATGGAAAATGGGATCGTAAAAAGGTATGTACACTTTTTTTTTGTCTTGTATTGTATTGTATTTGTCTAGAGTATTGCATTCAACAATGTTGTAAAATTTTGGCAAATCATCCAGGTATTCTTAGCATACTGAAAGTTTACAAATGCTGTGCACAGTACACACAATGAGCCAAAACATAATGACCACTTGCCTAATATGCTGTTGGTCCTCCGTGTGCTCTACATGGACTCTACAAGACCCCCGAAGGTGTCCTGTCGAATCTGGCATCAAGACATTAGCAGAAGGTCCTTCAAGTCCTGTAGGTTGTGAGGTGGATCCACCATGGATTGAACTTGTTGGTCCAGCACATCCTTCAGATGCTCGATTGGATTGAGATCTGGGGAATGTGGAGGCCAGGACAACACCTTGAACTCTCCCTCATGTTCCTCAAACCATTCCTGAACAATCTGTGCAGTGTGGCAGGATGCATTATCCTGCTGAAAGAGGCCATGTCCACCAGGGAACACCATTGTCATGAACGGGTGTACCTGGTCTGCACTCTGCAACAATGTTTAGATAGGTGGCACATATCAAATTTTCGCCCATATGAATGGCCGGACTCATGGTTTCCCAGCAGTTGCCAACATTGCCCAGAGCATCACACTCCCTCCTTCGGCTCGTCGTTGTCCCACAGTGCATCCTGGTGCCATCACTTCCCCAGGTAAACAAAGCACACATACACGGCCATCCATGTGATGTAAAAGAAAATGGGACCCATTAGACCTTCTTTCACTGCTCCAAGGTCCAGTTCCAAAGCTCGCGTGCCCATTGTAGGCACTTTCAACAGTGGACATGGCTCATCATAGGCAGTCTGATTGGTCTGTGGCTACTTGGCCCCATATGCACCACTGTGTTGTGACACATTCCTCCCGTAACCATCATTTAAAATGGTATGTCTTGTGCCACAGTAGACCTTTCTGTTTTTCTTTGACCAGACGGAATATCCTTCATTGCCCTTGTGCATCTATGAGTCTTGGGCACCCAAAACCCTGATTTGTACCCAGAGATACTCTGACCCAGTCGCCTTGCCATAACAATTTGGCCCTTGTCAGAGTTTATTCCTGCCCATTTCTCCTGCATCCAACACGTTGATTACGAGAACTGATTGTTTGCTTGCCGTCTAATCTACCCAGACCTTAATATGTGGCCTTATTCGGAAATAATCATCAATGTTTGCTTCACCTGTGGTTAAAATGTTTTAGCTCATTAGTGTACAAAGTACATGCAGAAACAGTATGCCATTCCATAGCCATGCTTTCCTGTCTGTGTTAACTCAGTCATCACTAATCAAATGTGATCACTGAATGTGTTGCTTCACATTGTTATGGTAGATGGCTGAGTGCTTTGCTAATGGTTTTGCAGTTCATGGGTGCAGAGCTGTATGGAAAAGTTCTTGGAATTTTAGGGCTTGGAAGAATCGGAAAAGAAGTGGCGACAAGAATGCAGTCTTTTGGTATGAAGGTAAGATCTTTGTGACCTAAAAACAAACTTAAATGCAGGCATAATAGTGATTTAGTGAAGTATTTTATTGTTTTACCAAGATGGAACTTTTTGCATCCCTAATAGACCATTGGGTACGACCCCATCACACCTCTGGAGGTTTCTGCGGGCTGGGGTGTGGAGCAGATGTCTCTGGAGCAGCTGTGGCCGCAGTGTGATTATATCACAGTCCACACTCCACTCATGCCCTCCACCACAGGTACACACAACCAAAACAGAACATGTGTCTTTGCTAGTTTGCTCAGGCTGCATCATTTGTAGCCTGGATGCCAGCCGAACTTAGCCCCGGCCACAACATTTGAGCTCGGGCAGTTCGGTCTGGACTTGATCCGTAGAGGAGTAATTATGCCCGAACAGAAACTGTTCGGACCAATGAAATTGTCTGGGCGGGCTTTAGACGATGATGGACAGATGATAAACAGTAACGTAATCATCCACGTCATCAAAGGCGCTCATATTGCTGCTGCTTGGATGCCAAGAATAAAATCCTGAGGTACCTCCATCTAATCTAATATAATTTTTGTAATCTAATCTAATCAAATTTTTCTTGTTGAATATTGAGATAGATAGATAGATAGATAGATAGATAGAATCCCAATTTCAATAAATCCATCCATCCATAAATAGAGATAAAATTCCCAATTTCAATAAAAACATCCATCCATCCATAGATAGGGAGAGATAAAATCCCAATTTCAATAAATCCATCCATAAAATAAGCTAAAATTCCCAATTTCAAGAAAACAACATCCATCCATCCACCCATAGAGAGAGAGAGAGATAAAATCACAAATTCAATAAATTCATCCATCCATCCATCTGTAAATGGAGATAAAAATCCCAATTTAAATAAATCCATCCATCCATAGATAGATAAAATCCCAATTTCCATTTATCCATACATCATCCATCGAGAGATAAAATCCCATTTTCCATCCTCTCATCCATCGAGAGATACAATCCCATTTCCATCCTCTCATCCATCGAGAGATAAAATCCCATTTCCATCCTCTCATCCATCGATAGAAAGATAAAATCTTAATTTCCATCCATTCATCGAGAGATAAAATCCCATCCATCCATCCGATAGAGAAATAAAATCCCAATTTCCATCCATCCATCCATCGAGGGATAAAATCCCATTTTACATCCATCCATCCATCCGATAGAGAGATGAAAATCCCAATTTCCATCCGTCCATCCAGAGACAAAATCCCAATTTCCATCCGCCCGTCCACCCATCCGTCTGTTCATCCAACCAGAGACAAAATCCCAATTTCCATCCGCCCGTCCACCCATCCGTCTGTTCATCCAACCAGAGACAAAATCCCAATTTCCATCTGCCCGTCCACCCATCCGTGTGTCCGTCCATCCAGAAACAAAATCCCAATTTCCATCTGCCCGTCCACCCATCCGTCTGTCCGTCCATCCAGAGACAAAATCCCAATTTCCATCCGTCTGTTCTTGCTGCTAGAATGACCCCAGTGTAAAATCAACCCTTTGATGATGTACTACACAGGTCTCCTCAATGACGCCTCATTTGCTAAGTGTAAGAAGGGTGTGAAGGTGGTGAACTGTGCTCGTGGTGGCATCATCGATGAAGCCGCCCTCCTCCGGGCTCTGGAGTCGGGGCAGTGTGGAGGAGCGGGACTGGATGTGTTTGTGGAGGTCAGGGCTTGTCTGTCACCCAGACTGAGAAATAATTTTGCTTTTTGCTGCATAAATATAAATAAACAACATTACATGCAAAACATATTTAAAATATTACTATTAATGTTGCTGTTATTTTGGGGGGTTCAGGAGCCTCCAAAGGACCGGGCGCTGGTGAACCACCCCAATGTAGTCAGCTGTCCTCATCTGGGAGCCAGCACTAAAGAAGCACAGGCTCGGTGTGGGAAGGATATCGCCCTGCAGATTGTGGACATGGTTACTGGCAAAGCATTAGTGGGAGCTGTGAGTCACGCTCTGTTTTAATCTCTGAAATTAACTTTATGATGGTGCAATATTTGCCCCCTGGAACAGATTTTTTTTTTTTTCCTGAATGTTTTTCGTGTACTAATGAGGGTATTTTCCTAACCATAAGAGTTTCCTCGTATATGTCAAATAATTCCGGTAAAATAAAAATGTACAATCTGAACAATTACAAACAATTATCGAATACAAAAGTATCTGTATATAATGCAATAAAGTAATTTATTTTGTAGGACAAAACATGGAAGTCTTCTGGTCATGTTCACCATAGATATTTATCCTTAAATCCAATTCCACCATGGAAAACCTGGAAATATCAAGAATTTTGGAAATGAAATGGATTTATTTGTTTAAAGTCATTTGAAGCATGGAATGAACTTGCTTTTATCTATTTTGTAAGTGCATGTTATTGATCTTATTGTAAACAGTTTATTCATGCATGTGCTTTTATTTTTTTTACTTAAGCTTGTCATTTTTAATCAATTTCATAACTGACATAAAATCTTCCAGTAACGTTCCTGCAGTCTACTACTCAGGAACGTGATGGATCCGCTTCCATCCAATCAACAACCGACGGAAAGAACTAGTCCCTGCCCTACATTTAATATGTTTTTTGATCATTTGTTTTACTTGGATGTATATCGCAATACAGTAGACCAGATCATTTATTCTCCTCAGGTCAATGCTCAGGTGTTGGTCAGTACCTTCTCTCCTGACTCTCATCAGTGGATTCGGCTGGGAGAGTCCATGGGCAGAGTGTTGAAGGCCTGCAGCACTTCTAAAGAACCCTACAGTCTGGTCCATGTCACTTCACTTGGTAGGTCAATTATTAAGGAATAAATTAGCTAAATATGTTGTCAAATTTTGTCATTAACTCACCAATAACCATTTAAGGAACACGCCCACTTTTTGGGACTTTAGCTTATTCATCGTATAGAGTTAGATAAGTCCATACCATTCTCATCTCTGTGCGTGCCATAACTCTGTCTGACGCACCCACCGCCAGCCTAGCTTAGCACAAAGACTGGAGGTAAATGGCTCCAGCTAGCCTACTGCTCAATAAGTGACAAAATAACGCCAACTTTTTCCTATTTACATGTTGTGATGTGTATAGTTAAATCGTGTACTAAGACCGACGGAAAATGAAAAGTTAAGATTTTCTAGGCCGAAATGGCTAGGAACTATTCTCTCATTCCTGTGTAGTAATCAAGGAACTTTGCTGCTGTACCATGAGTGCAGCAGCGCTGCGTAATATCATTGCACCTTCTGTGTCGGTCTTCTTAGTACACGATGTAACTATACACGTCACAACATAGCATAGCTGGAGCCATTGATCTCCAGTCTTTGTGCTAAGCTAGGCTAGCGGTGGGTACGTCAGACAGAGTTATGGCACGGAGATGAGAATGGTATGTATGGACTTATCTAACTCTGGGGGATACGGTGAATAAGATAAAGTCACAAAAATTCGGCATGTTAGTTTAAGTAAAGTAAGTACTTTTTTTTTTTTAAGTAAAGTACATTTAAACATAACAGAACTATCCAAAGTGCTGAACAAAGTAAAGAGAAATAAAATAAAAAGATAAAAAACAAGAATAAAATAGAATAGAAACAAATTGAAACCAGACCAAACAAACAAGTATAATAATATTAAAATGCCAGGGAATATAGATACGTTTTCAATTTTAACTTCAAAATAGCAATGGAAGTCGAAAGGCAGATGTCCAGGGGCAGTTGGTTCCAAAGACGGGGGCGGCAACAGAAAAAGCAATATCTCCCTTAGTTTTTAGACGAGAGCGAGGGATGAATAAAAGAGCCCTGTCTGAAGATCTTAAAAATCTGGACGATGACTGAGGAGTAAGCAGATCTTTAAGATAACCATTGGGAACAATATATTTACACAATGCAGGGTCGGACACACAAGACTTGCACACACACACATATTTACTGTGAGGAGAAAGCAATCCCATATGTACAGATTTTTCATTATTTTTTAATTGAATTGTAATATTTCTACTCTTCTGAGAAAAATTGTGTATAAACCCTTTTTTAATCAAAATAATTCACATTTAATTTTTTAAGGTTTTAAATATCTTAACCCTGTGTGAATGAATAATTTGGAATTATTAATTCCATATTATTAGATATGGAATCATTATCTCGCGATTTTAATTATCACAATCTCCAGTGTCTCTCGCATCAAAAAGCAAAACATTCATTCTATATCAAAAGGGTATTTGATTCAATAAGAGTTATATACTAAATCCATTTGGACCAGAAATCAACAAACAAATCCTTCTGAAAATGCACATAAAATGTAATTCTCTCCAAATTGAAAATACTTTTTAAAACATCAATCCAATCCTGCATTTGTGGAGGATTAGGTTTATACCAGCATGTAGTTATGGCTCTTTTGTTTTTGCTTGATGCAAGAATTATTCTAAACATTTATTTGTTCCCCCTTTCCCAGGAAACCATCAGCACAAATAAATGCCCTAATAAAGTACCTCCAAACTGCAATCAATTGAAGTGCCTAGAATCTTTTCTAGTATAAATTATAATAACCTAAGTATGGTTTTCACCTTAAAAATAGCCAAAGATGCTGGCATAGCATTAAAAAAAGCAAGCACTCATGATTAACTTTGTCTTGATGAAATAAAATATTATTTTATATTTTCATGATTACCTTCTGTATTACAACTAAATAAAAGACTTGCAAATGAAAAATAATGACAATTTATATTTTTGGGTGAACAATTATTCTTATCTATTGGCATTACATTTGATCATCAACAGTGCAAGGATGCCATCTTGTGGCAAGATCATGCATGTGTATTCATCTTACTATTATATATATCTATATAAAATATATTTATTTGTTTGTTTATTTTTGCTATTCAGGGGAGTCGTTGAAGAAGTCCACTGGGTTCTTGAGCTCAGCAGCTGTAGTTGGTTTGCTCACTGGTCCTCAGAAGGGCCCCAACTTGGTGAATGCACTGCCTCTAGCTGCAGAGACGGGAATTACTGTAAGACAACTTTACAAAACTTTAGTTTCATATTTCGGAACTCGTCTGTACTTTACGGTATATCACACGTTATGTTAAATCTGTCTCTGTGTCACAAACCCCCAGATGAAGACGGATCATAAGGACTCAAATGACCGTGTGGCGTGTGTTGTGGAGGTCTCTGTGAACGGCAGTAGCTATAAGGCTGTTGGCTCGGTGCAGGCTGGGGTTCCTGTGCTGTTGGAGCTGAATGGAAGTGCGTTTCGACAGCCTGTAACTCTCAGCGGACACCTGCTGTTCTTCAAGGCTGCCACCTCCACTGAGCTCCTGCTCTCCGTAACCGGTAAAGACTGATTCATATTCTGCACAAATAGCCTTTAAAGGGATAGTTCACCCAAAAATTCTGTCATTAATTATTCACCCTCATGCTGTTCCAAACCCCATAAGACTTTTGTTCATCTTTTTCATGAAATCTGGGAGCTTTCTGTCCCTCTATTGACAGCTACGCAACTGACACTTTGACACTTCAGAAAGTTCATAAAGAGATCATAAACTAATCCATATGAATTGAGCTGTTAAGTCCAATATTTCTGAAGAGACTCGATCGCTTTATATGATGAACAGATTGAATTTAGGCTTTTATTCACATATAAACATTGATCAACGAACATAAACAGAAGCTCAACCGAACCTGCTTGATGCATGAGAACAAACCTCATTGGTTCTTGCAGAAGCTCAAACGTGCTGCGTAACACGAGAATGAACCTCATTGGTTCTTGAAGAAGCTCAAACGTGCTGCGTAACATGAGAATGAACCTCATTGGTTCTTGAAGAAGCTCAAACGTGCTGCGTAACATGAGAATGAACCTCATTGGTTCTTACTAGTGCCCAAATTCATCTCAATCAGCTCCCTAGTTCAGTAGTCAGGTCACTGATTCATGACCTTGGAACGGACCCGTGGGCTGCGTCCCAATTCGCCTACTTATACTACGTCCTAAAAGTATGTACTCTTTTTGTGAAGAAAAAGTACATACTTTTGAGTGTGTAGCAGAAGAGTATGCAAGCTTTGGGACATACTACTTCGTCATCTTTAACGGACTCTGTTACGTGCGTCCTGTCACCGTTTAAACTGTCAATCATCGTCACAGTTAAAATCCCCCACTGTAAATTTTTTATTTCTTTTTCTTGTTTAAATTTCCTACCGTATCGGAGAGCAATGTAGTCGCTCGTTGATCTGCCTTTCGTGGGTCTTTAAACTCCTCTCATGTGTTTGCAAAGTTAATGGCCAAACGTATCATTACAAAAGTTCTTAATGCTGCTGCAGGTGAAATATAATGTGGATAATTTTGAATAAATATATTTTTGTCAGGTTAAATACTGATAATTGCTCACTCAAACCACTTTATCTAATCCTCTTTACTTAACCGTCAGACTCACGTAACCGTCATGTTTGTAGTTTTTTTTAACACTTTTTATCCACGTTTGTAGTTCTAATCGAATCCTCGTCCATCTCGCAAAGGGTTGTGGGCAATATCAGCCGTTAGAGTGCGCATTGATCTGCACTTCGGATTCTGACCGGAAATAGTAAACCATCCAGGAATCTTTGGAATACTCTTTTCAACATACTACAATTTGGGACATACTAATTATTTTTTCGAATACTATTTAGTACGGATAGTATGCGAATTGGGACGCAGCATCAGTTTATTGATGCTTTCCTATCTTTCCTCAGGGGTTTTGGCTGCTGCAGGTGTGGAGCTGGAGTCCTTCAGTGCCTCTACTGCCAGCAGTGGTGACCAGTGGTACTGCATGGGGATTTCTTCACTGCTAGGGGACATTGGTGCCTTGAAGTCCTTAGTGAAAGAGGCTGCACAGCTCACTGTTTGAATATCTGTCACTGAGCCTGATCTGAACCACTTAACATTCCAGCATCTAAAGCTCTAGCCTGACTGAGTTTCATTACTTACTGTTACTCGCATTGTTCATGACACTACAATTCTTAAATCAGCAGTGTGGAAAAATAGTACGATTTTGACTTTGTTGTTGTTATTAGTTTACTAAACCTTATTTGTGTTGCTGATATGTGAATGCGTTTGATTAAAACAATAACCATCAGTGCTTGCAGTGGATTGTGTATCTTTTCATCATACTAAAGGGTTGCGATTTTTGTCCCTTGTGTGAAAGAAAAAAAAATGACATTAAACTGAAGCCAATTTGAACTGCTAATATAATCATTCACTGAACACTGCACTTATTTCCCCCTTGTTTCTTTTTGGGACTTCCAATGGTTTCCAATGTCTTATTAACAAATATGCAAATATGCATTAACAAATAGCACACTCTATCTTTCTCTATCTCTCTATCTCTTTAAGTGTGTGTGTGTTTATATATATATATATATATATATATATATATATATATATATATATGTATGTATATGTGTATGTATGTATGGTTTTACTCTACAAAGTCTTTTTTTTAATATTTTGATCACATGTTTTCTTTTGGTAATCAGTGGATGATCCTAAAAACAAAGTGATCTCAATATAAATTACTTTAGTGCCTTTTCATTCCCAAAACTATTTAATTCCCTAAAACCACACAGCCCTTTTTCTGTGTGCTTCTCTTTACAGGTAGTTATAGATTATATATACACTTATTGCTTATATGTGACCCTGGACCGCAACACCAATCATAAGGGTTAATTTTCTTCTGAAATCTGTTGTTAGGATAGGACAATATTTGGCCGAGATACAACTATTTGAAAATCTGGAATTTGAGGGTGAAAAAAAATCTAAATATTGAGAAAATTGTTCAAAAGTTGTCCAAATGAAGTCCTTAGCAATGCATATTACTAATAATAGATTTTTGATCTATTTATGGTAGAACATTTACAAAATATCTTCATGGAACATGATCTTTACTTAATATCCTAATGATTTTTGGCATAAAAGAAAAACTTATCATTTTGACCCATACAGTGTATTTGTTGGCTATTGCCACAAATACACCCGTCCGACTTATGAATGATTTTGTGGTCCAGGGTCACATATGATCACATGACAAAAATATGTAGTCTGCATTAAATTCACATTCAAATCACTTTTTTGTTTCACGACCTTGAACACAAGGCTTGCAATGTCAGATTAAACCCATCCCAGCAAACAGAACGGTTCCTTAGAGGGATAGCTCACCCAAACATTTAAATTCTGTCATTTACTCACCTTCAAGTTTTTCTAAACCTGTATGAATGTCTTTGAACGTTAGAATATGGTCCACGTTTTTATAGCTAACGTTCCTATAATGTTGCAGAGAGGTTTTACGCTAATAGGAACTTATTCTGGGCACTTTCTATTTTTTTTAGGATCTATTGATTTATCACCCAAAAATGAAAATTCTGTGAACTATCCCTTTAATGTGTGTATCTTGAGATCCAATTCACACTTCAATGATACATATGAATTGAATATATCCAGAGTCAATTTAGATACTTAAATGATAAGCAATTAATATGAAAGGATATTTAAAATATAACTTTTATAAATCGCCTCAATGAGCAGGAAAGGCGCGCGCTTCATCGACTTGACCCTCACACTGTTTCCATGGTAACCGTGAGTTATTTCTGTCTTTTTAATGTACCCTGTGGACTTAATGGTAACTACACACCAATAATTCACCGTCGCTAAGATATTAACAATCGCTCTTGAGTCCAGAAAACGGCGAAGCGCTCGGAATGGATTAATTCTTGGTGTTCGGCCGCCCTTGGTACTGTTTCCCTCAGGCGCTATTATGCAACGGCTTTAATCCTTATTAGGATTATACACTCAACACTGCCATGACAACTGAAACGTGAAAGCTAGTATTATGTCTCAGTTGATCGAAGAATCGATGACTGGTGATACTTTGAACATGCATTTAAAAAGATGGGATGCTTGTGAACACACTGGCGTCGTCACATGGCTGAAGGACGCGGCTGTGTTGAATCACTAGTGGCGGGTGACAGCAGCGAGTCTCTCCAGCTATACACAGATACCAAAATAGGAGCTCCACATTCTCTAGTGGCTGAGGCTAAATACAGGGGCCACATGTCTGATCTGTCCGAGCACAAGTTGCACTGTTGGGGATAAAACTTCTCCAACGAAGAAAGGACGAGCTGATCAGTCATAACGGGTCAGGTAAGCTTGTTTTTACATAGGGGCTAGTTGTCACAAGCTCGGTTGTGAGGTAAAGAGTTAAATTGCATAAATTAGGTTGTTTCCAAAAACCTAGTTCAAAGGTTCATAGGGTTAATATATTTAGCTAAAACTTAATAACAGACATGTTTGTTCCTTAAACGAATGAACTGAAATAAATCAATGAACCCTTTATTTCAGCTTGGAAGGGGAAGGTTTTCTCATTTAGTTTAAAGTTATGTACTAAAATAACTAAAACTAAAATACATAAAAACTATATATATTTTGAAAACAAAGCTAATAAAGACGACAAAAACATTTTGCCCTGATCTCTGGTCGATTTTATACATTTGTACACATTTTCGTTGGAACATTTGTATAATAAAAAGGAAGAATTGTAGTCTGTTATTGGTTATTGATTAACCAAGATCTCCACAAAAAAAAAAAAAACAAGAACAATTTAATTAATAGCAATTTAATAAAATAAAAAATATTATACATACACTTTATATTTAATGTTATTAGATTATTTGTTGATTGCATTTAATAGATAACACTTTCAATAAAACATTTGCAGTTGGTTTGACAATGCATATTTGGGCTAAATTTTGTTCTGACCAGCAAGTGTCACCAGCTTGTTGCGCTTGGAGCACTTTGAAGCAGTGAATAATTATGCAAAGCAATTGGTTCAATTAATTCAAAGCTTTGTTTCTCCCATCATTACTTATCTGTTCTCAAACTAACCTCATGCTCCACTCGTCACTATGATGGAAACCCTAACAAAATCCCACTTAAAACCCATCATTAAAGAAAATCTTCTAAATGAGCATATAAACATTAAACACTACTAAATCCCCCACTTAACATTAATCTTAAACAAAAAAATAACGTTTAGTTTTAGCATTTACTCTCCTTTTTGTGTGTCATGACAAAGCATGCTGAGAAATAGAAATCCCAGCCCAGTTTACGTTTAATTAAAAGAAGCAATTTAATAAAACTCAAAACAATGAAACAATTCAGATTACTTAAAATGTTTTGTAAACTCAAAAGAAAAAGAAAGTTCCAAATACTTATAAAAGTTAATTTGATTGAACTAATTTGTTTATTTTAAAGCCACAATATGTACTTTTTCGCCACTAGAGGTCGCTTATTCAAAACAAAGACGTTTATTTTGCCGCAGACAAGCCATTCCGCTTCTTCCGCTCATGTATATGTGGGTTAACGCAGCACTGTTTTATCATATTAGATACATTTGAGTAGGGATGTCACAAGTACTGGTACTTCGGTAACAAGTCAGTACTGAAATTACAAAAAATTTCAGGTTGCACATAACGTTAATTCTACTAATTCACGCAGATTTCACACTCGCATCTGAAGCGCACATACACATACTAATAAAGCCGCCTCTGACATACAAGTGCAAAAATGAGCTCCTTTTTCCATCTTATTACTGGTCAAATACACTCAAAAATGTCTCAATGCCCATCTTGGTGAGTTTTAACCTATGGTTTTTTTAACGTAAACACAGTCGTAACCAGCTCACAGAAACAGTGTTTGGGATCCATGCGTGCGTCAGGTCTTAAAGGGACAGAAGTTATTTATTATTCAAACTACAAAAAGACAAACGATCACTTACGAGCACACATATTCTGAATGCCTTCGGCAGAATTCAAATGAGCCATTTTAATCTAGATTAATTCCAAGATTACAGTGAGATTAATCTAGATTTAAAAAATGAATCTATGCCCACCACTAATTATTTACTTATGATTATCATCAGAAATAATACTTTAAAAAAAAAATTTGTTAAATAAAAAAATAAAAACAATATTTAGCTGTGGTCCCAAAATTGGTACAGAGTACCGTAATATTTTTATGGTTTTGGTACCGACTACTGGAATTTTGGTACCGTGACATCCCTAGATGTGAGTGTGTTGAAAGTTATGTTATGATGATACTCTGTGCGTTCGCTCTGCGGCTACTATGAGACTCTTCTTGCACACTGCAGTGAGCTAGATCGATACTAGGCATGGTAAAACATGGTACTCGCGGTAAATCGAGAAAAACAGATTTAAACAATAAGACTAACTGTGTTGAGCTGTATGACAATGATTCGTTTTCTGTCGATGAATGCATCCAAACAGTTGCTCACCTGTCTAATAAAACACATTATTAAAATCAAGGGTAACACGGGTATGATGTCATTGATAGGCGATGCACGAACACGGTCCGTGTCCTGGTTAAAATTGCTAATTTCTCTGGATTTAAATATTCATGGAAAATTTTGGGATAATGTAAGTACACAAGTCAACAAAATATATAACATTGTAGGGCTGCAACGACGCGTCGACGTCGTCGATGACGTCGACTACGAAAATACGTCGACGTGCGTGAAATGTGTCGACGCGTCGGCGGCACATTATTTACGTTCTAGAATGGAACAGAAGATCTAGAATAATGGCGGCTTCTGCTGCCGGGCATAGTGAAAATGATCATTTATCATATAAAGCCAGACCGCGACATTCAAAAGTGTGGGAGTACTTTGAACAGAAGCCGAATAAAACTGTGCTTTGTTCGCTCTGTAATGCCGGTTTCACACTGCGCGCGGTGGCAGAGCAGGAGCTGTGCGCGTGGAGAGCGGGAGCTTTCACACTGCCAATCAGTGTTGCCAAGTCCCGGTTTTTTCCGCGGAATTGGGCTACTTCTACACTGTTGCCGCGGGCTGTGTCTCATGTCCGCGGGTTGAAGCGATCCCAACTATGTGATATTTAGCCCCTGGAATGAGAATTTTAGCAGGCAGCCCTGCAAAAAAACCCACATATTTAACCCCCAGAACGCGATGTTTACCAGAGAACCTCCCCGAAACGCGATTGGGCTTGTTTTGGGCTAGTTTTGAGTAACGAATGGGTGGGTTTTGTTGTGAAAACCTGGCAACCCTGCTGCCAGTGTTCTCTCCATGGTTCTCTCGCGCAGCTGAACCGTGGCGCGTGTATTGCAACAGACGGTCACATTTTCCGGGGTTCTTCTCCGACCCCAGTACGTCTCGTGCTTTTATTTATTATGGGCTGCATATATCTCCTGTTACTGCGACCTGGTTCCCCTCTGTCCCAAACACATATGCATAATAACATGCTGTATATAGGTAGTTTACATGATTAAAGTAACATTAAAGTTAAGATATGCCTCTAGCTTTAATCATTTAAATGTGTCTTTGAAGTTTGGGCAAAAACTTCTGGCAGCTTTAGTCGTTGTTTATGCACATGTATCTTCAAAATAGACGACTAGTTATACTATATTAAAACTATGCTGAAAGCTCCTGTATGTGAACCTTTTGCAGATAAATACAAGTGCATTTTCGTTTACTATTGACACAAATCAATAAGTAAATCATACTCAACTACTATAGTAAACAACTTTTCCTAATTAGGCCTACTCTGTATACATTTTATGATGAATAGTATCATTATATATTATGTTTAAAAAGCTTCTTGTGTTCATATATTTCATTATTAAATGGCATACTATGTACACTACCCTTCCTGAAATACAATTAATATTGTCATCATTCATTGATTTCATGTTAAAATAATATACAAATTCACTACCCTCTTTGAAATACAATAATCAGTAAAAAAGAATCATAAGATTAATCCGGAAAAATAATCGTTAGATTAGTCGACTAATCGAAAAAATAATCGTTAGATTAGTCGACAGAAAAAATAATCGTTAGTTGCAGCTCTATAACATTGTTCTAGTGGTTTTTGGATATTTTAATCAAAAAATCTTACATATTGTGCCTTTAAGTTTACCCTACTCAAACCAATGAATTATCTTGAGCATTAGGGTTTACAGTGTTCATCTCTTTCCAGGTGCAATGTCAGGAAAAGTTCAAAGCGGTTACTCGTACGAGTTCTGCAATGCTTCTCATTCATCAGAAGTGCTGGAAGCTCTTCACGAGTTCCACAGCAGCGGCCTGTTCACGGACATCACCCTGCGGTCTTCATCCGGACAGCTCTTCCACTGCCACAAGGCTGTCCTATCAGCCCGCAGCTCCTATTTCAAGGTAATGTTCACCTTAGACATGAGAGAACGTTTGAATGACACTATCAACCTACCTTGCATAGACGGGGAGATTCTGGGTGCTTTGGTGACCTACGTCTACACATCAAAGATCAGCATAACCCAGAGCAACGTCGAAAGTCTTCTGGAGGCCGCAGACCTGTTGCAGTTCAGCTCGCTCAAGAAAGCCTGCGAGAACTTCTTGATTCGTCTGCTGGACGTGGACAATTGTCTCGGGATGCACTCGTTCGCCGAGCTTCACGTGTGCTCTGCACTGGAGCGTGCGGCTCTGAGGATCATATTGAGCCGATTTGAGGAACTCACACTTCAGGAGGAGTTCCTAGAGGTGGATTTCCAAAAGCTCATGGTGATATTAGCAACTGAAAACCTTAATGTGTGGAAAGAGGCGACGCTATTGGACGCGGTGGTGAAATGGGTCGCCCATGACGCGGCTCCTCGAATAGACCACCTGAAAGAGCTTCTCAGCTGCATCCATCTCGACGTGAATGACTTATACCTCAAAACTTCTATGGATCCAGGCAAACGATGCTCTGAAAACAAATTGCGCTCTCTAATTCTCACCTCCATGAAGCCAAGCAAAGGTTTCTCACGCTGCTGCAAAAAAACAACATGCAGCTTGTATGTTATTGGTGGATATTACTGGCACCCGTTGTGTGAAGTCCACATGTGGGATCCCGTTTCCAACACATGGGTTCAGGGCAAAGACATGCCTGACTTTGCGAGAGAGAGTTATAGTGTGGTACTTCTAGGCCCTGATATCTACGTGACCGGAGGATACAGGACTGAGACTGTAGATGCTTTAGATTCCGTGTGGATTTATAACACAGACTCGGATGAATGGACAGAAGGATGTCCAATGATCACAGCCAGATATTACCACTGCTCAGTGGCTTTACGTGGGTGCATATATGTCATAGGCGGATATACGGCAGGAGCTCCTACACGAGAAACTGAATTCTATGATCCCTTGAAGAAGACATGGTTCCCTGTGGCTGATATGATACAAGGTATGAGAAATTCAAGGTGTGTCCCAAATTATGCACTTATAGAGTACTCAAGCATGTAGTGTATGAATTTTATTTTAGTAATCCAACATAAGAGTCTGATAGCCCCTCCCCTTCCAAGTGTCCAACCTCCCAGGGTTAAGTGCATCACCTGAGTATTTGAAATATATATATTTTTTTTTTACAGGAATTATCACTATTATACTACAATATGGCACAGAATAGTGCATAAGCAAATTGGGACGCACCTTCAGATTATTTGCACACCACCATTTACAAAAAAATGAGTTCTGAAACATTTTTTAAGTGGTCTGGAAGTACTTTTCCGTAAAAAAATTTTGGGCTTTAAAAAAAAAACTTTCAATAAATAGCCAGTTGCCAAATCTACCAATCAACATATTATTTTCAGCAAAAAGTATATGAAAATAGTCCAAAAAGTTGTCATGCACTTAAATGTTGTCATGTCATTTGCAACGTTTCATGTGTTACGAAATGAATTTGCAAACCATGGTATGATTTAAAGGTCCCATGGCATGGCATTTTTCTATTATTTTATAATGTTTCCTGAGGTGTACTTATATTATTAGTATGATTTTTACATCATAAAATGTCATAATTTAGAAATAAAAGGCATTTTTTCTATACTGCTGTTTGCCCTCTGGCTGAATGCCCTGTTTCAAGAGGCGTGTCTGCTGTGAGACTTCAGTAAAAACACCCATTGTTGTGATTGGCTGACATCTTTGCATTTGAAATGAGTATCAGATCTTGTAGCGGAGGGGGCGTGGTTGAACGAGGTCTACGGCAGGAGCAGGCACGAGCCTGCTGGACCTGAGTTCACTTCTAATCAGTTTCTCTCAGCACGTCTCAGTTCAGTGAACTGTTGTAGTTACTAGCATATACTTCAGGTTATTCGTTTATTTATAGTCGGAGGGACTGTCGGAGGGGCTAGAGTAATGATGCTGAAAATTCAGCTTTGCATCACAGGAATAAATTACATTTTAAAAGATATTCAAATAGACATCAGCTATTTGTAATAAAATTTCACAACACTACTGTATTTTGGATCAAATAAAGGCAGCTTTGGTGAGCAGCATAAGAGATGTCTTACAAAAATGTATGTGTAGTGCAGCTTTTCACTAGGATTTCAGCTATTAAAAGACTATAAAAAAATTAAAAGTTGGAAAATGTATTGTCTCACGCAGAAAAACTTTCAAATACCAAAGATCTAAAATGCCTGTTGATGAAAGTTCATTATTTTTTTATGTTGACTTTAAAGGTGTGGGAAATGCAACCTCTTGCGTGGTGAATGACAGAGTCTATGTAACTGGAGGGCATTATGGGTACAGAGGAACCTGCACTTACGAGAAGATTCAGACTTACCGGCCAGATATCAATGAGTGGAGCATCACAACAATATGTCCACATCCTGGTGAGCCACCTACGTTTTGTATTAGATGAGCCTAAATGTAATCTCCACCATAGGAACCATCCTAACAGAAATAAGTCCATCTGCTTTCTCTCATAATGACGTACATGCCCATATTTAACCTTCTTCATCATGCCTTATTATTTGAAAAAACTCTTTATTTTCAGAGTACGGTCTTTGCTCGGTCTCCTTAAACAATAAGCTTTATCTGGTCGGCGGTCAGACCACCATCACAGATTGCTACGACCCCGAGCAGGATGAATGGAGACAGTTGTGTGTGATGAAGGAGAGAAGGATGGAGTGTGGATCGGCCGTTATAAACGGGTGCATCTATGTAGCAGGAGGTTATTCATACTCCAAGGGGACGTATCTACAGAGTATAGAGAGGTACGACCCTGAGATAGACTGCTGGGAGATTGTGGGGAACCTCCCATCGGCCGCACGCTCACACGGCTGCGTTTGTGTGTTCAGCGTGTGAAATCACAACGCATCCAGTGGGGTCTAAAAGTCTGAGACCACATGTATTTGTTTAAACCTGGAAATATAAAGTGTTAGAGTAATGTCGTAAAATGAATAAGCAATACTTCAGGTTCTGAATTTCTAGGTCACAAATCAAATCACCTGGAAATTACTCAAATCTAATTCCATACTGTGTAGGAACCCTCAAAATGTGTTACATAGGTCAGATGTCATACGTCAGATGCTCAATATGCGCTTTTGATCATACCAAATCATGCTGGAGATCATGATAATCAGGTTTTGTTCATGTCAGCTCCAAAAGGGAGAAAACCAAATAAGTATTAACTGAAATGTGGTACATTTTCAGTTTGGTTTTATCACTTGAACTGGTACCCTGAAAATCTCAGACTTTTGAACCCACTGTATCATTTTAAACTGCTGAAAGATAATGTAAATATGATATATATTTTCATCATGTGAAGTCACTGATAATGTGTGCAGCACAATAGATTACTTTTTAATATTTTGCAACTAAAAAACTAAACTGTATTGGTATTTCAAACATGATTCAGGTGTATGTATTCCTTAATCAGTATTTATTTACATGATTTTGTATTTATAATACAATTGTGAACCCAGGATTTTACTAACATGTGTGTGATGTGTAATTTATTGTTTTTAGTTGTTATGATGTTCAACTGTGTATGCTGCCAAAAATGTGAAAAGCACAAATTTAAATAAAGTTCCAACAATAGTGTGTTTGTAAATCCTACAGCAGTGCTGGTATTTCTGTGGCATCCACACAAAAATTACAATTTATAAAATGTATTTTGTACAACAGAGAAAAACCCTACTAAAATGCTGGAAAGCAAAACAATCTCCTGTTTCCCCGACACCTTTATATTGGAGTGAATCGAATGAAGTCCACTTGAATATCAACCTACAATAGTCAGATAAAAAAAAATATATATATATATAAGCAGTTTATCATGGTAGAGTCTGAAAAAATGTGCCTACATAAGTGTAAAAGTGTAAGTGTAAAATGTGACCAAAAAAAAGTACAGGTTTGTAGCTAAACATAGACTTACCGACTTCTTTTTGTGGAACTTATAAGATGCTGGCAGGTCATATCTGAGCTCTGAGGGAGACGACAACAGTTCAGGATAAATAAAACATCATATTATGACAAAATCTAAAGCGTATTACATCCTACATGCATTGCATAAACTCCTGCATGCTCTTGGTGTTCAAACAATAAAACCTACACTACTGTTCAAAAGTTTGGAAAAATCTTTTTGAAAGAATCTCTTCTGCTCACCAAGGCTGCATTTATTTGATCAAACATACAGTAAACAATACAGTACTGTAATATTGTGAAATATTATTACCATTTAAAATAACAATTTTATATTTGAATATATTTTGAAAATGTTATTTATTCCTGTGATGCAAAGCTGCATTATCAGCATCATTACTCCTTTCTTTTGAAAGTTCAAAAGAAGCATACAAAATAAAGTTTCCATTACAGATGTGCAAAACTTTTGCAATATTTTCTAATTGTCGATAAACGATTGGGAAATGACAGTGTTTCCATTAACCGATGTTATGCGACTAAAAATGTTTTCCTCTCGCGATAACTCATGGCAACTGATGTTAGCAGGTTTACGTATATCGGAGTCACCGTACTGGCCATTATTTTTAATCAAAGGAGACGTAGGCATGTTATCCAAGCATTAATGGCAATGAAAGTACCTTATTATTGGGAGCAGCCACATATGACGTTTCTGGGTGTTTCTCCCTCATATCTGCTTTAAAGGAACACGCTTTTTGGGACTTTATCTTATTCACCGTATCCCCCAGAGTTAGATAAGTCCATACATACCATTCTCATCTCCGTGCCATAACTCTGTCTGACGCACCCACCGCTAGCCTAGCTTAGCACAAAGACTAGAGGTAAACGGCTCCAGCTAGCCTACTGCTCAATAAGTGACTAAATAACACCCACTTTTTCCCATTTACATGTTGTGATGTGTATAGTTACATTCAGTCCCTCCAGAAAAACGCGATTATGCGATCGCATGATTTAATGCATAATCAGCCAAAGTCCGCATATTTATGCGGGAGCCGCATTTTTTCAGATACGCCGCACTTTCGTCGCGTAAATTGCCTATTTCCGCGTGCAAAATATGCGTGGCTAGCATGATTTCAAAACCCCGCATTTTCGTTGCAAAAAGGTCATATATATATTAGCAGAAAGTTGAAAAATGTTTGTTTACTTCACACACATTTCCCCCTATTGCCATGGGAATGTTTTGAAGTGATGTAATTACCCAACGTGAACGTCATCGAAAAGCTGCAAACCCCGTGGTGAAAACATAGATATCGGTGAAACCATGATGAAGCACGCAAATTCCCATCTGCCAACAAAAATAACAGCAAAAGACCGCGCAAAGCAGTTTCCCGGTGTGTTGACCGATTTCAAAACACTGCATCATGAAGCTTCAAAGCGTTATGAATCAGTGAGTCGATTCAGTGAGTTTGGATCGCCAAAGACCTATTTCAGCAGTTTGACACGCGATCCAAATCATGAATCGACTCGCTGATTCATAACGCTTCGAATCTTCATGATGCTGTTTTTTGAAATCGGTCATCACTATATAAGTCGTTATTTAGGTTTTTAGCACAAAAACTATTCTCGTCGTGTGGCATATTCCTTTTGTAAAGCTACAGAACTTGTTTGACTCAATGTTTTGTGAATTTGAGCCATGTGTTTATTAAGGTCTTCAATAAAACAAGATGAAAACAAGATCAATAAAACTTAAATATTCCCAGCACTTTCTGTGATGTAGTGCTTTTTTTCTCTTTTTCATCAAACCGCAGTTTTTGCAAGTTACCGCAATTTTTTCGCATAAAATTGCATAAATAATAGACATTGCCTATAGAATGGGAATGGCATTTATGGCCATGTTTACACACATATTGCATAAAGTAAAATGGTATATCAAATGATTCTGTATCTTTCATAACATTGAGAATACAAAGTTATATTATACAAAGTTTGGATAAAAAATAAAAAAAAGCTTGAAGCATAAAAATTGTTTGGTGAATAACAAAAAAAATGTCTATCTATTCATGTCTTTTAATTTTCTCAATAAAGGGGTTCTGGTGATATTATTACAGTATCAACTGAGGGTAATTTTGCTTCCTTTCGAGGGTGCTTAGAACCGGGCCTGCTAAGCTAGGCTAGCGGTGGGTGTGTCAGACAGAGTTATGGCACGCACGGAGATGAGAATGGTATGTATGGACTTATCTAAATCTGGGGGATATGGTGAATAAGTCCCAGAAAGTTGACGTGTTCCTTTAAGGTCTTGATAAATTATGGCATTTCTTTGTTGTTTAGAATCCAGTATTCCCGTAATTCTTTTGTCTTTTATGAGTTTAATAAAGAACTCTGTCTATTCTTCTGTCAAACATACCCCCGTCATCTTTCCATTGCAGCTGCGTGAAATATATCCCTTTTTCCCCCCTACATTTATAGTTTTAGCGAAATTTATGTTTCCACTCGGCGTATTTTCAATTCGCACAATTTGAAGGGTAATGGAAATGCAGCTATTATCACTTTTGATCCATTTGATGCATCCTTGGTGAATAAAACTAATAATTTCTTTCAAATAAAGTCTTTCTGACCCAGTAGAGTGTAGTATGTTTAGAAGTGTAGTACATTTTACCTGCAATGACTTCCATTTTCACTTTCCAGTCATTTGCTTTCTTCTGAATGTGCTGCACAAAAATGCAAATCAATTGTAAGTTTTTTCCCCCTCATGTATAGAGTTGAAGCTATGAAATCATGACATAATGGGGTAACTTACATCTCGTGTTGAGGTCTTATGAAGGGAATACACTGCCGTACTTGCCATGGAAATCGCTGTCTGCAGGAACTGCATGTCAATACCTAAGGTGGAAGACATGGATGTATAAGTTATTGAGAAATTAAGCATTGCAGGTTGAGGTTAAGACAGACTCTTACCCTGGTTGTGCTTCGTGCCAAATGGCGGGTTCATGATGACCGTGTCAAACTTCTTGCCGTAAGAGGATCCGATGGAGCACACGTCACACTGCACCACATCAATGTTTGGCAATTCAAATTCCTCAACATTTCCTTTGAATATATCCAAGGCGTCATCGTCGATGTCAAATCCAACACACAGTCTTGTAAGGAAAGATTATGGTTATGTTAATTCAAATATTTTTTAAAAACTAGAGAAAAGCATCGAAGGATGGAGTTACCCAGCATCAAGGACGGCAGCTCCTATAGACAGCACTCCACATCCACAGCCCAGGTCTGCAACCAGTTTATTCTGTATGTCATCAAAAGTGTTGTGGATGGTGTATAACATACAGCCTACAGAAAAAAACACATAGGACAACTGAATGGTCAGAGGTGTCAAGTAACGAAGTACAAATACTTCGTTACCTTACTTAAGTAGAAATTTTGGGTATCTATACTTTACTGGAGTAATTATTTTTTAGCCTACTTTTTACTTCTACTCCTTACATTTTCAAGCAATTATCTGTACTTTCTACTCCTTACATAAATTACATAATTTAATAATAGCCTCGTTACTCCTATTCCATGTCGGCATGTTTTCATTCCGGCTTGTCAAAAAAAAAAAACTATTCAGATAAATCGTGCCATCCGGATAGAGTGAATTTGATTGTGGTTGGATGAGAAGGATAAACACAAACCGTTCTGACACCCTATTGGGCTGTAGGCGATCAATCACGCCTGCACCTGCACAAATCACACACCATGCTGCCAGATAGGGCGGGTTCTCGCCGACGGGCACGCATTTTCAGCCAATCATCGATCAGCAGGCAGACGTGCTCATTCATGACTTTAGCCGGGTTTTTAGCGCGATAACTCATAGCTGTATATTCCAGTGATCGCTATGCCAGTGGCATAAATATACAGTAAGTTGTATCTACAGTAAAGAGTGGGAGAGTGACTCAACTCTCAAACGTGAATTACACCTGTGACTCGAAGGCTCTTTATAAATATAACCGTGACTCCTGTCCATCGTCATATACACACTTAGGACATCTGCAACCCCGACAGCTGCTGAAAGAGGTTTAAATCAACGATTAACCCGTTTTGACTGTGCTAAGTGCGTGTGCCATGTGCTTCACGAAAGACATACTGTAGTTTTGTCAAAGCAAAGTGCAACACAAAGGTAAGCGCATCATTGTTATTTTTTGTTGGCGGATTATTGTACAGTATCAATGAATTATGCATTTTGGCAGTGGTGTGTGCATTAACATGTGAAATGCCTGTTAATTACATAGCTTTTTCCAATCTCTATATTGGGCACTTTTTGCACGTAAATTGGCTTCTTATTGTTGACATTGTGTTTTTCTGAGGGATTGCCGTTTTGACAGTTTCTACCTGGACATATTTGATCCGTTTTACTGGGAAATTGATTTTTTCAATGTTATGTTTTAAGGAGATAAAATGGTAACTTACTTATCAACATTGATTGGTATGGCAATAAAATAATATCACATTATTTTGGCAGTTAAAGTTTTGGGATTTTTCTTGGAGTGACTAGTTGCCTATAAGTATTGTAAAGGTGCAAAAAGTCAAAATTCAGAGCCATGTTATCAATAACCATTTTTTTATATATAAATGTACATTTGGTGAGTTTTTGGGCTGGAAATTGTCGACCCAATCTGGCCACACTGATCACGCATTCAAATAATGTTTATTGATAACATGCCTCTGAATTTTGACTTTTTGCTCAGTAGTACACATATGGTTCTTTAATGTATTTGCATTGTCCTAAAATGCGTTGATTTTCAACGGGAATATATGCAGCTGAAACGGGTAGCCTATGCATCTAAAAAATTTCAACATTAACATTTTAATGTAACATTATAGTCATTATGGCCTTTAGAAAAATGTTTTTTGAGGAGGTGGGGTATGCACTGTGGCGCGGCCTAATCTTTTGTCCTTAAAGGGATACTTCACCCAAAAATGAAAATTGTCATCATTTACTCACCCTCAAGTTGTTCCAAACCTGTATGAGTTTCTTTGTTCTGAAGATATTTTGAAGAACGTTTGTAACCAAGCAGATTATATGCAAACATTGATTGCCATAGCATTTTGCCCCTACTATAGCAGTCAATGGTTGCTCTATCTGCTTGGTTACAAACATTCGTCAAAATATCTTCCAAACTCATACCGGTTGGAAGTACTTGAGGGTGAGTAAATGATGACAGAATTTTAATTGTTGGGTGAATTACCCCTTTAATGGCATTTTTTCCCCTTAAATTACTTTTACTTTTATACTTTAAGTAGTTTTGAAACCAGTACTTTTACACTTTTACTTGAGTAATAAGCTTGAGTTGATACTTCAACTTCTACAGAAGTCTTTTTAAACCCTAGTATCTATACTTCTACTTGAGTAATGAATGCAAATACTTTTGACACCTCTGTGAATGGTATATTATATACCATAATAAAGTATGTTAAAAAAAAAAAAAAACAACCTGTGACGTTCTACCCGGAACTGTTCTCGTCCTCTGTCTCAGAATTATGCGTTTCTATGGCTAGAATTACAATGATACATCTGCAGAATTATGTGTTATTATTGTGTGAATTGAATATAAACTTGCAATTCTGAGAAAGAATTGCGGGATGTTAACTTGAAAAACTTGGAATTGCGAGAAAATAACATCAGTTACAGTCCGAGTCCTGGTTAAAGTTGCTTATTTCTCTAGATTTGAAACATTCTTGGAATATTTTGGGATAATTTTAGCCTGGCTCCGCCCTCCTACGTACTTCCGCTCAATTTTCATTTTCCTTCAGTACTCCGTCTGGGATTGCTGTATATTCTCTGGTTTTAACCGGTCAAATTTTAACCGGTCCAATCAGCGAACAGAGGGAGTGGCTGAGAACGATGACCTTGATGTGGTGCACTAGTTTGAGATAACATACGTCACGACCAAACGTTAGCGATTGGTTACGGCAGATCCAGAGTAGCTCTGGGCAGATCCAATAGTTTTAAACTTCAACAGAGTACACACCTTCAAGGAAGTAAACGCTTGTCAATGGAGAGTGGCCAGACTCTCTGTACAAATGAAATGTACGAGAGTCTGGTAGGACCAGGCTAGGATAGTCAACAAAATATATAACATTGTTCTAGTGGTTTTTGTATATATATATTTTTTAGTTTGTTAGTTTTTAGACAAAATAAGAAGCGACTCAAGAGAGTATGCGATTTCCGACACAGCCTTCGCCCCGCCCTCGCGCCAGTAAACACGTAATCGGAGAAGAGATGTTGTTGCAAGAGGGAGGGGAAGTTATTTTGATTAAAGATTACTAGGGTTGGGAACCGAGAACCGGTTCTTAATCAGAACCGAAACTGATTTTTGAAAAATACCAGAACCGCGCGAAATTCCTAAGTTTCGGTTCCGAAAACGGTTCTGGTGCAATGTGTGTGCGAAGCGCTGGAAGCGTATCCGAGTGACAGCCAGTGTTGCCAAGTCCGTGGTTTTCCCGCTTTCCACTGTTGCCGCGGGCTGTGTTTCATGTCCACGGGTTGAAGCGATTGTGCAATTGTGCGGGTTTTGTTGTGAAAACCTGGCAACCCTGGCTCACCTCATCATGAATATTAATTACGTTGCCTGCCGCTTCCAGGAGTGCAACGCAGTTCAGCCTGAAAGCCCTCGCGCTACACATTTACGGTTTTGCGTCAGATATTTTCTCGTTGACCACCAGCATGGCGAAGAGAAAGTCACAAGTATGGATTCATTTCCAAAGAATGAATGATAATGAAGCAAAATGTGAAAAGTTAATAACATGCAAAGGAGGCTGCACTAGCAATTTGACAAAACATTTGCTACAGCACAGAGTGCCTCAGGGCTTATACCAGATTTATAGTGAAAGGCCTATATATGTATATATGTATGTCAACCGTTGAGTCACCATGGTTTAGGTAAGCGTTTAGGCACAATTACCTTTGTAATGCTGAATTGCAATTTATTATTTACAAGTTCACTGAATAACTGAATTACTATTAAATTAATATACAACTAATTAATAAATATAACTAATAAATATAATTTATAACTTGGTTTTATTCAGAGTCAGAGAGATAAAATGTAATAAGACAATTTCAGAGGTGTTCATTTGAAAAACAATGTGTTGCAAGAATGGCTTAATACTGTAATATATGTACAGTACAGGACTTTTTTGACATTGCCAACCTGTAAATTATTTTTAGAGCAAGTAATAAACTCAAAATGGATTGTTTGAGTTGCGTATTGTGCCTTTTTCCTTTACCACTATTTGTGTAATAATTTTAATGGAACCGGAATCGGAACCGGAATCGTTAGGCGGAACCGAAACCGGAACCGGAACCGGAAAATTTCTCACGATTCCCAACCCTAAAGATTACGAATATATCCCCCTGGGACCCAGAATTTTTTTTTTTTGAATTTAGTATTGTTTTCATGTCATTACATTGTTCAGAGCATAAGAAACGAATGGAAAAATTTTTTTTTTTGAAAAATTATATTTTATTCATGTTATGATTATGTCCTCTGTAGTTGACACCAGGACTCAGTTGTTTAAAAAAATAAAATGACATGAAATTGCATGTATAGGCAAAAACAATGGGATTTAATTCACCAATCAATTTTTAGGTTTCAGGGTTTTTTTTAAACAAACTTTGTTTAAAGATGACTCTGAACTATTTTATGAAAGATATAATGAAATGCACTGATATGCCATTTTACTTTTACTGGATTTTCCCATTCAATACAAAGTATCTATACACTGCATCTAATTTGCATATTAATGTGTTCTTGGTGCAACATGCAATGAACAAAGAAGTGTAATAATGGGAGTAATAATTGGCAACATTTTCATAATAATATATAATATTTCATAGGAATATTGATATGTAATTTCTTTCCCTATTCACTCATGTCTCCGAAATGCCTGATAATCTTGATTTTTAGTCCTGGTGTCCACTACAGTGGACATTTATGAAATCAATGCTCTGTTTTGTAACAGAAAGTCATATTTTGATTAGAAACTCCATAACATTTTCATGAGATGTTGATTTATAAAAAACTATTTGAAAATTAATCCGATTTCAATTATTATTAAAAAATATTATCATATTTCCGTAAGAGTGCTAAACCTTAATGTCAACCGTTTTTAAAGACCAAGAAGAAGTTGTTGTCCTGGTGAAACCTCCAAACATTTGGTATCTCTGCAAAGCCCTGAATGTGCTCTTTACAGGACATCCAGACTGTGACATGTGACATGTATGATGTCAGAGAAATTCACTAAAATATAATGTCCACTACAGTTCCTAGGTCCCAGGAGGATATAATAATAATAATAAAACGATAGACGTGCACAGATACATCATTTATAATAAATATCGTCGCAATATTCCATAAAAAAAATAGGCATTATCAATTTTGATTTCATGGTGACTTTAAGACAAACGTACTGTATGTGGTATACAGTACCTCAGATATGCTAATATATTGTTTATTCATCTGACATTAGCTGTCTGACCACATCCATACATTCTCAATACACATCTTACATTAATTAAAAGTGTCATTTAGCCTAAAATAATATCAATATAATACTCACCCGCTATATGAGGACTGGTGGGGTACTGCTCCAGGAGTATTTTAGGCTCCTCAAACCCATCCACCTGCTGAAGGCAGCTCTCCAGCTCTTTGAGCTTCATTTCTAAGTTACATCAGATGATCCAGCTCATATATCAGTCTGTACTGGTATATTTAATGCTAATGTTACTCGGATGAAGAGCGACTGACTCTCTCAGCAGAAGCGTCTGATTATCATGATGTAGTGTCTGATGTGGTACAGGGATCGTGTGATGGCTCCTACTAGTATATGGTGATTTTCCTCAAGTGGAGATTTCACACTGTAGATCGCATTGATATAAAAACATGTAACTTAGAGCACTTACATGTGTGTTTTTCTTTTCTTCTTCTTCTGTAAGCTTCTCTTGCCTGCAGAGCATGTTAGCGCCACCTGCTGGATGATTAGGCTACTGTGCGGCACAATCTGTTGTTTTTATATCACACATGATCATTATTAACGGAACATTGGAAATTAATTTTAAATAATTTAATTTGACATTTTTACCAGTGCTATATGCACACTACTACTAACATGAAAACAATTTACAAAAAAAATATATATATATTCAGGTGTATTCTTTTTTCCCCCAAATCGTGTTTAAAACAAAATGTGAAATAATTTAATTTGGCAATTGTTTTCAAGTGTTTTCAACAATAGAGCTACTAGCAGGGCCTGAAATGTCTCCTTATTCCCTATGTAGTGCAATTTTTGTAGTTCTGTTTCAGTTGCTGATTTGGAATAGCAGAATATCACACTAGTACTACAAACATTAGTATGTGTTAGCAATTAATTGTGCTTTTTGATTGGCTTGTGTGAATATAACCTCCAGAAAAAAAAGTTTTTTGAATTTAGTATTTTTTTAATCTCATTACATTGTTTAGAGCATCAGAAACAAATAGGGAAAACATTTTTGAAAAAATATATTTTATTCACATGTTGTGCTATGTCCACGGTAGTGGACGCCAGGATTTATTAAAAAACAAAATTACATGAAATGACATGACATGTATAGGCAAAAATAATGGGATTAAAAAAAAACTGACTTTGTATAAAGATGATTCTTAACGATGTTATGAAAGATATAACTGAATAAATTGATATACCATTTTACTTTATGCAATATGTGGATAAAATGGCCATAAATGGGTAGTCCCATTCAATGCAATGTATCTATATACACTGGATCTAATTTGCATATTTGGACAGGGCATTAGACATGCGCTATGCCCAGATGGTGCAACAGGTATTAGTTCTACACAGGACTTAAAACGGATTTTACGTCCAGCCTTAATAGTTGGTGCAACCTGCCCCTGTTGAATAGTAACTAATTAACTAGATCTTTGAAGGTAAATGCCCCTTGCCTTTTAAAGTTTGTTTAAATGAACTTTCACTCATATAGAGATGTTGGCATGCATAGCAAGGACAAAGGCTGTGCTTGTAGTTGGATGACTTGCAGTCCATTCAACAAAAGTAAACCTGGTAGATTTTCCATTATACACGATGACGGGTGAGAATTTTTTTCCTCTTGAAAAGAGTCTCTTTTATTGTGATTCATGTTTATATTGCTCTGTAATATTTGAATGTTTCCCTAATCAAATAAATATGGGTCCTGTATACATTTGGGCTGTCAATAATGCTGTTTTTTTTTAGTTAATGCAAATAATTTCATATTTTTATATGCTGAAATTTGCCTCTACATATATTCCCTCTATAGATGCAGTTTCAATGTATATTGTTTATTTTATTAAAGTAAGAAAACAAGAATGAGATACTGGATCTTAACCATATGCTACTGTATCTTAAAGGGATAGTTCACCCAAAAATGAAAATTCTGTCATCATTTACTCACCCTCAAGTTGTTCCTAACCTGTATGAGTTTCTTTGTTCTGCTGAACACAAAAGAAGATATTTTGAAGAATGTTTGTAACCAAGCAGATAGAGCAACCATTGACTACCATAGTATTTTTTTCCCTACAATGGTGAGTAAATGATGGCAGAATTTTCATTTTTGGGTGAACTATCCCTTTAACACAGTAAACATAATTACTTAATTTGGAATTGTATCTTTTTTCAACCTCCTTTGCGATAGGTACTGAGAATGGACAGGTTTTTCTGGTGCTTGGGCCAATCATGCTAACCCTCCTTCTGACGACTGTCCCAGTTGTTCGGAGCGGGAAGGTTCTTGTCTTTCCTGTGGGTGGCAGTCACTGGGTCAACATGAACATCTTGGTTGAAGCACTTCATGCCAAAGGTCACAATGTTACAGCCATTCGGATGGCAGACAGCTTGTACATCAAAGAATTCTCACCTCACTACACATCCATCAATCTCAAGACCGAAGGAGGATTTAGTGAAGAACTCCTTGAGACATATGCATCCAGAGTTCTGGGAATTATAAGGGAGGATTCGATCTGGGCTCGTCTGAAGCTGGAGATGATTATGTGGAAAGGTTATTTAGGGATGCTTGAAGTAGAAAGCAAGATGATAATCACCATGTTTGAAGACCAGCAGCTAATGCAGACCTTGAAAGATGCCAAATATGATTTGATTCTAACAGATCCAGCCATGTTTGGAGGTGTTCTCTTGGGTCATTATCTCAAACTGCCCATTGTCTACAATGTCCGTTGGACAGTTTACAGTGAGGCTCATTTTGTAATAGCTCCTTCACCACTTTCTTATGTTCCTGTTTCAATGCTGGAGTTATCAGACCGCATGAGTTTCTTGGAAAGAGTGAAGAATGTTGTGCTGTACATCATACCAGAAATACAGCTAGCTATCATGATTACTCCAACGTATGATGCACTTTGTGAACGGTTCATTGGCCCAGGAACATCCTACTTCTCTTTAGTTCAGGGTGCTGATCTGTGGCTCCATAGAGCTGATTTTGTTTTTGAATTCCCACGTCCCACTATGCCAAACATCGTCTATATGGGAGGTTTTCATTGCAAGCCGTCAAAGCCTCTTCCACAAGACCTGGAGGACTTTGTGCAGAGCTCTGGTGAGCATGGTGTCGTCATCATGTCTCTGGGCACCCTCTTTGGTCAGCTTCCAGTTGATGTGGCAGAGGCAATTGCTGAAGCTTTTGCAGAACTTCCACAGAAGATCATCTGGAGCTACAAAGGAAAGAGACCATCTGCACTAGGGAACAACACCTTGATGATGGACTGGATGCCTCAGAATGATCTTCTGGGTCATCCTAAGACCAGAGCCTTTGTGGCACATGGAGGAACCAATGGAATTCAGGAAGCCATCTACCACGGGGTGCCACTCATTGGATTTGGGCTGATTTTTGACCAGCCTAGTAATCTTATAAAAATGAGAGTAAAAGGTGTAGCCAAGAATGTAGACTTTGCCACAGTCGATAAGGATTCCTTTCTTAAAACTGTTAAAGAGGTTCTTTATGAGCCCTCTTATCGGGAGAACATGCAGAGGCTCTCAAGGCTTCACAAGGACGTCCCAGTGAAGCCTCTGGACAACGCCATCTTCTGGATTGAGTTTGTTATGAGGCACAAAGGTGCCGCTCACTTGCAAACAGAGTCTCACAAAATGCCCTGGTACTCTTATCACTCTGTCGATGTCATACTATTCCTGCTTTCTGCTGTGTCACTCATAATCCTGATCGTATATATGGTTATCAAGTATTTCTGCTGCAGAATATGCATGAGAAAAACAAAAAACAAGCTACAGTAATGAGGATGAGGTCTTCCCTTTTTGAAAATACAATTAAATGATCTATCTCAGCTAATGATGGGAGAATAAACTGAAAATCACAACACGGACGTGATCCTTATGTTATGAAGAGGAACGATTTTTCTACCGAATTGAAAGACTTGCTTGCCATCGGTATGTGAAGCTGCTGTCATGCTGTGTTGAGTTCTAGTATGGTTAGTTTATATCGCGCTTCCTTTCTGCTAGCAGTATTTAGATTTTCTGTTGTGATTGTGAAAAATGTTGCCATTGGTCATCATGGGTGTCACTAGGCCCTTTTTAGGGGGGCTTCAGCCCCCCCTAAACTTCTGTCCAGCCCCCCTACAAAAATGTGTGATTAACCTTTCAAACATATGAAACTGGCGGGAGGCTTCGGCTTCGTCCCGTCTTTTAATCTGCGTTAATCAGCGTGTTCTTCAATCCGCAGCGGCGTCGAACAGAGCAAACGTCAGAAGCAGAGATGTGTGCGTTGATCTGAGCCTCATTGGTCTGTCACCGCTCGTCAATGTCAAAATATGTGAGAAAACCAATCAAATCAGAGTAGGCAGGCTTTATGCTCACACAGAGGCTACTGAGGCTGAGCGCGAATTTTAGCAGCAGGACTCGACGTCAAGTGAGATGAGAAGTAGCTAAACTAAACTTTCATATTTGCCAAGTGCTTCTTTAAGTCAGAAATGTTAAACAAATGACACAAATATTCAGGCAAATTAATAAACTTTTGTCTAATTTTGCCATTTTGATTTGAAATAGGCCTATGTAATGTCATTTATAATTTAATTAACAAACAAGAAATATTAACAAAGTAAAATTAGTATTAAATGTGTGCATACTGTAAATTTTATAATTCCAAGCTCTCAGTAAATAAAAAAGCTAAATTTTTTCAGCCTGTATTGGGCATAAGATTAGTAATGAATGTGTGCATATTGTGAATTAATTTGATACATTTAGTTAGGCTACCTAGCTTTCCTGTTAGACTTCAGTAAATTAACATGTCTACAAAAATGATTCATAAAACATAGGCTATAAATATCAGTTAAACACATGTTTACTTTCTTCACTGACAAAAATGGAAAAACTTTATCAGTCATATCTGCACACTGACATGGTTTTCAAGCTATTGTTATCTGCATTTTTGGCGTTCAGAACATTTTAAAATGCACATATGTAGATAATAGAAATCAAAATTTTCTCGAGGGGCCATGCCCCCCAAACCCCCCTAACCTCACATTTGGGATCTCATTGATTATAAACCTGCCTACATAATATGATTAAGGGATCTCATAGACAAAGGGCAACACCAGGCCAACTAGAACTCTTCCAATCATGTCCACAGAGGCCACTTTAGAGTGTCTTGCAACCCTTTGGTGCGGCCCAGATGATCCCAGAGTCATTTGCACTACTTGTCAGGGCCATATAGAGGTTACCCCAGAGCTGTATTTTCTCCCCCTCTGTAAGAATCGCGTTCTTGTGGTGTGATCGAAAAGGGCACTTTCACTTTCAAAGGTGCAGGGGCTGTGCACACCACAGATTACCATGACAGTCCAAGGGTCCAGCAGCTACTTCTCTGTCTCTTTCAGTGCCCCCGTGTCAACAAGCTTGACAACCCCCCCCCCCCCCCCCCCCCTCTGGTCCCCCTAAATTTGGACTCATATCGCACCAAACTATTTTCTGAAACTGGTTTGCAATGTGCAGTTTTTGCTGTGGCGGTATGTGATGAAAAGAGTATTGTGTCATAACCAATAACCAATGCAGAGAAGCAATGAGGAGGCTGTCGCGTTGTTTATGAATGATTAGTCACTCAGTCTGCATTCGCTCAAATAGTTGTAAAACGCGGGCTATAATGGTTGCTACGCACTTGATTATAGATAAAATAAGCTCTCTTTATACACGTTGTGTTGTGTGTAACTTCACGCATATGCAGCAGTGATACTGTAGATTAATTTTACTGACTTGACGACTTTGCATTTCCATTCAGTCATTTTGTTCATTTAAACATACTGGTAGTTAAAATATATTCTTTCAATGGCTAATTTCTCTGAACACGTCCACATGTGTAATCTTTGATCATATTCCGAATTAGGAAGATGCAGCCAAGGATAAGTTATGACCAACGCAATGAAAGAACTGTTCATGTGCGACTATGACAGAGACGTGTTTCACCATAGAGATAGGCATACCCGAGAAATCTTAAAAATCTGGGTCTTGTTCACATATAGCGAGAAATAATATAATTTTATCCAATTGTCCAGTGTTGCTTATAGAGTATTAGATGTTTGTTTTTATGCCTATGCTAACTTAGGCTAACAGAGAGCAGGTAGGCTACAAAACATGTAAAATAAATGGTTTAGTTTTACTTAAATTGAGCATGCATGATCATATTACAGATGGAATGTCATATTTGGAACGACATGGGGGTGAGTAAATGGTGATAGAATTTTCATTTTTAGGTGAACTACCTATTTAACTACTGGTTAAGATAAAAGCACAAGTGGCCCCTGCCTGGCTCCCCTAGTTGCTGTGGTCTAGAACCACCACTGCTCTCTCTCTCACTCTCTCTCTCTCTCCACCTCTCTGGACGTTTAATGGGGTGGAGGGATAGAGTTATGAATATGATTAGGGTGTGGTTGCATATTCTTTCTCCACCCATTAGGCCCAAATTACATTCACTCTTCCTCGCTGGACATCTAGCGAGGAGGAGCTAGACGTAAGCTCCACCCATTTGTTCTGCAGTGAAACAAAGTTGCTGCACGGCGTGCATTTGTTTATGTTCAGTCCTAGAGCTTTTGTAAACATGTCTTTTAAATCACGGTAATCAATGTATGCTCGAGTAGAGTATTCCTCTGTCAGAATATGGATACATAAGCACATTGAAGGCAGCAAGTAATTACAGCTATTTCCCACCCCCCTCTGATTCAAACCATGACACGCATGTCCTGCTCTCTCCACTGCTCTTCTCTCTGTACACCAACAACTTGACCCTTCTATCAAGCTCCTGAAGTTCACAGAAGACACCACACTTATCTGCCTCAGGATAAGTGGCCAAAGTGGCTAAAAAGGCCCAGCAGAAGTTGTACACTTCCTTTGCCAGCTGAGGAAGTTTAACCTGCCAGAGGAGCTGCTTCTGCTTCTGTGTACCCTCTGCACTTCCATAACTGTCTGGTTCAGTTCAGGTACCAAATCAGACCTTAGAAGACTACAGCGGATGGTCTGGACTGCTGGAAGAATCATCGTCACACCCTTCCCCACTCTTAAAGAACTGGACTCATCCAGGGTGAGTAAAAGCCAGAGCTGGCAAAATCACTCAGGATCCCTCACATCCGGGCCACTTCCTCTTTAAACTGTTGCCATCTAGTCGGCGCTACAGAGCTCTACAACTAGAAGTTTCTTTTCTCAGACCATCTACCTCACTGGGCAATAAACGTGCAATACAGATATATACTGATATGTAGGGGAGCGCGGGCATAACCTAAAATTTTTTGACTTTCTCAGTTTGTGTAAATACACTTGGGGTTCAGAGTATTTTTCCCCCCCACATTAATTTTGCATGTCTAGTACAATTATGTGGTTTTGTTTCATTAATACAGTGAATAGGCTAATTTTTTTCTTGATTTCCCCCGAAAGAATGGAAGTGAAATGGGGGGTACATTGTAACATGACCATATGACAGCTAGAATGTTATCTGATATAATAAAAAAAAATATATATATATATATATATATAAGACAAACTGAAATATTTTGTCAATAAAATACAATGATGAACTTTTTCATATAAATAATGGCATTTTTTAATAATGAAAAATAAACACATTTTTGAGTTCGACAACAAACACACCGCAAAACACAGATATACAGCATATTTCAAAACATAATAATAATAATGAATCATTTCTGAACATTGACCTTTTTTCCTGGTTCCTCAATAAAATTCATAAACGTATAGAATAGAGACAGAGCGCATTTAGGCCACGCCCTGCTATGTGACAAAGTGTACAGCAAACAAGCTAAAAAAAAAACACATATATAAAAATACGTTTTTATAAGCTGTCGACCCCAAAAAAATTAGCGTTTAAGGAGACAAAAGTGGATAAAGGCAATAAGACGTGAAGCATCAGCAGGAAGAATGGGTACATTTTGGGATCCTGACACTCAGTATGTCTCAGTATGCCTATGTGTGCAGTAAACATTTTGTCACTGTTAAGTCAAATGTCAGTTTTATATATTACATTTCCTGTTGCTGATACGTTCCCCTCCAGTGGGCGTAGTTCTCAGTGTAATGTAACATGTGGCGCTCTGTCTCAATTGCCTGTATAGACTTTTGTGCCCTTAAACGCTCGTTTTTTGGCTCAACAGCTTATAAAAACGTATGGGTTTTTGGTTCTGGCATGTACAACTAACCTTGCGTTAGGTTGTGCCCCTCACACACCTTAATACAATGGAAAACAAAGTGTGAAGCCACATCCTGTACCTTTCTGAAAAGTATTGCTTACATGTCAAAAATTTATTTTTAGTTAATCAACTAAAAATTATATTTGATGTCATACAGTATGTTATATAGTTTTTGTTTACTTCTAGTTCTATTTGATTTGTATTATTATTTTGGAATAACCACCAATGTTTCAAAGCAGTGGTTTTTAAAGAAATTATCTTCTTTCTCTTAATTGCACTGATGACAGATATAAAGAGGATCAAGATAATGATACGGCATTAAGAATTACAGAAGAGCTTGTTTATGCACAAAGACAGATGTGTACAGAATTGGATTGTGTTTCAAAAGTACCTTTTCCTGTTTCCATTTCTCAAGACTCTATTCATGCAAACCACATCACACGAACAGGTGTCATTTTTCCATACACGTAAAAGATGAATATACTTTTAATATGTAAAGAATAAACTCTAATATGTATTTTAGAAGCATATACAGTGAGTAGCGTAACTTTATTTTGTATGTTTGTTTTTTTGTGTGTGCATTATGTTGTAATACTTTTAGGGTTGTGACCTGTGAAGGAGGAAAACAGGTTGCTTCACTTCTCTCTGTTTTGTCGTCGAGGGGAAGTGGAGACATTAGTGAAATAATGTCATTGCTTGACGCAGAGCAGACCTATTTCTCAACAGAGTTTAGTGTAGAAGTGTGAGAACTCTTTATTTTCTGAAAAAACTTTATTAACAGCTGTGAAACAGATTCAAAACATTTGCTTATTACATTACTCGAGAAAGAAGAAAAATAACATGCCCTGAAACAAGCAACTAACATTTTTTTTTTTTTTTAAAGAAGAAGAAATTATTTCTTTTATTCAGCATGGACACATTAAATTGATCAAAAATGACAGTTAAGCCATTTATAAAATGTTACAAAATATTTTTATTTTAAATAAATGGCATTCTTTTGAACTTTTAGTATTTATAGTGTACTGTTTTACTGTATTTTTGATCAAACAAATGCATATTTGGCAAGCATATATGAGACTTCTGTCAAAAACATAAAAAATCTTATTGACCCAAAATTTTGAATGGTATTTTATACAACACCGGTAAAATTACAGATGAAAAATATACACAAAAGACAATCTCTAACACCAGTTACTCTGTTCTGACAGAATCTGAAACCTCTGCAAAGTGTTTTTCACAGATCATTTTGATATAACTACGGCGTTCAAAGCATGGGGTGTGGAGTCACCACAAGCACCCCCCCCCCCCCCCAAAATAAATGATGATCCTTATCACCAGAAAAGGATTCACAAACACGCTCTTTTCTATACATTGTAACATAAACCTGCTATACTTAAAAAACAAAACAGAATGTAGTTTCCATGGAAGCGAAGGAACAGTGCACTCAAAAATAAGTGCACTTTTTTTTTTAACTCACACACACCTATGATGTTACAAACTTAGCAATGATCGAGGCCAAGCAACAAAAACAAAAAACAAAAACAGCTGGGAGCATCAGACCAACTGCAACAATAAGCAATTAAAGACATATTAAGACCATTCTATATTCTCGGCATGACCCAAGAAATCAATTAAGACCAGTTTCATTACAATAGGCTTATTTAATCAAAAGTTATTAGCATTTTTTAAGATTTCATTATAACTTTTGACCACAAGGTGTTGCAGCTCCGAACCTTTTTGAGTACCTTCAGGGCATGGTGCCGAAGACACATACCGAGTTTTGTAACGATATGCCAATTTGTTTGTAAAATATAGCATTTTATGACAAAATTCAAAATGGCTGATGCCCAAAATGGCCGATATAGGAAAATTGGGTATTGTTCGACTCGGCATGCTGCACTGAATATAAAAAGACAAGTTTTGGGATTTTTGGCCTGGGTTCAGAAGTTATAAGTAAAAAAAAAAACGATTTTTTTATATTTCCTGTCCACTAGGTGGCATTGCACAGAAACTCTGCAGGTAGCCAGAGGAAGGTCATGTTTGGCATAACACACTCCAAGTTTGGTCAGAATACGCTTAAGTCAAGTCAACTTTATTTATATAGCGCTTTTAACAATGTAGATTGTTTCAAAGCAGCTTTACAGTGTTAAACAGGAAAATAATGCAGCATAATTTTATTCAGCTGTATAGCCATTCTGGAAAAAACGCTGATGTCATCAGTTCATTTCAATTATCATACAGTGACAGTGTGGGCTTTGGATCAATAATTAGATCAGTAATTTAGTTTAAATGGTTAATTTAGTTTATTAATTAGATTTATAGATTTATATATCCTCACAGCTTAAGGCTGTGAGGATATAGCCTCATGTTCGTTCTGGCGGGCACTTTGTCTAATTTGTGCGTAAATGTGCGTTTTTTTAAAATGGTTTGACAAATCGACTTAAATTCCATACATTCTTGTCGGAATGGTCTGAAGTTGATCTGGTTCGGTTTTCTTGAAAATCGGAGATGGCAGAAAATTCAAAATGGCAGAAAAATTTAGCTTCTAGCCCTCACGGTTCAAAAGTTATTAGCATAAACATTAGTGCAACTTTGGACAGTTGGTGGCGCTAGAGGGATTGAGTTAGAGACACTAAATTTGCTATGGTGACAGTTCAGACGGTCCTCTATCAGTGTGCCATATTTCACAAATTTTTACCATACGGTTCTATAGGCTGTCATAGACTCAAGAGCGGAAGAATAAGAAAAAGAAACCGAATAATAATAATAGGAACACTAATGGATACAATAGTCGCCCCTAATAATGACCAAACTAGCATTTTAGTCTAAACTATTTCTTTAAAAGCAGCAAAAGGCTTTTGTACCCTCGCCAGAGAACTTCAGTTGACTACAGTGTCACTGACGTGTGCCTAGTGCTCCCGGAGCTATGAACAGATCCCACTCGATATTTCGACATCGCGCCTCTACCCAGCAGGCCTTTCTTAAAGAGAGAAGTCAGGAGCTGGTTGCGGAATTTCTTCCCAATGAAGGCGTACAAGATGGGGTTTATTGCACAGTGGGTGAAAGCCATCGCCTGCGTGACATACAAGGCCACATCTATATGATCCCTCAGCGTGCATGTGTCCGTCAATATCTCGCCTCGCATCAGGTTGTCTATGAGCTCTGTGATGTTATTGGGCAACCAGCAGATGATAAAAGCCAGAACGACGCACAAGATGACCCTCATGGCCTTCTGCTTTTGGCTGTTGCGCGAGCTGCAGAGCTTGCACATGGTGAAACCGTAGCAGAACATCATCACGGCAAGCGGTAGGAAGAATCCCAAAGTGTGGTGGAGAATCAGTAGGCTCAACCTCCAGTTGTCCATGCTGTCCACTGTCACATTGTCATGACACATTGTCATTTCAATGTCTTCGGACACAAAGGCATCGCGATTGACCATAATGGGAATGGACAAGAGAATGGCGCACAGCCACACCAACGCACACACTATGCCAACCAGATGCCGTTTTTGGTTAAGGAATTGGGTTGCTTTCACGATGGCCAGGTAGCGATCAACACTAATGCACGCCAGCAGGAAGACGCAGCAGTAAAATGTGGCTTCCTGCAGGCCTGATATCAGTTTGCACATAACAATGCCAAACGGCCAGTGGTCAGTGTGACGGTAGACGGCCCAAAACGGAAGGGTCAAAGAAAAAAGCAGGTCGGCTATGGCCAGGTGCATCAGGTAAACGTCAGTCGACGTTCTGCGGTTCTCCATGTAAAACACCACGAAAATCACCACGGTGTTGCCCAGCAAGCTCAGACAGAAGACTACAATGTAGATGAGGACCAAAGCCGTCCTGTTCATATGCTGCACGGTCTCCGAGCAGGGAGTCGTCATAGAGTAGATGTAATCTACAGTAGTAACTTGCATGTTTAAGAAGTTTGGCTGCCAACTGCAACTGCAAGGGGACGAAAAGTTTATTAGGACCAGATTGAGAAGTGTACAAAATATGATTCACTACCAATCAAAAGTTATACTGATATCAAAAAGATATACTCTACAGTATGTGTGGTTTACTGTTTATTACATGTAAACCATTTATTTTTAATGGTTTAAACAGTTATGCAAAGCTGTTTGTTTTAATGCATAATTTTACATTTTAGAGCCGCTTTATAGCTGAATTGAGTTTGCTTCATAACTAATGGACTTTGCAGCATTCACACAGTTATTGAGGACAGTTATTAGAGCTGCTTTACAGCTGAAATTGTGAAATTTCACAATTGAAGATATTTACAACATTAATACTGTTATTTTGTTGCTTTTAAAGCAGCTTTGAAACAAATCATTCTTTTAATAAGGAGCGAGTACACACAAAAAAAAGGGTGTCAAAATTGTACCTTTAGGAGTACAACAGCTTGTCACTGGGGCAGTACCCTTAAAAGGATATATTTGTACCTTTTTACTAATATACTTATATGCACCTTTTAGGAGTAAAAAAGGTACAAAGATAAAAATGTTAAGGGTACTGCCCTAGTGACAAGCTGTTGTACTCCTAAAGGTACAATTTTGACAAGCTTTTTCTCTGTGTGTAGGTATGTCTAAACGATAATTGACTGTTATATTTTGTACTTAAATGCATAAATCTAAAAGAATATTTCAACAATTCAATGAAATATTTCACATTAAGTCATACTGACAAATCCATCAATTTTTTATCTGATTAAAAGCTGAACAAACACTGAATATTTTGTGTCAAGATTGTATTGTCTTACCGTTTTATCTTCTGTGATTTAGCTGAGATTATCAGGTCGGCCTGTCTTTGGTTTAGGAATCATTCAGTGGAAATTATCCGATACTTACTAACTGATTTCTGACAGTTTTCTGAGAATGACTGGGTTGATAACAACTGATTATTACTACCACGTCCCTTTCCTTCCTGCGTGAATAATCAAAAAAAAAATTAGAGCAGTGATGTTATCAGTACTACCATGGTTTCACAAGAAAGTCAACAAAACCAGTTTAAAAACTGTTTATGTATTAGCAGCAAGTTATATTATTGACTCTGGCTTGCTTTTGTGTGATGTAAAAAACCATACACTTGTACATGTGTCCATAGCCATAAAAGTGAACAAAGTTCTCTTCAAGTAGTGACTGCGACCTGGTAGTTGTCTGGCTATTACCAGACCAAGTTCAATTTAAGATTGAACATTGGTCTGGGGAGTCTGCTCTGTATTTTCTACTGCACAAGAGGCGTGATCAACAAGCATAATTCAAATGACTCTGTACGCAATTGGATAGTCCTTCAACCAATCAGACCACAAGAGGCGTGATCAACGGGCATCGATCCATCACTTCTCTATCCGTCATCGTGTTAAACCCGCCAATAGCGCGCCAGGGGGATAAGCCAGTCTGTGATTGGTTCCCGCAAAAGTGTAACAGAAGCAGGATAAATTAATTTACAGGTTTCCAGACTGAGCTGCAGGGCGAAATCAAATTGCCGGCAGATCAGGCTGGGTTTACCCAGTCTAACCTGGTAGTCCTGCCACAGCAAATTCTCATTGGTTCAAAATCCCACATAAGTGTACAGTGGTTTTAGGCATGTGAACAAACTGCACTTCAGGTTCGCTTCAGGTTAGCTCGATTGCTATCACTGGCTGCAACCAAAAAAACATTCTATATAGTATGATTGTGTGTAGTATGGCTGTAATTTGGACGTACTACATTCGCCATTTTGTCCTTATCACATGACTTACCAGCATCAGTTACGTCGCTTCGCCTCCATTCACACAAATCCTCTCCTGTGGCCTCATGGGATGGTAAAGTGTCCATCGTATGCACACTTCAGAATCTTGCCGGAAATAGTGGGTCATCCAGGTACTTTTAACCTATATACACTTTGTGAATTCGGACATACTTCTTTTGTTACATACTGTTTTTTTTTATTTGCCTACTATATATAGTAGGAATGTATCAGATTTCGGATGCAGCCATTGGGAGACATTTAAAGGGTTAGTTCACCCAAAAATTAAAATTCTGTCATTAATTACTTACCCTCATGTCGTTCGACACCCGTAAGCCCTCCGTTCATCTTTGGAACACAAATGAAGATATTTTAGTTGAAATCTGATGGCTCAGAAAGGCCTCCATTGGCACAATGCACTGTACACTCTCAAGACCCATAAAAGGTACTAAAGACATCGTTACAAAGTCCATCTCACTACAGTGGTTCTACAATAACTTTATAAAGCGACGAGAATAGTTTTTGTGCGCAAAAAAAACTCTAAATAACGACTTATATAGTGATGACCGATTTCAAAACACAGCATCATGAAGCTTCGAAGCGTTATGAATCAGTGAGTCGATTCAGCGGTTTGGATCTGCAAAGTCATGTGATTTCAGCAGTTTGGTGGTTTGACACGCGATCCGAATCATGATTCGACTGATTCATAATGCTTCGAAGCTTCATGAGGCATTGTTTTGAAATCTGTCATCACTAAGTCGTTATTCAGGTTTTTTTCCCTTTAATGCTTAAGACTCCAGATGCGCATATGAGCATTTAGAAACAAAATGTATGAGACAGTTGTTGTCAGAATTCATTAGTGATTTCAAATATGAAATTTAATCATGATCTTGATGATAAGGCTTTGGTGAATTTGATGTTTCCAGATTTAAAGGGATGGGAGCTCTACTTGCATGAGTGAATGGCCGCAGAGCGAAATGACTTGCCTTTAAGGGACTTTGGTTTCACCCTTTTAGAGAACAGAATTATTCCTTTGGTATGTACAGTAATAAATCAATCATATCAGTTTGCTGTAGAAATTATGGCCATTCACTACTAAAAATATTGCTCTAGTGACATTCTCTAATTGGAGCAGGGTTATTATTGCAAAATTATGTTTCAAACATGCCATAAGCTTCCTTCGGATTCCAAATGGTTGCATGGTTGAACTTTATTTTTAATGCAGATCCAGCTCACGTGGGTAAGACATTGTATTTGTTCGCTTCATTTCACTGTGGATTAGTTTGTAAACAAGAGACTGGATTTGCAGACAGAATGAGATTAAAAAAACAATGCTGTGGCTTCTGGATCTGACAGGAATGATGCAACACAATTATGTGAGTCATTTTTTTTTAATATGTGATAGTATTGAATTGTTCCGTTTGATATCTACTAATTATGTACGTGTCTAAACATAAATTCCACGCTGTCACAGGCTTTGTGTTTGGTTCATTTGAGTTGGTTCATTGTCCTGCGATTCGTGATCAGACTCAAACATGTAGGGCCGCGCGAGTTCTTCATGGGCAGGGGCTCAAATGTAAAAAAGGATTTAATGTCAATGATGGAAACTGTGATACTCTTTTTAAGATTCTTTGATTAATAAAAAGTTAAAAAGAATATAATGTAATAATATTTCACAATATTAGGCTACTGTTTTTTCTGTATTTTTGATTAAATAAATGCAGGCTTGATGAGCATATATATATATATATATAAAAATTTGGTTTCACTTTATTTTGATGGTCCCTTTAACACATTCTGTTGACTATAAATAACATTGCACCTACATGTCTACTAATTCTCATTAGAGTGTTAGTAGAGTATAAGTAGACTGGTAGGGTTAGGGTTAGAATAAGTTGACATGTTCTTGCAAAGTTACTTATAGTCAGTAGAATGTCTGTTGGAGGACCATCACAATAAAGAGTTAGCAGACATTAAGCAGACAGTCTACTGATAATCTAATGAGAGTTAGTTGACATGTAGTTGCAAATTTACTTATAGTCAACATAATGTTCAAAAGGGACCATCAAAATAAAGTGTTACCAAATCCTCATATTAGAACGATTTCTGAATGATCATGTGTCACTGAAGAGTGGAGTAATGATGCTGAAAATCCAGCTGTGATCACAGGAATAAATTATATTTTAAATTATTTTAAAATAGAAAACCCTTATTTTAATAATATTTCAAAATATTGCTGTTTTTTATCAATGCAGGCTTGATGAACATAAGAGAGTTCTTTCATAATGCTGCATAATATTAAAAAATGGTAATATAGCTAATAAAGTCCTTTCACCTAACCATTTTGCCAGCCTACACTTCACATAACAGGCCTGTAGGAGCCGGTGGCACTTGGGTTTTGTTAACTTTGATAGTTTCATGAAATAGTAAACGGTGTATCAATATACATAAATACAAGTGAATTTAACACTTACCATTAATGCGACTTTTGCTGCTGCATGGTTTTGTTTGTTGTCAGTTAAAATCCATTTTGTCAGTGATGCAATTTATAAAATGAGACAAACCGCAGGAAATCGTTCCACAAACGTTAGTTCGTCTGTCCATGTAATTTTCAACCGATTTATGAATAAGAACAGAAAATTACAGCTTCACATCGCCCAATGGAATTTGAACTTGCTTTGCTAGATCACGATTGGTTGGTGTATATACATGACAAACGGGCATTGTATACCTCTATCTGTAAAATTCTGTTTATAGTAATAGCCATCTGTATATTATATTATATTCATAGTACATATCCACCTGTAAATTCTGTTTATAGTAATAACCATCTCTCTATTTATAGATAGATTTATATATATTCAGTACATATCCATTGCACTTATGCAAACGTTGTATATCCTGCACTTGCTGCTATCGCACTTCTGGTTAGACCTAAACTGCATTTCGTTGCCTTGTACTTGTACTTGTGTAATGACAATAAAGTTGAATCTAATCTAATCTAATCTAATCATTGGTGAATTGTGTAATACTTTAAAATATATAATATATAGATTTGTAATTAAATCAACACATTAGCTCTGATTATGGATGAAAAAAAAAATTTGGTTTACTTTTTTCCCGCGAGGCCACACGCTCTCTGAAAGGACCATATTTGGCTCGAGAGCCGTTTCCGAACCATGGAAAATCTGCAGTCAATCAAAATGCACGCAACCCATAGCAACGCGTTATGGCAAAGCCTCAACAGAAATTGTCCGACTTTTGAGCCGTTTGTTACTATTGTATACATTGTCATGTTATAATAATCACATTTATTTAGTTTTATTGACCACGATATTATCATTGATATTTGTCTGAGAGGGGCACTTTTGATTCATTTTGAAAAAGGGCAGGGGCTCGAGCACCCAAAGCCCCCCCCCCTCTGCACGTGCCTGGGCTCGCACTATCTTAAATAGTGAAATGGTTTGCGGTTATATCAACCGATCGGGCCAGCCAAGTAGTAAAAAATAACATTCCAATTAATTGCGGGTGGATGAGAGATAAATCATTTTGTTTGTTTGATAAAGACATTTTGCAAGCCCTGTGGGCGAATCATTTCGGTTGCCTTTTCACCACATTCATTTTTTTTTAAACAATTCCTCATGTGTAATGGTGCGTTCACAGCAGGCGCGAATGAAGCGTTTCGCGCAAGTGATTTACATGTTAAAAGTCAGTGCAAAGACGCGAATAGACATTCTGCGGTGTGATTCGTGCGAATGAGGCGGTGCGAATTGAGCGTTTATTTTGCCGCAAGTGTAGTCTAGCAACTCTCGGTAGACCTGAGAGCTGGAAAAACCAAACTCTGGTCAGGCCAATCACAGCGTGTGTAGAGTCGGTGGGCGGGCTTAACATATTGACGGCACGTCACGGGAGAGTTGCGGAGGTTCTGCGTGCTACTCGTAAACAAAGAAGCTGGCGAACAGCGGTCTTTCGAATCGGCTTTGGTTGCGACTCTGGAAGACTTGGAGTTAAGCTTTTCTTTGAGAAAAGAACAAAGAACGGCACTGAAGTCATTCTTAAGAAAAGAAGATGTGTTTCGAAGTTTTGCCGACCGGATAGGGCGAAAGTCTATCAACTAACGTTAGCTCGGCTTCACCTTCTTTGCTCTGGTTGGTTGTGGCGCTCATGGCACTGTCCAATGGCGTGCAGAGGGAATTTGAAAGACAACCGTTTATCCTGCCCCTCAGATTGAGCCCTGCCAATGGTGAGTTTCCAGACCCAACATCTTGATGTGGGTTTGGCTTGTCAGGCTAATACATAGATTGATTTCAGGGTGATTGATTGGGACACTTTTTGCCATTGAGAGGTCTTGGAAAAAGTATCCCAATCACCCTGAATTCACCCTATTGAGACTACAAGCTAGTTAAAGCCGGCAAATTGAGCTTATTCGCCATATTTTAAAACAATCCAATGTCAGCCATTTCGCAACAAGACGAGCCGGCTGGCAGAAGCCCCTGCCATGACGCAAATTCGCGTCTGTTGTGTAGTGAATGTCACAAGCGAATGAAGCGAATTTCACGCGCGAATGAAGTGAGTAAACTCAAAATGTTCAAGCGTCCAACTATGCGCAAATAGCACCATTTATTCGCTTCATTTGCGTCTGGTGTGAACGCACCATAAGGAAGCCGAGTCTCATTATAATATACAAAACTGTTATCTAATCATAGCAGTGGGCGTTTACTTCCAAGTCTTCAATGCGGCACGCCCATAAAAACCGAACGTTTCAAGAGCTTGTTACGGCTGTGAATCAAAGACAATGGATCCAATAGCGTAGTGAGAAATATGCTCATTTATTGGGTAGGCACCAGTTCAAAGAAGCTCAATGTCCAAAGAGATAAAGAGAAAACAGGATGGAAGAGACTGCAAACAGCAGACAGGCAGGCAAAACCCTGGCGATGCAGTGCAGGCAGCGAAGCAGGGAATGCAGCGGGCAATGGGCCAGGCGGAATCCAGGAATCCGGAACGGAGAACACACACGGGAAACAGGACGACAGCCACGAACACAACGCCAGGAAGCCTGTAACAAACTGACAGTGATAGTGGGTGAGAGAGCTGCACATAAAGCCTGGTGATAATGTGCTGCAGGTGGAGGTGATGAGCACCGTAATCAGTAACCACGCCTCCACACAACCTCACAAACACAGAGAAGAGAGACCATGAATTGATGAACCGTGACAGTACCCCTCCCCCTAGGAGCACCTCCTGGAGCTCCCAGGAGGACCTACCTGTCGATTGTAATCATCGATAAGGGAGTGATCCAGTATGTCCCTGGCAGGAATCCAACTTCTCTCCTCCGGACCGTAACCCTCCCAGTCCACCAAGTACTGGAATCCGCGTCCCCTCCGCCTAGAGTCCAGAATACGATTTACCGAATAAGTAGGTTCCCCATCTACGAGTCGCGGCGGGGGGGGAACCGGGACAGGCGGATTAATGCGAGCATGAAAAACAGGTTTTAATTTGGAAACATGAAACACGGGGTGAATCCTCCCGTACGCGGGAGGTAGTTTGAGGCGGACTGCCACCGGACTAAGAATCTTGGTGACAGTGAACGGGCCAATGAATTTAGGAGCTAACTTATTACTTACGGAGCGGAGAGGAATGTTCTTAGATGAAAGCCACACTTTTTGACCCACGACGTAGACGGGAGGCTTAGACCGGTGGCGATCGGCTTGGGCCTTGGTGCGTTTACCCACCTGAAGCAGAGTCTCGCAGGCTCTGCTCCAGGTGTCACGACACCTCTGGACGAAGGCGTGAGCGGAGGGGACCGCGACTTCGGATTCCAGACTGGGAAAAGTTGGTGGCTGGTACCCTAAGCTACACTTAAATGGCGAAAGGCCCGTACCTGACACTGGTAACGAATTATGCGCGTACTCAATCCATGAGATGCGTTGGCTCCAGGAGGAAGGATTCTTGGAAACCAGACATCGCAACCCTCTCTCCAGGTCTTGGTTAGCCCGTTCAGTCTGGCCATTAGTCTGGGGATGAAAACCCGAAGACAAGCTAACCGTCGCCCCTATTAATTTACAAAATTCTCACCAAAATTTGGACACCACCTGAGGTCCCCTGTCGGAAACCACGTCCATCGGGAGGCCATGTAAACGAAAGACGTGATCGACCACAGCTACTAATTTAGGTAAGGGAATAAAGTGAGCCATCTTCGAGAACCGGTCCACGACGGTCAAAACGACCGTCTTGCCCTGGGAGGGCGGGAGGGCGGTAATAAAATCTAGCGCAATGTGGGACCAGGGTCTCGAAGGGATCGACAGTGGTTGAAGGAGCCCATTGGGAGGGCGATTAGAAGTCTTACCCATGGCACAGACTGAACAGGCCAAAACAAAATCTCGGATGTCACGAGCCATCCTAGGCCACCAGAATCGTTGCTTTACCAAAAACTTGGTTCTATTGACCCCTGGGTGACAAGCTACATTGGAACAATGACCCCATCGTACCACGTCAGACCGAACTCCCTCTGGTACAAATAATCGACTCGGTGGTCCGCCGGGCGGAGCCGTTACCCCTTCTAAGGCTGATCTAACCTTCGATTCGACCTCCCATGTGAGTGTGGAGATACTGAGTCTCTCAGGTAAAATGCACTCGGGAGTGGACGGGCGTTCGGAGCGGTCAAAAACGCGCGATAAAGCATCGGGTTTGATGTTCTTGGAACCCGGGCGGTACGAAAGAGTAAAATCAAAACGTCCGAAAAAAAGAGACCACCGAGCCTGCCTAGAGTTGAGTCTTTTGGCAGATCTGATGTATTCCAGATTCTTATGATCGGTCCACACGATGAAAGGTACCCCCGACCCCTCTAGCCAATGACGCCATTCCTCCAATGCAAGTTTTACTGCCAACAGCTCTGTTACCAATGTCATAATTGCGTTCGGCTGGCGACAGACGGTGAGAAAAAAACGCGCAAGGATGCATCTTGTCATCCGAGGAAGAGCGCTGGGAGAGAACTGCTCCTACCCCCACCTCTGACGCGTCCACCTCCACCACGAACTGACATAAAGGATCAGGTGTCACGAGAATGGGAGCCGAAACGAAGCGGCTCTTGAGGTTGGTAAATGCGGCCTCGGCTGCACCAGACCACCTGAACGCAGTTCCAGGGGAGGTCAACGCGGTCAGAGGCGCGGCTAGCTGGCTGAAATTGCGAATGAAACGCCGATAAAAATTGGCAAATCCCAGAAACCTCTGTAGGGCCTTACGGGAATCTGGGATTGGCCAATCTATCACAGCCTTAACCTTGTCAGGGTCCATGCACATTCCCTCGGATGAGATGATATAACCTAAGAATGGAACAGACTGTGCATGAAACGCGCACTTCTCCGCCTTGACAAAAAGCCCATTCTCTAGCAACCTCTGTAACACTAGTCTGACGTGCTGGACATGTTCCTGGAGAGAAGATGAAAAAAATCAATATGTCATCCAGGTAGACATAAATGAACTGGTCAACCATATCTCCCAGCACGTCATTAACTAGTGCTTGGAAGACTGCTGGGGAGTTAGACAGCCCGAAAGGCATGACTAAGTATTCAAAATGGCCCCTAGGGGTATTAAATGCAGTCTTCCATTCATCCCCCTCCCTTATGCGGACCAAATGATAAGCATTACGTAAATCCAATTTCGTGAATATGGATGCTCCCTGTAACCTCTCAAAAGCTGAAGACATCAACGGAAAAGGATAAGTATTCTTTACCGTGATGTTGTTCAGCCCTCTGTAATCAATGCAAGGTCGCAGAGAACCATCCTTCTTACCCACGAAAAAGAACCCCGCCCCCGCTGGAGAAGAGGAAGGGCGGATGAACTCAGAAGCTAGAGAATCAGAAATGTATTTCTCCATGGCCTCCCTCTCAGGAGTAGAAAGTGAATATAACTTGCCCTTTGGCGGAGACTTGCCTGGAAGTAGATCTATGGCACAGTCATAGGGACGATGAGGAGGAAGAGAAGCAGCCCGGGACTTACTGAACACCTCCTTCAGGTTGAGATACTCCTCTGGCACGTTTGATAAATCCATCGTCTCCTCCTGAAACACAAAACTAGACACAGACGAACGGGCAGACACAAGACAAGAGGCATAGCACTGATTACTCCAGACCGTGACCATGCTGTGTCCCCAGTCAATCCTCGGGTTGTGCTTCTCAAGCCATGGATGACCGAGGACAACAGGTGCGTGAGGGGAATCAGTGAGGAGGAACGTGATGGTCTCAGAGTGGTTGCCCGAAATAGTGAGTGTAATCCTGTCCGTGGTGTGAGTGATGGTGGGTAATGTCTGTCCATTGAGGGCGTGTACAGCAATGGTGTTGGGAAGGGGAGTGATGGGAATCTTGAGTCGGTGAGCCAGAGAACAGTCAATGAAGTTACCCTCCGCTCCGGAATCCACAAGGGCTTGACACTCGTGATAACCGTCTGCCCACTGCAATCTTCCCGGAAGGAGGGTCGCGGACGAGGATTTCCCCAACGCAGCTCCACCCGACAGTAGCCTCCTCTCTACTGCCGGGCTTGACCTTTTACTGGACACTGGTTGAGGAAATGCCCCGCCGCGCCACAGTAAAGACACAGTCCCTCCACTCGACGACGCTCTCTCTCCTCCCGGGAAAGCCGAGCTCTGCCTACCTGCATGGGCTCGGGTGCGTTGGTGGGACTGACCGTGTTAGCACCAAGGAACTCGTGGAAATCCGGGGTCCTTCTCAGTCGTGTGCGTTGGTTCAAAGACTCGAGACGTGAGTCAACCCGAAGGGCCAGATCCATGAGTCCGTTAAGGTCCGAAGGCAGGTCCACTGCGTACACCTCCTGCTGAACACGGTCAGCCAGCCCATGCAGGAAACGGTCCCACTGCGCCTCCTCGTTCCATCTACACTCTGCGGCCAAGGTCCGGAAGTCAATGATGTAATCGGAGACGGGTCTATTACCTTGCTGGAGTTCGGCGAGTCTACGGGCCGCCTCGCGTCCCGTAGCTGCTCGGTCAAAGACCCGTCTCATCTCCTCTGAGAGTGAGAGGAACGAGGAACAACACGGATCTTGATTTTCCCAGACCGCCGTTCCCCAGCGTGCCGCACGCCCCGTTAGTAGGTTGATCACCAACACCACTCTGGAAGCTTCTGTAGAAAACGAAGTTGGTTGCAACGAGAAAAACAAAGAACATCTCGTTAGAAATGATCTACACAGATCGGGCTCACCCGCATAGCGTTCTGGCGTTGGGATCCGGGGTTCGTGCAGATTGATGTTACTGAAGGGCTGGGGAATCGGCGGTGGTGTAGGTGGCGGCGCAGTGGGCACTCCAAGCTGTTGAATGAGTGTGGAGAGCTCGGACACCTGCTCCGCCACCGCCTGCACTGCCTGGGCTGTACTCGTAATCCTGACGATCCATACACTGATTACTCGCGTTGAGATATTCCTGGAGTTCGGTCACCCTCGCTGGATCCATAAAGATGGTCAGTTCGTTCTGTTACGGCTGTGAATCAAAGACAATGGATCCAAAAGAGTAGTGAGAAATATGCTCATTTATTGGGTAGGCACCAGTTCAAAGAAGCTCAATGTCCAAAGAGATAAAGAGAAAACAGGATGGAAGAGACTGCAAACAGCAGACAGGCAGGCAAAACCCCGGCGATGCAGTGCAGGCAGCGAAGCAGGGAATGCAGCGGGCAATGGGCCAGGCGGAATCCAGGAATCCAGAACGGAGAACACACACGGGAAACAGGACGACAGCCACGAACACAACACAACGCCAGGAAGCCTGTAACGAACTGACAGTGATAGTGGGTGAGAGAGCTGCACATAAAGCCTGGTGATAATGTGCTGCAGGTGGAGGTGATGAGCACCGTAATCAGTAACCACGCCTCCACACAACCTCACAAACACAGAGAAGAGAGACCATGAATTGATGAACCGTGACAGAGCTAGACTCAAAACCAGGGTAGAAAATAGCCTAGTACTTATTCATTATGATGTTTTTGAATTTAAAAAAACCCCATGTGAACTTGGTAAATGGACTGCATTTATATAGCGCTTTCAACAGACCCATGGCCATCCAAAGCACTGTACATATTGCCTCACATTCACTCATTCATACACCGATGGCGGTGTCAGCCATGCAAGGCGCCATCCAGCTCGTCGGGAGCAGCTGGGGTTAGGCGTCTTGCTCATGGACACCTCGACACTTGGCCAGGTGGAACCGGGGATTGAACCACCATAAGAACATCATAAGTTAACCTCAGACAACAGTATATATATATATTTTATCATCTTATGATGACGGCAGTGGCTCAGTGGTTCATGTAGGTTGTATATATATATATATATATATAAAAAGCCAGTTCATGACCCCTTTAATTCACCCCCTCAACAACTGTATGTTTCCTATGAAGAAACGGTTGAAGAACATAGATGTGGAAGTGTGATTTAGACTTGGAAAGGTCATGTAAATTAAATAAATTGGAAAAAGCCATCAGTATTTTTTATGTTAATAGTTATGTCAAGCTCTAAACACTCTTCAAAAAAATCCTTGTAAATTATGAATGATTGGATTCATGTAAATTCATTGGTTAAAAAGACTGGGAGCCCTGAAGAATATTCAGCTCTTAAAGTTTTTGAAATGCTGAAATGCAGTTATTTTAATGAATGCCCTAAAAAAATAATTTCGAATTTGTGGACAATTAGAGCTTTGCTAATTGTAATATGTCTGACTTGGACGAATGTCTTGTTAAATATGTATAAAAACCTTACTAAAACATGTCCACCTTAGCCTCTAGGCTTCCGTTCTGTCTGTCTGTGCACAACTAACCAACTAACAAAACCACATCTAAAAGTAACTAAAAATAAAGTCACATGTTTAAAATGCCACATATCACATGGCACAAAACACAGAAGTAGCCTCAACCGCCACTTTTGAGACATTATCTCATAATAAACCCCTAATTGAGTGTGTACTGATCACCCTTTCTACATTTATTGTGCCACATGATCTGTATATTAAAGAGACATGAAAGTGGTTATAACGATTTTATTTTATAAACTTACAAATCAAACAGTACATCCATTTTAAGTTCTGGAGAGGTTTTGCTATCATTGCATTTATTTAAGGCTTATAAACCAACACATCATAGACACTTCATGAGTACAATAATATAATACCCCTCCAGAATGCCCCGAGTGAAATGAAGAATTGTGTCCTTCATGTAGTACAATTAATGGAGGAAAAAGTACAGTGCAATGCATTTTGAAAAGAAGTATAATGCATTTTGATCAAGTGCATTTTGAACTATAATCTCATAAAAAAAAATAAAAACATCTTGCTTATATACCACTGTACAGACCAGCTGCTTTGACCAAACAAGACTATAAAAAAGCTTTTGAGCGTGCGTGTCGTGCTTTAAGCAATTTCGCTAACTTCAACCTCTCTCCAAACCCATGGCCTATGCAAAAGCATGTGTTTGTTTATTGGCAAGGTCTGTGATGAACACAAGCTCAAGCTATTTTCATGTTTTACTCTATAACATAAAATCAGTAATAGCCAACTTGGTATTTTTTACTTGTCTTAAAAAAAAGTGGCTAAAATGGACTATAGAGATTGTTGGGGACATTAAAAGTTTGGCTCACCCAAAAATAAAAAGTTTGTCATTAATTACTCACCCTCATGTTGTCTCAAACCTGTAAGTCTTTCGTTCATCTTCGGAACCCAAATGAAGATCATTTTGATGAAGAGCTTTCTGTCCCTCCATTGACAGCTACGCAATTGCCACTTTGACGCTTCAATTGATTGTAAAAGATTGTAAAACTAATCCATATGAATTGAGCCATTTGGTCCAAATTTTCTGAAGAGATTCGATCGCTTTATTTGATGAACAGATTGAATTTAGGTTTTTATTCACATATAAACATTCATTAACACACACATCAGTTGTGGTAAACAGAAGCTCAAGCATGTTCGCTTGACATGTGAGAACCAATGAGGTTCATTCTCGTGTTTTACGCACATTTGAGCTTCTGCAAGAACCAATGAGGTTCATTCTCGTGTTACGCAGCACGTTTGAGTTTCTGTAAGAACCAATGAGGTTCATTCTCGTGTTACGCATCACGTTTGAGCTTCAGCAAGAACCAATGAGGTTCATTCTTGTGTTACACAGCATGTTTGAGCTTCAGCAAGAACCAATGAGGTTCATTCTCGTGTTACGCATCACGTTTGAGCTTCAGCAAGAACCAATGAGGTTCATTCTCGTGTTACGCAGCACGTTTGAGTTTCTGTAAGAACCAATGAGGTTCATTCTCGTGTTTTACACACGCTTGAGCATCAGCAAGAACCAATGAGGTTCATTCTCGTGTTTTACGCACATTTGAGCTTCTGCAAGAACCAATGAGGTTAATTCTCGTGTTACGCATCACGTTTGAGCTTCTGTAAGAACCAATGAGGTTAATTCTCGTGTTACGCATCACGTTTGAGCTTCTGTAAGAACCAATGAGGTTCATTCTCGTGTTACGCAGCACGTTTGAGCTTCATCAAGAATCAATGAAGTTTGCTCTAGCACATCAAGAGATCAAGTCTCTTTGGAAAATTTGGGCTAAATGGATCAATTCATATGGTTTAGTTGTCAAAGAGTCAGTTGCAACATGAAAGTAAATAAAGACAGAATTTTCATTTTTGGGTGAACTATCCCTTTAAACGTCATCATGCCAAACAGGTAAACTGCTTTCACAGCCTCATTGTGTTTATAATCATGCTCTCGCAAACTATTCTAATTCGAACTTTCAAGAAAAACTTTAAAGAATTGTGGGAAGCTGAATGGTGGCGGTGTTGTGACCATGGCGTACTTCATGTATAGACTAACTTAAGCTTTTCACTTCTGCTTTAGGTTTCAAAATTCATTAAAAGTTGAGTTCATTTGTGAAGATTATCATGATGAACAACAAGTGTATGAATCAGGTTTTTGTCAATGCTAACGTCCAAGTTGGTCATGAGCTTATTTTCTGTAATTATCCAGCAGCCCAATGGAAAAAATCCTATTGGGTTTTTGTCAATGCTAACGTCCAAGTTGGCCTACAAAAATTTGTCACCACTTTTTTTTTTTTCACCCAATCATGGATTTTTCTCTTTCTGACCAATAGAGGGAGCCAACGCATTATGGCAATTAGCCTCTAGAACAGGGGTTTCCAATCCAGCTCCACAACTGCTTGGAAATGTCAAGTAATCCTGAAGACCTTGATTTTATGAATTAGGGCTGGAGCTAAACTCTACCGGAAAGTGGCCCTCCAGGCACATAATTGGACACCACTGCTCTACAACTAAGTGTAGTTGTATTTCAAGCAAACAAAGAAAGGTGCACTAAGTGTCTTGCAAATCACATATATTGGTCCATTCCCTGGCAGTAGCTCACAGGAAGCTGGAAGTGATTTCTGAGGACAGAGAGGACGACCTGCTAGATCTGGAGAGGGACGTCCGGTCCAGAACACCATTTCTATAGAGCAACTGCAGAAGCCTTCTTCTGAACTTCTCTCCCACAAAGGCGTACAGCACTGGGTTCATGCAGCAATGCAGAAGGCCAAGGTTTTGAGTAGCAAACATGGCGATGTCCACCGATGTCCGTGTGAAACAGCTGAATTGAACCACTTTGGCCCTCAGGAGGGTGTCAACAATCGTGGTGACATGGAAGGGGGTCCAGCACAGGAGAAAAACCACAACCACGGCTACGATCACCTTCATGGCCTTGTGCTTCTGGAAACCGCGTGTGCGGAAGAGCCGCACCACTGTCACGCTGTAGCAGATCAACATGACCATCAGAGGGAGAAGGAAACCCAGTAGATGCCTCATGATACGTGTGGCCAGTCGCCACTCGTCAGCGTGGTCCGTCTCGAAGCGTTCTGCGCAAATAATCTTCTGGGAATGTTCGTCGTAAAATGCCTTGTTGTAGAATGATGGCAAGGATAGCAAAATGCCCAAAACCCACACCGATCCGCAGGCGACCCCGCTGCACAGTCTCCTCTGAGTCTTCCTGGACTCCATAGCCCGCACGATGACCAAGTAGCGGTCCACGCTGATGCACACCAAAAACAGGATGCTGGTGTAGAAATTCACTTCCTTCACCAGGTAAACCAACTTGCATAAAACATCACCAAACACCCAACCATGGATCACGGAAACTGCTGAAAAAGGCAGAATAAGAGCCAGTAACGTGTCGGCCAGCATCAGGTTGAATAGGTAAACATCCGAAGCAGAAAGTGAGCGTCTATTAGAGCCGATGACCCAGCCTACAATCAGATTCCCAGGAATAGCCATCAGAAAGATGAGCATGTAGAAGACACAGAATGAAATGTTGATGGCATCCGCCATAGAGCCGGAGAAGCACATCAGCGTTTTCTCATCCAAAAAAAATTCAGTTTCGTTTAGGTATTCTGTATAGTTTAACTCTTCATAGAATTCACTGAAGTCATTAATCTTCGAGTGATCAGAGGTGTTTGGATCTGTAGGGAAGAACAAATAGCAAAGCAAAATATTATTAATAATTTCACAAGAAATATAGTTTAGTAGCTTAACTCTGTTTAGGGTTGAGAAGTGTACTGTACAATTGTAGCAAATACAAATCATCAAATGATCAAAAAAGCGAACAGTTTTTCATACATTCATATTTTTTTCTTCACCAGTTTTTATTAATGAAATTCACAATAAAAGTAAAAAAAAAGAAAGAAACAAGAATAAACAAACCAAACAAATAAACAAACAAACAAACAAATTAATTAATATTTTAGATTGTTGGGGGGAATCTAACAAATTGGGAATTGGCATTTAAAAAGTTTTCCCACAATGTGACATGCTATCTCAAATTATTTTACTGTTACTATTACTATTTTAAATTGAGCTTTTTACGCCCATTGCATGATGTATTTATTAGCTCATATTAATTGAAGGTCTACATTGAAATATTTGTACTATTAACATTTATTTTTCAAACTGCAGGACTATTTAAAATGAATAAATGATGGCAAAAGATGATTAAACGTTTTGAAGGAAAATCAAAATTTTAACTTAAAATCTTGTTCTTTAATAAGTGTCAACTACTTAAAAGCTTCTTATAAACAGATTTATAATTGACTTCTAAATTAATGATTCAATTAAGATATTGGACTTACCAGTCATCATAATTTCTTTTTTCTTTTTTTTTTTTTGGTCAAGTGCTGAATGTGAGAATCCACAGGATAAAATGTTCGACTTGTGTGCCGAAGGTTCCTTTTATACTCTTTGAAGGTATGTTGATATATCCTGTTACCTAAGTCCTAAAAGTTACCTAAAGTTCACCATCTCCAACCGAGATGCTTCAATTCTTCTTAACGTATTCCCAATACTCATGACATATCTGGAATAGTCCTTTCCCCTTTCACAGGAGACGAGCAGATCTAACATTTATGTCTCCAATATCTGACTGGGATGCAGAAGACGAGGATGTTAGGTGATGTTGCTTTTATGCGGGGCAAGAAAGCAGAAGATCAGAGATGTTTGCTGGGGGAATTTGAAACATTTGAATGGTCACAAGATCCTCACTCGTGTGCAGTCTAAGACATAAACATGATCAAAACACCAAAAGTGAAACTAAGGATCATGTGGACTAAAATCATCCTAAAATATTTATGATACAAAGTCATGAGGCCATTTAATATAAGAATTCTGAAACCCAGTTTCAAAAGATTATTTTGGTTATGAATATTAATAGGTTTCTTTCTACATATAAATCTTTCTACATTAAAATTGTTACATTTAAATAACAGTAACAGTAATAACATGAACATAAATTAATTAAGAGTTAATCTAAGAAAACAAACATACAAACTAATAAATAATTTCACACTTTGTTACATATTGCGTGACAAAAAAACTATACTAACTATACTAAAGTATAACATTTTTGAATTTTAAATGAATCACTGCAATGTTATTTGATACAATGACAAGGATTTAAGAGAATCTGATCAAAGAACTGTAAACATCATGTAGAAAACCCTAAAATACGTAATATGGAAGTGATTTTTCAACATCGGAGGAAAGATGCGTCACATGTTAAGAGATGCGAGGACACACATCATCACTTACCAACATTTATCCAGGAAATTGAGCAACTCTGTCCCACTGGGTTCGTCCTGATGATGCTGTAAACAAGCGTTTCTCACATGAGGAGCATACAATTTCATTTCAAGAGCTATTTTTAAATGCAGGTGCCATTTAGAAAAAAATAAACACAATAAACTGGAGACATCCTGGGTATTTGAGAAAATAAATGTTAACATCTTGGGAACTTCATTTGATGTGGTGAATGTATGGGAAGTTTTCTTGTAAACAAAAATGCAGAGCAATCCTTTAGGGTGTACATTATAAAATATGTGTGTTTTTTGAGGTATTGGAGATAAGAGCAAGAGCTGTGTGAGTACACCTCACTCCCCTCGTCATGAAATCAAAATTGTCCTCTATTCAATATTCCGTTTCACTACACATCACAACATGTAAATAGGAAAATGTTGGCGTTATTTTGTCACTTATTGAGCAGCTAGCTGGAGCCGTTTACCTCCAGTCTTTGTGCTAAGCTAGGCTAGCGGTGTGTGCGTCAGATGAGAATGGTATGTATGGACTTATCTAACTCTTCCTTTAAGGCTGCGGATGTTAGCGTTTATGTTAGTCCGTCCGCATCCCATGCCGTTGACGCTTGTTCGAAATCCGTCTCCTGGTGGTGCGAGTAGAACCGAAGGAGTTACGTTGGTACCGTGACCCGGATGGGAGTGAGGTTTAGGGGAATGTGAGTGTAACAGAGGCTAGCTAGTAAGAGCTGTGTGAGCAAACCTCACTCCCCTGGCCTCAAGATGTGCACTAGAAACCGACGTTAGAGGTCTTAAAGGGTTAGTTCACCCAAAAATGAAAATTCTGTCATTAATTACTCACCCTCATGTCGTTCGACACCCGTAAGACCTCCGTTCATATTCGGAACACAAATGAAGATATTTTAGTGTAAAGCTGATGGCTGAGAAAGGCTTCAGATAGGCCTCCATTGGCATTCAGTACATTAATCCTCCCAAGACCCATAAAAGGCACTTAAAACATCGTTACAAAGTCCATCTCACCACAGTGGCTCTACAATAATTTTACGATGCGACGACAATAGTTTTTGTGCGCAAAAAAAAATCAAAATAACACCTTTATCCAACTTGTTATTGTCTTCCGTGTATGCCTCCACGACGCATGCGCGAGAATATGACGTAGCGCCGGGGTTCGGGAATCCATGAAATGCACACTTAAGCCCCATTTTGAACACTTCGCCGAGACCTAAAGCACGATCAATGTAGAATCCAACAGCTTAGACACGCGCGTCTTCCTCTGCTTGTAAACAAATCCCTTCTGGGTCATGTGTCCGAACGCCGGATCTGCGTCATATTCTCGCGCATGCGTTGTGGAGGCACACACGGAAGACAATAACAAGCTGGATAAAGGTGTTATTTTGTTTTTTTTTGTGCACAAAAACTATTGTCGTCGCATCGTAAAATTATTGTAGAGCCACTGTGGTGAGATGGACTTTGTAACGATGTTTTAAGTGCCTTTTATGGGTCTTGGGAGTGTAAATGTACTGAATGCCAATGGAGGCCTATCTGAAGCCTTTCTCAGCCATCAGCTTTACACTAAAATATCTTCATTTGTGTTCTGAATATGAACGGAGGTCTTACTGGTGTCGAACGACATGAGGGTAAGTAATTAATGACAGAATTTTCATTTTTGGGTGAACTAACCCTTTAAGTGTGTTAGTGTGCCCGCTATTGAGGCAACACCTCATAATAACTTTCAACAATAAGTCATTAACAAGAATTATTACATTATATCATTACTTAACTTGCATTTAAATAGTTACAAAATCATGAAAGTGATTAATATACACTGCCGGGCAAAAAAAGTCGCTGTTTGGATTTAAATAGGCTGTGATTGCAGTGATTATTATGTCTCTAGCATGTTATGTGTTTGGCAACAATTCTTCTAACCCAATTGATGGAGTGTGTAGCTTTTCATTTCTTAAACAACCATGTAGGAAGACACATCACGGCCATATTCCAGGATGACAATGTCAAAATTCATCAGCTCAAACTGTGAAAGAATGGTTGGGAGGGAGCATGAAGAATCATTTTCACACATGAATTGGCAGACCTTAAATTCATTGAAAGTCTTTGGGATGTGCATCACAACATTTATTTCCATCAAGAGGTGCATCAATTCTTGGTCAAGATCTTGTATTGACAATGCAAGAGTCCAGCACTCTGTAAAGTCTCCTCCAGCATAACCCAAAGACTTTCAATGAATATGAGATCTGGACTCAGAGGTGCCAATTCATGTGTGAAAATGATTCTTCATGCTCCCTCCCAACCATTCTTTCACAATTTGAGCTGATGAATCTTGACATTGTCATCCTGGAATATGGCCGTGATGTGTATTCCCACATGGTTGTTTAAGAAATGAAAAGCTACACACTCCATCAATTATGGTTAGAAGAACCGTTGCCAAACATAACATGCTAGAAACATAATAATCACTGCAATAATGATCCAATCATAGACTCTTAAACTTTTATCTATTAAAATCCAAACAAAAAGCAACTTTTCGTACATATTCCCCCAAACTTGAATATTTGTTGCATATTTGAATGTAATATTTGTTAATGTCTTAATGCAAAGTTATTCTAAAGTAAGTGTTAGAATCCTGTTTAGATTTACCTTATTGTCAGTAAGTTGATCAAGTACAATGAGACATGAGCTACAGTTAGACGACCTTGTGAAATTTAACACAGCGTGAATCTGGTCCAGCCCCTTTTGACAAAGACCCTTTCTGCTGTTTTCAGGACAGGAAGAAACATGTCTCTCTGTGAAGAATAAGAAGGTGAGGAATGCAAGATGAGATATAAAGTGGATGTATTACAACTGAATGTCATATAAGTTCAGCATTCAGAACAAGATAATCCATATAGGGGATGAGGGAATTCAACCATCTCAGCAAACAAAATATTGTGTGCAATCAAACGTCAGAGATTTCAATATGAACCCAAACATTTCTCATCTAATTCTTCTAAGCACAATTTATATGTATTTATGTTGAAAGATCAAGTATCTCTGTAAATGTCTAATCTGTAAATAGAGAGACATCCCACCCCCACTTCATTCCACGAAAGTACAAACGTTTTATAGACAGAGAATGGAAAAAGAGTGTCCTTCTCAGATTACAGTGTGTGTTAATGGCAACAAAAAGAAAGAGGTGGAAATTCTCGTCCACAAACTCTGCCTCAGGCTATAATCAGTTTCACCAAAGATCCTCAGAAGCTGATGCATGTTTATTCTACTTGACAAATAAAATTAAAGATCTCCGCAGTGCCACCCATGAATGCCAATGAGCCAAATGAATACGATTTTAATGGGAATATAGAATATAGGTATGAAATCACAATTCTTAAATTAATAGTTAACCCAAAAATGCCCCTTACCCTCATGTTATTCCAAACCTCCATGCTGGCATTTTTCTGTGGAACACAAAAAGGGAACTTTGAAGAATCTAGTCATCTTCCGTTAAGGACACAAAATAAACACAGACACACACAAAAGGTTTTTACTAATTAAACACACTGTCCTAACACGCTGAAAATATCTAAACAGAGATTAAATCTACCATGAGTCTTTTGGGTTCATCAAACTCACTCAAAGTTCAGACAAGACAAATTTTGTCTTAATACAACCGAAGTGTCTATTACATACGGGGCTTAGGCCTACGCTTATTCAACTTTGCAACTTTACAACAAATGGTCTATTTATAGAAAATTCATTACCTACTACACTTTATCAGTATTATAACAGGGCTAAAGACCACACATGGTAAAAGGCATTTTATACATATAATAATCACAACACTGTCCTAAATCCTAAACTTCCCTCAGGATGAGGTACAAAAGATCAGATTTTAGACATGTATTGCTGCAAAAGACATCATTTTCAGTTTTCAGTGATAGCGATCACAGCAGAAGTTTTTCAGTAACTGGACAGTATACAGTAGAGTAGGCCTATCAATACACTCAAACCTGGAAATATCAGAGAATGCACAAAAACAGGGTGATTTCAATAAACTAATACATTTAAATGTTATAATATAACCTCCTAAAACGCAGGAAAACAAAGGCTTTTTTTCATGCCATTACATTTTAGAGCATAATAAACAAGTGGAATTATTTTTTGTGGCAAAATTATTTTAAATTCATATGTTATGCTATGCCCTCTGGACATCAAGAAAAAAATTTATTCACAAATTAATTTTCAGGTTTCAGGATTTTTCAGAACTTTTTTTAAAAGATGATTCTCAACTATGTTATGAAATATATAACGGAATGAATTGACATACCATTTTACTTTATGCAATATGTGGGTAAAATGGCCATACATGGGTTTTCCTATTCAATGCAATGTATCATACACTGGATCTAATTTGCATATTAATGTGCTCTCAGCAACATGTATACTAATGAAAAAAGAAGTGTAATAACGGGAACAATAGTTGGCAACATTTTCATAATATTATCTAATATTTTATAGGAACATTGATATGTAATTTATTTTCCTATTCACTTGTTGTGTCTTCCAAAATGCCTGATAAACATATGCTTTAAGTCCTGGTATGAAATCAATGCCCTGTTTTGTAACAGAAAGTAATATTTTGATTAGAAACCCCATTACATTTTCCTGAGATGTTGATTTATAACAAACAATTTGAAAATTAGTCAGATTTAAATGATTAGCTAATTACAAAATATAAAAAAATAGTATCATTTTCCATAAGAGTGCTAAATTTGATCGTCAAGTCATTTTTAAAGACCAAGGAGAAGTTGTTGTCCTGGTGAAACCGCAAAACCAGAGCTCTCTGAAAAACCCTGAATGTGCTCTTTACATTCAAAACTGTGACACATGTATGGTCTCAGAGAAATTCACTAAAATATAATGTCCTCGTACGAGGACAGTGGCACCCAGGAGGTTAAAATATAATATCTAAAGTATTTCAGAAACAAAGAATAAAGAGTAGAAATCCCTTCTTATTTAGTTTCGGTATTTTGATTAAATGACACGCACAAACGAACAGGCAGTGACGCGGGCAGTCCGCGGGTCTTTCGAGTCAATGCGGAAGCGGCCAGAAGTCTAGAGGAGCAGGAAAACCAAAACGATTGTAGTAGGATTGTTGAAAAGCAGTATTTGCTCGTATATTTTTAATTCCACATAGCCATTAAAGAGTCATTTAAATCATCATGATTTTGTTGGAAATCAACAATCGGATCATAGAGGAGACTCTCAGCCTCAAATTCGACAGCGCGAGCAATGGGTAAGAGGAAGATCTTCCTGTCTGAGTCAGAACTCGCGTCAAACATCGCTAATCTCATGCATGCATGTGTTGACAAGAGTCATATTTTCTTCTGCACGGTTAAAATAACATATCGCATGCGTTCGTGTTCGATTGATTGTGTTGTGTGAGAGAATGTGTTGATTGTCCATGTTCGTATCCTGTATGGGGTGTGTCCAGCTGTTCAGCTCACACAGAAAACCATTATTTATGTGTGAATAAGTGGGGCATCAATGTGTCAAGTGATTGCTAACACAGGTCTCGTGAGTGATTCCGACCATTGCACTCGTCGCTTTCGGCTGACCCGATTTCTCTACAGGTTTAGTCCCAGTGAAGACTGTGAACACTTCCTGTTCATAGCTTCTGCGTACACCAGTCGAGTGCATGTCTCTGCAAGAACAAGCAACTATCAGCACTTCTTTCAGCCCCGTCCATGCAGGATGAATTAGCATTCCTTGGGAACTTCTCTCCCCTTCATTCTTCTCCAGTGTGTGATTTTTGCGCGTACTCGCGCTTCAACGGTCACGCGCCTGCTGTGACTCATTCTGTGTGTCACCAAAGCATATAAATATAAAGAAACTCGGATTTGTTTCCGCTTTGTGTTTATTATTGTTATTATTTTTTACTTAGAATAAACTGGCACGTTGTTGCTTCTAAAGGAATAGGTCATCAATACATTCAAATTCTGTCATTATTTACATTACTGGGATACGTAATTCTGATTGGTCAATCACGACATTCAAGTAAAATATTTCTGAATAATTGCAGTTGTTCATGACCACACCATATAAAATAAATAACTTATTTTAGTTAGGGATGCATAATATCCACCATATCAGTATTGGCCGATATATGTTCTTTTTTTAATGCTATCCTTGTAGGCCCAATACAATAAATAATGGATTATTTCTTTCCGCTGAGACACTTCAGATACATACTGTTTGCCATGATGGTTTTGAATTACTGTAACTACAATAACTACAATTTTATTGGAATCACTTCAAAAAATGCAGTACTAGGCTACATAAAAGGCTACATAAAATTATAATGAGAACATGATTATTATTGTGTGCTTGTGATGTGGATTTTAATGGTGAGGCATTTGTTTTTGTAATCATATGGAAGCTTGTTTCCCCCACAGAATAAAAAAAAAAGGGAATTGTGACCTTTTTATCTCACATTCTGACTTTAATAACTCGCAATTCTGACTTTTTTTATTTTACATTTGCGATTTTATATCACGCAATTCTGACAATTGTAAGATAAAAAGTCGTAACTATCTTTTAAAATGTTTTATTCTATGGAGGAAACAAGCATATTATCAGGATCTCAAAGACTATATACAAATTTGGATTTAGATTTATCGGCCAATAGATATCGGCCGATTTATATTAAAATATAAATAATTATCGGTTATCGTATCGGCCAATGTTTTCATATCGGTGTATCCCTATTTTTAGTATTAAATATATACAATTATTCCAACAATGAATATTTTATGCCCATGTATTTATTTGTATGGCAAGTAGGTGTGTAGTAAATGGAATAATGTACGTTATTGCATAATAATGAATGACTGTTCTTTATCCCTTTTTTTTATCATGTTTTTTGTTTCTGTGTTTCATTGTGAAAATACTATCAATTGGATGAACTGTTCTTTTAAATATTAAATCATTCATGTTCCTGCTCAGCCTTAATGAGGCGGAAGATCTTGATAATAGTGATTTTCCTCTTATTGTTGTCCTGTATTTAAAGTGGCAGTACCTTGATATTCCTATCTTTGTACCTACACAGCCTATAGACCTTATTCAGAGCAGCGCCATGATAGGTATGAAAGAGAGGCTGTGAGGGATAGACTTACTATGTTTTCAATAGCATCCGCTGTAAAACAAAAAACAGTATAACGCTCCTAGATCACTTATAATTTTCCACAGCTCATATTATATGGGTTTTTTGTCTACTGAAACTTCTCTGAAAGATATTTTTGCAGTGTTTCGTCAGCAGAACAATCCAAAAACACATTAAATAATAGTACAACCTATCTGTCCATCCCTCACAGCCTCACTTTCATTCCCATTAAAATCAAAGCTGCTGCTGCTGTGAATAATATCTATAGATTGCCATTCATTTCCAGATAGCAGACTCACAAAATGCTTATTTTTTCTTTCTTTTTTTGTTCAGGAACAAGCCTGAAGCAGTAGACGTTACATTTGCAGGTAAGATCGAAATATGAGTGACTTCAGCAGTGGAAGTCAGTGTTTCTATTGTCCAAACTGTATTATTACTATGCATATACATGCATGCTTTTGTGCTTGCACATCCACTGTAAAGGATGTTACAATAACAGTAATGTTTAGTCATTTACATTGATAAAAGCAAAATGATAGGTATGGGACCTGATTATGTTTTTGCTACAGACTTCGATGGTGTGCTTTACCACATCTCCAACCCCAATGGAGACAAAACTAAACTCATGGTCAGCATCTCTCTCAAGTTCTACAAGGAGCTTCAGGAGCACGGCGCCGATGAGGTATGAGCAAATAATCAGCAAACCTGTCAAGATCATGTCTGAGTTGAATTTCAATGAGCCTAAAAATGAGCTTTTTCTTGTTTATGCAAAAAAATACACTACCGTTCAAAAGTTTGGGGTCGTTATGGTTTTTTAAAACTGTTTTTTTTTTCTCATGCTCACCAGGGCTGTACTTATTTGATCAAAAATACAGTAAAAACACAAATATTTTGAAATTATTATAATTTAAAAGGTCTGTTTTGTATGTGAATAGATTTTAATATGTAATTTATTCCTGTGAATTATTTAGCTGAATTTACAGCATCATTACTTCAGTGTCACATGATCACACACAAGTCACTTTTGGTCAATTTAATGTGCCTTTGCTGAATAAAAGTATCAATTTCTCAAAATAAAATAAAATCGTATTGAACTTTTGAAGGGTAGTGAATTTTGATTACTTGTTCCTTTTTATTTTGAGTGAAATATGACTTGTATATGTTTTTGTGAGTTTAACTAGTGCTGGGCGGTATGACCAAAAATATATATCCGTTTTTTTGTTTTTAAATTATACCGGTTTTGGGGTATATGATGCTATTTTTTCCCCCTATGCATGACCGGGTGTTAACCGCATTTTCTACTGATTGAGAAAGGAAATGCTGCAGTAGATTGACTAGAATGCCCTATTTTACTGTCATGATGAGTGAATATTGTAGAAAAAATTCCACACTAGAAGGTTTGCAAAGCCCCACAAAATGATGCTGCAGGGAGACAACGACCAGGTAGGTTCAGTGCACGCGTGTAACCGAGTGCAATCTTTAACAGTTCACAGTCGGGTTGTTTCAAGCGCGGACACACTTCAATCCGAGTTCCCACACGAACATATTAAGTATTCAGTCCATTTTATCACGAAATTCAAACGATAAAAGCCGTTTTGACGCTCTATGTGGCGTGACTGATGCGATCGATCATCTCTTACTAATAAACATGAATGCCCATCTGAAGGTATGCTGAGGATACATAACAACCTACTGTCGTGTATGTAGTGTAATCGCTAAATCAGTGTTTCAACGGCGGAAAGACCTCAATATAACTGCTTGTAAACTAAACAATGTCATGTAACGTTAGCATCACATTTACCTCAGGCAGTCATTCAGTGTTCACAGAATTTTATTCATTAGAGAAATCAACTCTTTCACTAAATATATGTTCTATATTAGCCTATATATTCATTTTATTCTACTTAACTTGTTAGGGATGTCTTGATTATTTCATGCATGTTAAATAAACCTGTCATGAAAATGACAGACACTGTGTATAAATGATTATATTTCAACAACGAATTGGAGAAAAAACTATTTTATAATTAGATTTAGAAGTTAATGCAAAAACTGTCTTATGTGAAGTTTACATGTTTGCGTACTCTGTGTTATTTGAGTGTTGATTATTATACCTAAATAAATAGCAACTGAATTTAGGCTAATAGTTTGGCCTCTGTTGTTAACCTTTAATATTAATGTGCAAGTAAGGGCTCCCTATATAATTTACAGAAATATCTTCAAAAAACTTTTAGATATAATTTAATTCATTCAAGGACAGGCACTTTTTTTCTTCTTCAGTAAACCACTGTTAAATATAAAAATAAATAAAAAGCAATTTTGTAAAACTGCTGTACCGAACCGTGATTTCAAAACCGAGGTACGTACTGAACCGTCAGTTTTGTGTACCGTTACACCCCTACTGCCAGTCTTTTATTTTTTATTTGTGTCATGCGTCACAACACTTCCTTGAGTTCCAGGCGTTTCCGTGTTGTAAATAAAATCATGTTTTAAATATTAAATGTGTCATTCTCTTTCACACTCAGAAATGTGTCATTTGCATATTAAAATCACAAAAAAATCAAGCCGGGGCACGCCCACCCCCAACATATATTTCATTTGAAGAAGACCTGATTAAATATGTGCGCATACAGCAGTGTGCTTGTTCATGTTTAGAGCACTAGAGAGTATATGAAATATGTCCATAAAAAACAAACGCGCTCGCTCCGGTCTGTATCTGATCTATATGATCCATGTGGTGAGCATTGTTAAACTCATGTTGTTTAAATTCTCTGCTGTTATGCAATCTCAGCTGTGACCTCACTACAGTGCAACAGTGAAATGGGTCTCAAACAGTGTCGCGCTACTGCGCCGCGTTCCTCACGTTGTTTAAGCGACATACACCGGTATTTCGGTATAATACAAATTTATATCATAACAAAAATAAATACCGGTATTCTGTATGAACCGTTATGTTGCCACATTATGTTCAATGCAGTTTTGCACAAGAACATCATCGTAGCTTACTGTGCAATTGGACTAGTAGGTTGCAAGATTGCGACTGGTTTTTGTGATGTCTGTAGGTTATATATTGCAATTCTGTTATGAAAATACAGTTCAGTTTTCCTATGGACAATTATGCAATGTGAAGTCGCTTTATTTCACACATTCTTCTGTGTCATTCTTTCATACTGTTCTTGTCTTGTGATTTTACATGATTCAGTCCAGGGTGATCACATTTAATCACCATGTAAGGTTTTAAATGGCTTGTGGTTTCACTATGAAACAGGAAGTGTCTATGACTCACTTTAGATGGAGGAAGTCACGTTGTACAAAAAAGAAACATTGGTTCCTTTTTCAAGCCTTTTTCATTGGTTTTCCTTTCTCAAGTTTTCAGTTAACTGGTTTAAATGTTCAATTGATTCATTATTTGCAGGCATATATCAAGATCATTGCAGTTGCATCTGCAGGGCTTTGAATCTGTGCATTGAGAAAATGAATTTAGGGCAGGATTATTATGTATATTTAGGGTTCATGGAGTTGAGGTTGATGGGTGGCCTTCTCCCTGCCAATGCAAATAAATATTCAAAGTATGTTCCAGCCCCATTCAGGACCGCCAATGTAAATCAAATGAATTACCAATGCAAAATAGAGGAACCAGTAGAAATAGCCACTCGGCTTCCTGTCTGCTCATGCCATCCACACAGATACAATCTCTGAGACAAAAATGAATTCAAATGAGTTTTTCTTTGTTTGTCAAACCAAAGTTTTATTTGTTGAATCTTGTCTATATACTGACATACAGGCTTTTTGTCAAAACAGATGACAAAAGACAAAATACAGAGATGCATGTTAAAAATGCCAGGAATGAAACAAGTCAGTGCCTGTTATTTTATACGTGGTTAGTGGACATGAACAGAACTAGCTTTTTGGAAATTGATACTCTATTTAAAACTGCATTTTATTAATTATTTTATAATTGTTACACATGCAGATGTGGCATTTTTGGACCTGGTGTTTTTATTTTTTAATGAGCTAGTCAAGCTGTTCGTGTGTCCGTCAAAAATGACTGAAATATATATATTTTTTTATTTCAGTTAAATAATTTTATTATATTTTAGTTCGATAATGTTTTTTGTTTAATATTTTGTATTTTTAGGGCATTTTGGTGCTAAATTATATGTATGCTGTAGTTAACTTATAATGCATTGATTCACTTTTTAAGCATAGACCTGAAAATAAAATTTCCAACTAAAATGGTCATACATCTTTAAGGCTTTAAAGCACATTTGTTTGGTCTCTTTTTAAAGACGAGACGACACTTGGCAGATTATTGCTAAAGTGACAAAAGTTTAAAAAAGTGAACTTGAAAAAAGTTATACTATTTAATTGTTTTTACAAAATGTATTATGAAAAATGCACAAATACAATTTTAAATTTTTATTTGAAATGTATATTTTCCAAAACACATTTTACTCTAAAACTAGACGTATATCTAAAAAAAAAAAAAAAAAAAAAAAAAAAACTGTGTTCCAAATTCGAGGTTGATATCTTAAAAAATGAGCTTTCAGTAAGAATTTGTTTGGGTGCAGTACCAAAAGTTTCCACTAGATGAAATTCCTGTTAATTTCCAATGTGGTCATTTTTTTACTGCGAACAATACAAGTGTGACAATTGTTTTTCAGGACCATTTAGCCTTTTTTGAATCATGTTCATGGTTTCTTTTGTTAGTTCACACCAGGGCGGTGACCACCATAGACATCAAGGGGGACAAGTCCCCCTAATAATTATAAATGGCCAAATTGTTCCCCCCAATATTTGAAATTATTGCACTGCACTTCAATACGCAGCGCTCTGTATGTTAAGATGACAAAAAGTTTTAAAAGTTACATTTTAGTTTGGTCTGGCTCAGGTTTAACGGTGCTCGTCAATGTCAAACTGATTGAAATGGCCAATCAAATCAAAGTGGGCAGGGTTTATGTTCTCTTTTGGCTCGTTCACAGTCTTTACACAGATGAGTGTGTCAGTCTATCGCTTAATGTCATTACCGGGATTCTATTCTTTCTGGTGAAGTCACAAAACAAAATGCACACAAATGTGTCCATGCTCTTAATATTAGGGGTGCACCGATCCGATATTAGGATCGGATATCGGCCGCGATACTGACAAAATAGCTGGATCGGGGATCGGAAAAATGAACAGATCCACAAGCCGATCCAGGTGTTTTTTTCCGTCGCAGCAGAACCTACGTCATTCGTCAGCTTCACGTGTGTCGCTTGCTAGAAGGGAGCGAGCCAGAGAGTCGGCTGTGTGGAGGAGATATTTCACGCTTGCCACGCCAACTAGTTCGTCGCTGTTTCGAGGGTATTACTGCAAAGTCAGGGTCTTTCCTGCATTGACATTTTTTTGACGGCCAAAGCCTAATTTGATGAGTTATTGTGATTTACGAGTGATGTAGAATAGATGCTGCGCTCGTGACTGAGTGACAGAGAGACCGACCAGAGAGCTCCTCCCCCGCGCGCGCTCTCTGGGTCTTCAAAATAATCAGTGTTCGCTCTCATATTTCACATATTAATCCAAATCAAAAGCTCGGAAGACCGAAACCATGTTGCACGTGACACATTCGGACAATTTTGTCCTTGAATTATCACTGGGTGTGAATTGCGCTCAAAAAACATTGACTCTTCTCTGACCAGCTGACATAAAGCATACTTTCAATAAGCGGGAGACAAATTATATCCAGTTATGAAGTGTTTTCTGTGTGTTGACATCTTTCGCGATGTTCTAACAGACGGGATTCGCACACAACGCGTCTGCTAATGTCCGATTCGTGACCTAATGACTCCTTTGAACCGAATCATTTTAACGACTGGCCAGAACAACTGATCCGTCCAACACTGAACTCATGAACTCAGTTTATTAATTTACTCAGAACGCAACTGAAATGAGAACACAAGTGTGCTTACCCAATTTAGCAAGAGTGGGTAGTAAGAATTATTTTTAATTATCAACAGTATTTCATCTTATTTCTGTTGACAATGTGTAGTAAAATAAAAAGGCCTAGCCTACAATCATTTAATCTGGAGTGAGGTGAAACCAGAACAAAGTTGTTATTAGCTAGCTGAAAATTTTTAATAAATTGCATATGGCAGAAAATTAGACTATTTGTTAATTTGTAATGCTACTTTTTAATATTGATATGATTATATACCAAAACAATTATCTGTAGTGTAAAAAATGTTTGGTAACTGTCAGATTACTATTGTATGTTTGACCAATAGGCCTACACTGTTTTTTGTTTCCACTGCTACATTTTATTTATTTAAAGAAGTTAGATTACATTCTATTTTAGATTTGAATGCACAATTGTTTTTTAAATAAATAAGAATTCAACACCTTACATACATCTGTTATTTTGTCTTAGTTATGTTTAGTTAGTAAAGTCTGGTGCCTTTAGTCTCTTCAAGGAAGGTATAAGGTGGAAGATATACAGTTTATTATTAATTCAACAATATATCGGATCGGTATCGGGTATCGACAGATACACAAAGCCCAGGCATCGGTATCGGTATCGGGACTGAAAAAGTCGGATCGGTGCACCCCTACTTAATATACAATCATTGAACATCTTTGATTTTATGGAAGAAAAAAAAATTTGTTTAAGACATGGTTATGGCCTTGGTTCACACAGCAAGTACCAAAACCAAGTTTCGTACAATTCCGATGTTGTAAGAAATGATAAAAAAAACAAATAAAGTAAAAACGTAAAACCCAGCACCAGAGTTAATCCAAAAAAAGGAAAATAAAAACCAGCTGTAAGATATACACTTTCACTTGAACATTCATCCAAAACTTTAATCTAAAATACTTTTTTTTAAAGTATATTGCATTGCTATAATTCCGTTTTTTGTCCTTTTTTAAAAGAGTCATTGACTTGAGACTTTATTTAGAATCTTTACTTTTTTGAATTTAATTTTGTATTTGTTGTGTTTCAGTTGCTGAAGCGCGTTTATGGAAATTTCCTTGTGGCACCAGAAGACGGTAAGCCAAACGGCTGCTGTTTTAATTTTTCTTATTCTTACTGTAATTTATTTTGGTTTGACGTTTGTTGCTGTTTCTCTTTGAAGGGTACAATATTTCACTGCTCTTTGACCTGGACGCCATTCCGCCCAACAAAGAGGAGGTGATCCATCAGGCGGGCATTCTCAAGAGAAACTGCTTTGCTTCTGTCTTCGAGAAGTACTTTAATTTCCAGGAGGAGGGTCGTGAGGGAGAGAAGAGGGCTGTTGTTCATTACAGGGATGACGAGTCAATGTAAGCTACTTGAACTTTCTTCATTAGAGCTGCAACTAACAACTAAGGACCAGATTTACTAACAGCTTGCGTCAGCGCAAACCCTCTTGGTGTTAAACTATTGTCAGACACGTAGTGAAAAATTAGCACTGAAAAGGTGTGGACAGGGTTATTTTTGCAGCTGACCTTGTTACATATGCATTTGTAGGAGTTTCCCTTTCAGATGCAGTATTTATGGAGGAGAGTATTTTAATTAATCATGCAATGTGATTTACTAAGACTTGCGCTCGTCAGTTTACTGGTATTTGCGGCATTATTTATGACCAGATGTTAATTGGTAGATTGCGTTGGTCATTATGGAAATGATCCGGCTGTGTCTGTGTTCTTTCATTTGGGTGTCGTCAGTCATGAGCAGAACTTTCTACTCCCATCTCCGCTTTTTTGGAATTGAGCTCACGCTAATTTGCCCTGTTTAGTAACTCTTGCCCTAATTGATAATCAACTGATCGAGTGCTTATTTGTCTAATTAAGTGAATAAAAGAGCAAATGTTGTTCTTTTGCCTTTAATTGACAAAACATATCATCAATTTTGCAATTTTTAGGCCATAGGGGAAATGCAGAATGCATGTAATATGTTTCATGCTGAACAATTTAATACTGTATGTAAATTATAATGTAAATAGCATTATAGATTTAAATGAATTTTCCCATTATAGATATTCAAGTTATAATTTCCTCCACAGCTTGAAGTAGCATAAATAACCAAATGATGAATCATAACTAGATTTGTACATTTTCTGAAGAAAAATGTATTCAGATTGTTAATTCAGATAAATATAAGTTAACATGTATTCTCTGAAAACAAGTCTTATTAAGAACATTTTGTGAGTAGGTTTTGATTTAAGGCTGATTAGATGAATTGGTAGGAGGAATATGAGTACTAAGGAATACCAAGATAGGTATATAAATATTTTTCATTCAAACATGTAATATAAAGTGCTCTGATTTTTTTAGATGAGCGTTCAGTTTGTGATCCAGCTGACATCTCACCTGTGCTTGTGTTTTTCAGGTATATTGAGGCTAAGAAAGACCGAGTAACTGTTGTGTTCAGCACAGTGTTCAAGGATGACGACGACGTCATCATCGGGAAAGTGTTCATGCAGGTTCGCTAATTTTGTCCCATCTCTCTGAAAAAGTTATCAGGTTCAATCTTGACCATTTCTGTATTGCCTCACCATACGTTCCTTTCTGTATACTTAAAATGTTGAAACACAATTTTGCAATCCAGCCATTATGTGCCGCGGTTTCCCATTTATACCACTGTACGTCAACCAACAACACTGTCATTTCTGTATTTACAGAATGAAAAGCTGTCATTTAATGACAAATAAGTCCATCTGTATGTCAGTCTGTCTCTATTTGTCTCTGTCTGTCCGTCTGTCCATCTGTCTGTCCGTCTCTGTCCATCTGTCTGTCTGTCTCTGTCCATCTATCTGTCGGTCTGTCTGTCTGTCTGTCTGTCTTTATCTATCTGTCTCTGTCTGTCTGTCTTTATCTATCTGTCTGTCTGTCTGTCTGTCTCTATCTGTCTGTCTCTGTCTGTCTGTCTGTCTGTCTCTATCTGTCTGTCCGTCTGTCTGTCTCTATCCATCCATCTGTCTGTCTGTCCATCCGTCTGTCTTTATCTGTCTGTCTGTCTCTGTCTGTCTGTCTGTCTCTGTCTGTCTTTATCTATCTGTCTCTGTCTGTCTGTCTTTATCTATCTGTCTGTCTGTCTGTCTGTCTCTATCTGTCTGTCTGTCTCTGTCTGTCTGTCTGTCTGTCTGTCTGTCTCTATCTGTCTGTCCGTCTGTCTCTATCCATCCATCTGTCTGTCTGTCCATCCGTCTGTCTTTATCTATCTGTCTGTCTGTCTCTGTCTGTCTGTCTGTCTGTCTGTCTGTCTGTCTGTCTTTCTGTCTGTCTGTCCGTCTGTCTGTCCATCTATCTATCTATCTGTCAGTCCATCCATCTGTCTGTCTGTCTTTATCTATCTGTCCGTCTGTCTGTCTGTCTGTCTGTCTGTCCATCTATTAGTCCATCAATCTATCGTTCTATCTATCGTTCTACCATTCTATAAAAATCTGTTATATTTGCAGATGTCTAAAAATGATCAAGATCAATTTAGAAGCAACACTGCATAACATTCAGAAGTGTATTTTGTCTTAGTGAACCAGCAGATTTTTTTTCATTTATTTAAAGTGAAAACAAGTACTAACAAGTGAAGTCTTAATATTATATCCAATAATTATATTAGATATTTTAAGTCAGATTTTTTAAAAACATTTTTGAAAGAATTCTCTTATGGTTACAAAAGCTGCATTTATTTGATGATAAATTCAATAAAAACTGTAATTTTGTTAACTACCATTATACAAAAACTGTTTACTATTTTATATATTGTTTAATGTCATTTGTTGTTGCTGGAAAGTACAATAGTGGCCTAGTCCGTCCTAGGAAAATTGACATCTTCACCCTTTATTCAAATATTATTAAAAATTGGTTAAAGATTTTGTATGCATATTGCATAATTTGATTTGTTTAATCAAACTTGTTGGGTCATAAAAAGCAAATATCTCCTCCGGGCTTCGCTTTTGGCCACTACTGTAAATGAATGAAATACTGCTGCTGTGACGTTCTGACAGACCGATGACTGTTTCTCTCTGTGTTCAGGAGTTTAAGGAGGGCAGGAGGGCCAGTCACACGGCTCCTCAGGTGCTGTTCAGTCACAGAGAGCCTCCTCTGGAGCTGAAGGACACTGACGCCACAGTGGGAGACAACATCGGCTACATCACTTTTGGTAAACATGAATTTAGTGTCTCAGAATGTGGTTATATTTACTCACAAATGGCACTTGGAAAGTGTTAATTTCGGACCCTGGTTGAACACTATTATCAACCACTTCTGCAAGTTGAAACAAAGTTAAATATAGACTCTTGTCAGGTTTGTTTGGTGATGACTTTACATTAATACGAGGCCAGAACAAAGCGCTGCTGCTTACCTGTGACAGGTGCTCTGTGTATTTGCATTGGGTTCAGGAGAGCAAACATCTCTTCATGGCGGTTACACAAACCTCTTAATGAGTATAAAAGCACCACACCCTTTTATCAAAGCCAAAAATATTCACCAGTGCTACCCAACTTCAGCTTTTCATGCAACCAGGAAGTATACAGAGACATGCAATGTTTACTAAGAGCTTATTTGGTTCAGTTTTATTTGTTCATCATTTTACTCTGGTAGCTTGCAGCAGTAACTGAAAATACTATTGGTTTAGTGTTAACCTATGCATACCTGATGTTACAGATTATTGTATTCTGTGAAGAATACTTTTAGTTTAATTTATGTTATACCTTTACACACCATGGATTTATATATTATTTTCCCTCATTGAATTGCAAATACACTGCAAAAATGACTTCTTAATATGCATTTTTTCAATTCTTCAATTTCAATTCTTGTTTTCAGTGTCTAATACGAGTGTATTTTAACTTACTGCACTGGCAGATTTTTCTTTTATTTTAAGTACAAACTAATTAAAAACAAGTGAGCGAATCTGTCAGTGCTGTAAGACAAAATACACTTGTAATAAAGATACAGTCTATGAATCCAAGTCTGAATATCTTATGCAGTGTTGCTTTAGTACATTTACACCGATCAGGCATAACATTATGACCCATTATGACACTTATTATCTCTTCATCACGGCACCTGTTAGTGGGTGGGATATATTAGGCAGCAAGTGAACATTTTGTCCTCAAAGTTGATGTGTTAGAAGCAGGAAAAATGGGCAAGTCTATTTGAGCGAGTTTGGCAAGCGCCAAATTGTGATGGCTAGATGACTGGGTCAGAGCATCTCCAAAACTGCAGCTCTTGTGGGGTGTTCCCGGTCTGCAGTGGTCAGTATCTATCAAAAGTGCTCCAAGGAAGGATCAGTGGTGATGGGCGGCCAAGGCTCATTGATGCACGTGGGGAGCGAAGGCTGGTGTGGTCCGATCAAACAGACGAGCTACTGCAGCTCAAATTGCTCTAGAAGTTAATGCTGGTTCTGATAGAAAGGTGTCAGAATACACAGTGCATCGCAGTTTGTTGCGTATGGAGCTGCAAAAGAGGGACCAACACAATATTAGGACATAATGTTATGCCTGATCGATTTATGTTGTTTTAAGGATTTTGATACTAAGACATAATATAATTTTTTTGCTGCAATACATAAAATACTATATTTTTAGAAATAATAAATATGTATTATTTATATATTATATTAGTAACTTTATTTTAAGGTGACAGTTACACGCTACTACATGTACTTGCTATAGTAATAACTGTAAATTGTGCATAATTACAATTAACTAACCCTAAACCAGTCCCTAAACATAACTACATTACTGCATCACCTTAAAATAAAGCTGTTTTTGCAATCATTTTATACATATGTTTTTATGTTACCCAAATGCCACATTTACACTGAATGTCATATTCTAGTTCAAACATAAATCCTAAAATGATTTGAAATGATTTTTCAACCAGTGCTGTTCCCCCGACACACCAACGCCAACACCAGAGACAACACCATCAACCTCATCCACACCTTCCGGGACTATCTGCACTACCACATAAAGTGCTCCAAGGTGAGACCCTCCTCCGAAACGCCTCAGTCGACCCAACAATGACTCTTTGGGTTTATGAGTTTGTAAAAAGCTTTGTAATGGACTTCTTAGTTTGTGTACTTGCCACTCAACCATTCGCCGCTTTGTTTGGTCAGATGAAACCAATATGCTGGGCACGAAGAAAAATGCTATGAGGTTAATGAATAATCGTGTGTTTTCTCCCACGTTAGGCCTACATCCACACTCGTATGAGGGCTAAGACCTCGGAGTTCCTCAAGGTACTCAACCGAGCTCGCCCGGACGCTGAGAAGAAAGAGATGAAAACCATTTCGTAAGTGCTGTTTTCATAATCTTTCACACTTTATATAAAACCGCAAGTCTTTCTCATGGGCTTTTTTTTCCAACGGTAGTGGTTGATTTGTGCTGATGTTGGCGCATATCTCTGGGTTTTATTCAAAACCAGAGGCACATACTTGCAAAAGATTAATTTGTGATCGTGTGTGATTAAAACTGGCTTTGACTCCTCACCTTTATTAATTTAGGTGTTGCACCATTTGCTGACTCTTAGAGGTTGATCTTATCTGAGCAGATTAGTGTGTACTTTTTAAACAGTTGTTCGAGCTTGTTTAAACTGAAACTTGGCCAAATGTTGCCAATTTTTTTCCTCTGTAATCGAAAGTAATTTCTTTTGACATTGGTAGGACAGAACCAAAGAGAAATTGATTTTTATCATTAATGGAAAAACCTTTCAAAACAGACTGATCATGAGCTTTGATGATATTTGCTTTGCATCGGTGTGATTTTAACAAAAAAAAACTATTGCTGAATTGACGAATTCCTGGTGAAGGTCAACACTAGATTTTCATCAAATAAAATCCATCAACAGAGTGCAACAGTTGGGTTCTGGAAGTAAAAATTTTTTTGTAAACCTTTAAAAACAGTCCTACTGTGAGCTACGAGGGTGTTAATCCATGGTATTTGCATCTATTGAAGCCATCAACCCCCACATTATTTGCCAAAAAAGCAATTTAGCCTCGCCCACTCACCAATTTTTCTTGCAATAGTGAGTTTACATCTCTCAACATTTGACTTTTTTTCAGAATTGTGTGATAATAAAAAGCCAAAAAAACTATTGTTATCCTCAGAATTCACCTTTCGCCTGGAGTTTGATTGACAGGCGATCTGACCAATCATATTCCGCCATTCGCAGAATCCGCCATTTTTGTCCGACAAAGCTGTCAAGCGAGTTTGTAGATTAACGTCGGTGGACTTGAACTTGAAAAATGACTTTTTTAGAGTTGAGTCTTTGTTTCATATTAAAAGTAATCTGCTCTGTCTTGTCTGTCAGTGCGTTGTCAGTATCCTCTGCTCTGCGATGTGTTTTTCACTGCGAGAAAACGTGCGTGGGGTGTGAGAGCGCAGCTTATCGGACATAACAACAGTAACTAAAGGGGGCGGGTCATTGCGAACGGTCAATTGGACTTTATAACTCGCAATTGTGAGTTTATATCTCACAATTCTAAGAAGAAAAAGTCTGAATTGTGAGTTTACATATTGCAATTCTGACTTTTTTCTCACAAGTCTAACTTTTTAACTCGCAACTGTGTAAAAAATTGAGATAAAAAGTCGCAATTATCTTTTAAATTGTTTTATTCTGTGGCAGAAACAAGCTTCCATACATTTTGACATTTGAATTTAAATAAAACAAAAATTTCTAATTAAGTCCACAAATTCAGATTTACTAACAGCTTGTCAGCGCAAACTCTCTTTTGGCGCTAAAAACTACTGTCAGGATTTACTAAAGACACTCAGTGATAAATTAGCGCTGAAAAGGCGTGGACAGGGTTTTTTTTTTTTTTTTTTGCGGCTGACCTTATTGCATATGCATTTGTAGGAGTTTCCCTTTCAGATGAAAAAATATTCATTCAAGGTCATTTGCGCCATTATTTACCGCCCAAAAAGGCAAAGTGGTAGATTGGTAGATTGTGATGGTCATAATGGAAATGGTCCGGCTTGGTCTGTGTGCTTTATTTTGCGTGTCGTCAGTAGATCACTCGCTGAACTTTCCATTCCCATCTGCGCTTTTTTGGAATTGCGCTCTCATGCTAATTTGCCCTGTTTAGTAAATCTGGCCCCTAGATATTTTTCTCGATCAGACTTAATATTTACACAGTAAAAACAGCCTCCTTAGTCAAAGAATTCACAACGACTGGAATGTGAAGTGCTTCCTTGTGTCATCAGATTTTAAAGATTTCTTAGAAACACTTTTCAATACGGTTTATTTTGTTGACAGTTAATGCATTAAGTATTTTGAACTAACAATGAGCACTTATTACAGCAGTTATTTCCTGGGTTAATAATTATTTATTCATGTTTATCATTAATACTGTTAACAAACTGAATCTTATTCCCAAGTCTTACTGATTTCTGACTTTTCAAGTATTACATGCAATAAATCCTTAAAGGTCAATTATTGTAATTCAGAGACATTGATGTATTTCTTTGATATATATATATACACTTTTATTTCAATAGTCCTTTTTAGACATTCTACTAACTATAAGTAACTTTGCAACTACATTAGAGTATGAGTAGACTGTTATGTTAGGGTTGGGGTTAGTAGAATAAGTTGACATGTAGTTGCAAAGTTGCTTATAGTTAGTAGAATGTCTAAAGTGGACTATTGAAATAAAGTGTAACCCATGTTTTTACTATTAGATTGCCTATTTTGGTTAAATGTTTATGCATTTCTGCATTTTCTTGGTATCGTGTCTGTAGTAAATGTTTCCAATATTGAGAGTATAAAATTATGATTTGCATCAGGCTAGAGGATGACTATATTTGATCACATTTATTCCACTGTTTTGACCTGGGAATATGAATCTAACCCTCGCATGATCTGTCCAGGGGCAAGACCTTCTCTCGTTAAGGACATGACGTGCAATCACGAGACCAGCATCCGTGGACTCCATTATACACCTCTGGCCAGTGATGTCGATCCTCCACGTGGAATTTGCACCTCAACAGGGAGACAAATAAATTCCTCGCTTTGCATTTATAGGATAAATGTTATTTGTATGTTGGATAAACAGATTTTTTGATACACTCTTATGTTTCACTGTGTAGCTCTGTTGTCTGGCAGTGTTTTATTGACATAGTCATGCAGTATTTTCCCTTTCCTCCTTCCTTTTGCCTTTGTTTCGCCAAATGCATCAATATTGGACATCATGAAATGGTCATGAATAAACCAGTCTTCTATACATGAGATTCTTTGTCTGTTCCTTGGGGTAAAATCATTTTAAGTTTGGGGTCTGTAAGAGTTTTTGAATGAAGTCTAAAGGCTCAAATACAGCAAAATAACTTTTCTATTCGAATATAGTTTGAAATGTAATTTATTCCGATGATGTTTTTCAGCATCATTACTCCAGTCTTCAGTGTCACATGATCATAAATCATTCTAATATGCTGATTTGATGCTCAAGAAACAAAAAAAATTCTGCTTCATATTTTTGTGGGAACCATGATACATTTTTCCAGGAGTTCAAATAACAGATCTTGGTAACACTTTACTTAAAGCCTTTATGTGTAATGCATTATAAAGGTATTCACAATGTAGGTTATACTGTAATGCATTATATCTTTTTATAAATAATTGTCACCAAAGTTAAAATGCATATTTTCAGATTCCTTGTTACATCAAAAAATGGTTGTCATGTTTTAAAGGTGCAGTGTGTAGTATTTTTGAGGATCTATTGACAGCAATGCAATATAATATACATAATGATGTTTTCAGTGGTGTATAAAGACCTTACGTAATGAACCGTTATGTTTGTATTACCTTAGAATGAGCCATTTCTATCTACATTCATCACAGGTCCCCTTACAGTGAAACTGCCATTTTGCATCGTCCTGTTTCTACAGTAGCCCTAAACGGACAAACTGCTCTACAGAGCGCTAGCTGCTCTCTGCTGTCTCAGACGATGAGATTTTTGTCCTGTGTTGGCCACCGTAGCTTTTCTATGTGCTCCGAAAGGGAGGGGTGAGCGTTGGGTGATGCAATTCACAACCTCACAACTAGATGCTGCTAAAAGTTACACACTGCACCTTTAATGTAATGAATAGATAAATATTATAACTCTGGTTACAATTATTCATGAGACCATACAATGCATTATAAGGCACATTACAAGGCATAATTAATGCATTAAAAATATTGTGTTCTACAGGCTTTTAGTAAAGTGTTTTTACTAACATTATAAATGTATTCACTGTCACTTTAGATCAATTGAATCTGCCTTACTGAATACAAGTACTCATTTCTTATATTTCTTAATTTCTAGTATACTAACCCTAAACTTTCGAACGTAAATGTACATTATAAATAAATAACAGCACTGACCAGAGAATGAGAATCAATTTTGTTTTAATGTGGCACAGAAGATTAACAAGATCGTCATGGTCTTCACAATGATAGCCTGAGCAGGAAGAAGGAAAGAAAGACAGAGAAGAAGAACCACTCAAGCTGTAAGATTAGGAAGAGAAATGTAGGATGTAGCCGTAGAAAGTCACTCGCTCTCCTCCACCGCATTTAGAGAAGCTTCCTCTTCGTCACGTTCAGCAGGTTTCTTCTCTTCCTCCACCAACACCTTTTGATCTACTAACTCCTGCTGTTTTGTCATCTTCTCTTCCTCCACTAACTCCTGTAGTTCCGCTAACTCGTCTTCCTCCCCAAAACCGTCATGGCTGTTATGATTAGTAGGATTTTGCTCAAGTTCTCTCTGAGAGACCACCTCTCCGTCCACTATTTCTTGAGTGATGATGATGGCTTTCTTAAGACCTACGGAAGACGGAGGAGGAGCTGGAGACAGAACATATAGGCTGGAGGTTAGAGTCAGTCTTAATTACAGCATTTATGTAGCATACAAAAAACAAAAACAAAAAAATAGTCACAGGGCTTGACATTAACACCTGCCAAATGCGGGTGGGTTTTATATATTATATAATTATAATTTTATAAATAACATAAATTTTTCGATGGTAGTCTAAAATTTAAACTAAGTGCAATGTAGTGTTGTCAAAAATATAGATTTTTCGATACATATCAATACTGAAATATCTGAAACCCTTCCAATAGTCATTTTCCGCAGATACATGATAACAGCTGCTCTTTCTCTCTCTCTCATCTCTCTGTCAACGAGTTGACGCACAAACCTGCCTCCCCTCACTCACTCATTTCAGTTACAGGGCTTTAATTTCGCCTTGGGATTGCACATATTGCGCAATCATTTTACTCATTCCCGCAGATTTTGTGCCCACACATAAAGCCACTTTTCCGGACTAAATTGAGTACTTTTTCATTGCTTATTGCGCTTAAACAGTCAAATACACTCAAAATAATGGCAAAATGCCGGTCTTGGTGACTATTCACGTAAACACAGTCAGTTATGTTTTAAGTGAACGTAAACAGTTGAGAAAGAAAACGCATGTGTAACAGTATAATGGATCCGTGCGTCAGCTCTTAAAGTGACAGTAGCCTAATAAACCTGCTGCCAAATTATGAGATAACATTAAAAATATCTATATGGCAGTTTTTCCCCATGGTATCGATGTCAAAATTGTGGCCAGTGAAAATACTGAGTGGCTGGTAACTTTGGAAAACCACTAGCCACTCTGGCTGGAGCAAAAAAGTTAATGTCAAGCCCTGGTGCTGCATATATTAGTTGAGAAAGCAAAAGTTATCGGCTGGTCAACATTATTGGGGACATTCTATGAATCACGTGCCTATTGGAGTTTGATAAGGTAATTTTTAAAGAAAAAAAAAATATGAGAAAAATAGTGTTTAAAAGATAAAACTCTGCATTGCACAATTGCAACCTTATAAGTGACATTCAACAAATATCCACTTTTTCACATTTTTATCATTTTGTCAAATTTTTAAGAACATAAAACAAAACCAGTCAACTAAATACTAATTTCTTTATATTTCTGTTCAAATGTTTGCTGTCAGCAAGAAATGAATACCTTTATTCAGCAAAAGATGCATTAAATTGATCAATAATCATTTATATTTCAAATCTGTTCTTTTAAACTATATATTTATCAAAGAAACAATGCATCACGGTTTACACAAAAATATCAAGCACAGTAAATAGTAATAAGTAGGAGTAAAATTACATTTTAAAATATATTCAAATAGACAACAGTTTCATGAAAATGTAATAATATTTCACAATATTACTGTATTTTTGAGCAAATAAAAGCCACACAAACACAGCATTACAGTATATAATATATAAATATATGTTAGATGTGATTAATATATAAGTATCACCAGAAATCAGAGCTCAAAACAGAGATGGCTAAAAAGGCATATATGTATATGAAGGACACAAATGGCACTTGTTTCGTAGAATGGCCCTTTTGCTTCTTTAACAAATGTAATATTTGCATGAGGTTAGCAGTGAGAAACATAAACAGTGTGACTGACGCATGTATATTCGGCCGGCGAGGGCTCAGGGAAAGCAAAGTTTACTCGTCTGTATTAGACCGTAGAGCAGTGAGTGATGATTAGTATCAAGACAAGCTGGATGTGGGTTAGGCAAGCGTGTTTGTTAACTCACACTGGACGATGCCTAAAATCTACACGTCACAGACTCACCTGCATACAACGCCTGCTCTAAAGAAAATTCCTCTCTGTGGGAGGGAAGAGAAAACATGAGAGAGTGGCACAAATGGAGGAACTTGCTGGGAAAGGGTGCAACTAATTATTCAAGACTGGGGGGATCGAAGTCAAGATGTTAAGAATCGTTCACTGAAAAACCCACACTGAGCGACCACTTTCCTGCATACCGGGGTGGGGGGGAGGTGACCCCCTCACTGTCTATGAGTTTAAGTGCTGTCTGTTTTGAAGGACACATGCTTGCTGGGACATGTTTCTCACAAGCCTGTAGGGAAAGAGTTTGTGCCTTGTGTTTGTTACTATAGTGTGACTTCACCATGGAAAGATGGTGCACGCTAGATTTGCATGGGCAGCTCACAAGGGAAATGGTGTATGGAAACAGCAATATTGCAATCTGTCAACAAATGCTTTTCAAAATGAAACATTTTTGTATTTGTTCTGAACTACACAAAACATTTTAACAAACAGCAAAATTCTCATAAATCACTCACCCTCTGAAGCCATCCTAGGTGTATATGACTTTCTACTTTCAGCCAAACACAATCAGAGTTATATTAAATAATATAAAATTATTAAAGGAGAGCAAAACAAAACGCTGGTCAGGAATTAGAAGTCTAAAACGAGAAGTTGGTAAAATAAGAGAAAAGAGAAAAAAACGCTTACGTCAGGTCAGAGGTCACTCCTCCGCCGGAACTTAACTCTCTCGTGAACATGCACACCGCCATTGCGAGAAGCCAGTGATTATACAAGGCCTATACAAATCTGTCACTCACTTTTCCTCAAGTAAAAAATGTGCGTGTCCGTTAAGTCCACAAGGCCGCAGGGTGTCCCATTTGTCATGTCATGTCTCAGAAGGGTGCTCGCGAGCGCCCCCTTTGAGGTCGATATGCGCCCTCTATGCGCACTTCTGCCGAACCCGCACTGGTGCGGGTTACGCAGTGGACTTCTTCACGACAGTCAAAGCGGCATTACGTTGTGAAAGTGCGGACTCAGAAGAAGACCGTGAGGGTTTAGGGTGCCATTTGGGACAGGGCCGCAGTCGTTTATGAACAGTTCATTGAATCTTTGATTCAACCGATTCATTCAAAACGCTGAATCATTCAGTAACACACTGTTGCTGTCTTTGTTTGGAACTATTTTTGCTGCTGAAATCGAACAAAAACACTCAATATTGCATCTAAAACGTAAGTGACTTAATGTTAATTAATTTTTTATGGAACTGTCATAAAAAATCGGTGTCATTTTCAGTCGTGACGGTATTCAGGAAAACAGAAAACTCTTGGTTCTGTCATGTTGCTTAACTGTAGGCTATATGTTATAAATATAAAAACCACAATTTGTAATTTTAACCGTGTATGTTAATTGAGTTTCTTTGTATTAGCGGCGCTCAGTTGTGATTCCTCCTCCTCCTCAACAGCGCAACCTTGTTACCGTCAGTTCATTATACATTATATATTATTATGAACTATCGATCACCACACTAAATGAATGCAGAATCATTCTTGCATTTTGTTGATTCGCTAGTTATTTTTTGACGTTTTAATCAGGATACATGTCCGGTCGGGCAAGTAAAATTCTCGTTCACTTGCCCCTTCAGAAAATCCACTTAATCCACCGGACACGTGTTAACGTCGAGCACTGTTATAGTTTTTAAAGTTTTAAATATGGATATTGTTCTTACAAAAACCCATTGCCTCGCTTCAGAAGGCATTTATTAACCCAATGTTCGACGTTGTAAAGAGCCATACCATTGTGCAGAGAGTAAACCTCAGTAAATTTCTGAGCTTGTGCTAGTGAGTGGGGGCGGGGCTAATTTGCATAGTCATGAGTCCACGTATACTAAATGAAGCAAGAGTGTAGAGTTACATTCAAGCTATTTTAAGGCACAAACTATTTTTTTCACAGAAAATGTCATTTTGCTGATCAAAGATGAGTTTTAAGGGATTAAACTATTGACTACAAGGGGATTTTAATATAACTCTGATTGTGTTCAGCTGAAAGAAGAAAGTCATGTACACTTAGGATGGCTTGAGGGTGAGGAAATCATGAGGAAATCACAAAAAATGTTTTTTTGTTACATCAGAGTTTTGAATTTATAATTTTTTTTTAAGTCAACATGATACACGTTATTCCAAATTTGTCTACGTAATCTTATGAAATGACAACAATACTTTTATATCAGTAGCAAAATCATCGTGAAAATACAGTGAATTTTTGAAATATTAGCCCATCCTGTCCTAACTGGTACATTCTTAAAAATAAAGGTTCCAAAAGGGTTTTTTTTTCCCATAAAAAAAATATTTTGGGTTCCACAAAGAATGTTTCATGGAACAGTTCTTAAAAGAACCATATTTTTCTTATGTGAAGAACTTTTTATTAATCTGAAAAACCTTTTTCCAAGATAAAGAACTTTTTGTGCAGTGGAAAGGTTCTATGGATGTTAAAGGTTCCTCATGGAACCATAAATGCCAATAAAGAACCTTTATTTACTTTAAGAATTACTGATACTTTTTAAGAGCTTCTATGGGATCAGGCTTCACACTCTCAGAAAAAAATGGTACAAATGGGACAGTACCGTTTCAAAAGGTTGTAATATGTACCATTTAGGTGCTAAAATGTACACTTTAGGTACTACTAATATGTAACTGTAAGGTAATTATATGCACCCTTTAGGGGTAAATAAGGTAGAAAAGTATACCTTTTGAAAGGGTATCAACCCAGTGACAGTTTGTACTTAAAAAAAGAAAAAAAAAGAAAAACAAATTCACGATTCAGCTCATTAAGGACTTGAGGCGATTAACCCTCTGGTGCTCTTTGGTCATTTTTGACAGAAAAATGTTATGTTTATTTTTTTTCTTTCTATTTTTTTACTTAATCGGAATGGTACGAAACTTGGCGCTTGCTATGTGAACACAAAAAAATAATGGACATGATTTGAAAAGGTTATTTGTACACTTGTACTCCTCTGGGTCACAAATGGCCACATTGGAAATGAATGGGAGACGAATTTCATCTAAGTGGAAACTTTTGATACAGCATAAATATAATTTAGTACCATAAAATCCCATAAAAATACAAAATATGAAATAAAAAACATCGAACTAAAGTATAGTACATTCTTTTCATTGCATTTTTTTTTCGGCCATTTTTGTCCTCCGAGTGAAGAACACCAGAGGGTGATTCTAGCATTGAGCTGGAATTTTTTCGCCATCCATCCATTTTTTAATCACTGTTCACAAACTTTCCATCTTACCTGTTTTTGTCCCCCTTGCCGTCAACAACCCCCTCCAAAAGACCATGATAGCTGCCGATCTCTGCCTCGAGTTTGGACTTAATGTTGAGCAGCGCCTCGTACTCGGCCGTGTGGCGCTCCACCTGGGCACGCACCTGTCCCAGCTCTCCCTCCAGCTGCATAATTTGAGAGTTTTGTCCACTGACTTCCTGACCGTAACGTGCTTCAGTTTCATGCAGTGAATCTTCGAGCGAACGAATCTGCAAGGAATAAGAAAAGTTTGGACACTCTTGAGTTGAGTTTATGTTTCCCATGAACCTTGTGAAATAAATGCCTCTGCTTAAATGCTTGCAATTAGAAATATAAATTCTTTAAATGAATTATATTTTATTAAATGTATTGTTTTTATTAGTACTTTTTTCATAGATTACTATTATTCTAAAATGTGGAAAAATAAAAACAGTATTTATTATGGAATATTAATTTTGAGTTAAAACTGATAATAATAATGTAATAAAGAATGAGTGTGTGCGTCACAGTTATACAATCACTTTTGTGCAAAAAATGATCTTGACAAACCACCGTATAAAAACAGCTTCTGTTTTCCCATGGTTAAAAAAAACACTTGGGTGCACAGGAATAATGTGTACATTCTAAATTGAATGATGCACATGTCTGACAGGTGAAAGTGCTGAGAATGCAGAATGATTTGTCAAGCAGATAATTTGTGTAATTTGTGTACCGTACCATGTTGTGCAGAGCCTGCAGGTCAATTTCTAGAGATTGTCTCTGCCTGCGCAGCTCATTCAGCTCTGTCTTTCCCGCCTGCAGAGCTTCTGTGTTCTGAGTCACCTCAGCTGTTATGTTGTCAAACTGGATGTAGAGGAACAAAGAGTAACAAGATCTTCAGGTCACATGATAATATAGGTCCGCCTTATAATTATAAACAAAGCTCTCCATAATTAAAGGCACTTTCCCACAGGGTACAAAATAGAGTCACAACTCACGGAAATGAAATGAAAGGAGGCGATTAAGCTTAGTTTCTGTTGAGGAATGTCATTTCTGTCGAATTTTTGCTGAATTTCTAAATATAGTTTAGCACCCTTATTTGTAGCATGCTACCCTTAGTTTATTTTCTAGCATAAATAATAATTAAATAATAAATCATTTAATAATAAATAAATAATGGTAAGAATTGATGGAATTTAAAAATAAAATAAAACTAGGTCTGAAAAGGTAATATGATTCCAAGTGCTAGTTTGTGTGAGAGCAAATGTTTGTTTAGAGATGAATGAGATTGCAAACAGGCCAAAATCTCCAATGTGTTGAAAATTATCTCATGATAGGACCATTTTAATTTTAAAATAATAGTTTAGCTTATAGATCTAATAGAAGGGGTGAATTCAGGTTGAATGGGACACTGTTTCCCAGTCATCTCAATGTCAAAATGTGTCCCAATCAACCTGAATTCACCCTACCTACCAAAAAAATCTTAACATTTTTAGTATTTTGTAGTATTTGTTGTATTTGTAGCCTTGTAATGGAACGCCAAAGCGTAGTGTATTGATAGAAAGTGCCAACAATTTGGAAAACCACAGAGAGGCAACATACGAATGCACAATATGACTGACTTTGTTTTGATACCAGGCTTCGGTTTCCTCACGGCTCTTCTGCGCAGCTCGTTCGTACTGCATGCGGATGTTACCGATGGTGTCATTGAGGTCTGGACTGGTTTTACTGTCCATTTGCACATTGACTTGACAGTTGCTGATCTGGTTCTGCAGGCTGGTGACATCCTGTGAAATGATAAATGACTTTAGTTATATGGTTTATAATAACAGGATATGACTGACAACAGTGTGGCTACTAGAGAAGTGATGTTGTTTAGAGCTTGCCCTAAAGCACTGAAAACCAGGTGGGAAGATCTGCACAGATGTGCAGACCGATCGGTGTGCAACATCAAAGTACAGCGAGAGCGATTAGAGAACAGACGGATTGGTCTGTGCAGCGCCACTTCAAGTCGAACACATCTGTTGATTTTTTGGTGACTGCCCACTTTTTAGCACGTCTTAGTTTGGGAAGTATTTTTGCCCGTATATATTTTCCCTATAGGCATTTCTAAATTTCTAAATAAGCCAACGTTTAAATTAAATATTAAATTAAAGGGGCTATATGAAGAATTTCCATGTATGAATCACTTTTTTATTGCCAACGTGCGAACAGCTTGTAATAAAACTTTAAAAAACGAGACCTTGCCTGATTTCCTAGGCTGACTATGAAAGCCTGTAGACTGATTTTTTCTGAAGGACGTTTTTGCCAGGAAAATAAAAGGATGTGACGTTTATGCTCTATGAAACGGATGATTATGTTCAGGATTATAGTGGAAGAGCTGTTCTGTACTGTAATGTCAATGTGCCATGCAAAGAAAAGGGATTAATTCTAACTAATTCAAATAGTCTCACATGTAGTCTATAGTCTCAAAAATATGCTTCATAATCAAACTATCAACAGTGTAATTTTTATTACCTCATCTGTCGGCGTGATGCCGGTGAGTTTGTGCAAAGTCAAACATATTCACATCGCTATGATCAGATGCTTTCTTAACTGCTGCTTTCTCACCGCCTTTATTTTTGTTTATTTTGTAATTGAGAGGAAAGCGCGTAACAAATATACATTTACATATTCATCTGTCGTTGCTCTTAGAAGCGTGGACGGCATCTGGATGTTCATTATATCGCTGCAAAGGTATTTATTTTTAGGTAACTACTGTAAGTAACTTCTTTTTCCTTATAAGCAAAAAACGAAAAACTTTGCTTTCGGTGCATTGAATCAAGTTCAGTCTCTTGTACGTTATTTGTGCATGAGTGCATGTACGAGCAATAAGTTGCTAGCTGCAGTTCACCTAATGGCCACCGGTGTCACTATTAACGAGTTTCTGAATTTACATAGCCTATAATTATGGAAGCTTGATTCCGCCACTTAATAAAAAAGCTTAATATATCAGATTTGCTTGATATAAACTCATAAATGTGAGCTATAAAGTCAGAATTGCGTTATATAAAGTCGCAATTGTGAGAAAAATAGTCTGAATTGCGAGTTTATATCCTGCAATTCTTACTTTATGACTCACAATTGCGAGTTTATACCTAGTGAGAATTGTGAGATATAAAAGTCGCAATTATCTTTTGAAATGTTTTATTCCATGTTGGAAACAAGCTTCCCCTTTAAATTAAATAAATAAATAAAGAGCTTCAATAAAGAGTTCTTGAATCAACCTTTGATTTGAAACAGAAAAGTCAGAAATCAGACAAAAGTATGAATCATTGTGAATGACAAAATTGTATGAGATCATAATACATATAAAATAATGTATTTTAAGTTTATGCAATATTAATGTTAAGTATCTGTTAACAGGCTGTTGGAGTCTCATACAAACACAGATCGGTGAGTAGTACATGTGTAGGTGTCAGGTGTTTGTGTTTAATTAGTGTTAAATAGTGTGTTTAAGGCGTATACCTCCTCGTGGCTCTTCTTTAGGAACGCCAGCTCTTCTCTCATAGACTCGATCTGGCTCTCCAGCTGCATGCGGCCCATGTAAGTGTCGTCCAGCATCTTGCGGAGACGAGCAAGATCCTGCTCCACCCCTTGCCGCATGCCCTGCTCTGACTCAAACCTGCCCGGATGGGACCGTTCAGTTACATGAGAGACTACAGGGTGTGTCACATTTACAGCGTATTGACAGCTTTTTTTCCTTTTTTTTTTTTTTTAACAATATTACATACTATTTGTATATTTGCATTCAGTTAAAAGTCAATACATTTCTTAAATATTATAAATAAATATCTCACTTGACTTTGAAGTCGTCAGCAGCCAGCCTCGCATTGTCTATCTGTAGAAACAGTCTGGCATTGTCCAAATTCATTTCCTGGATCTACAAACACACACTGATGTCATTGTCTTGCATTGATTGTCTCAAAAAAGCTTTTATTAAGCTTTCTGCTGATAACCAACAGAGGAAAATAAACTATAATAAAATAAACAAATATAAATGTATTTATAAAATTTATAAAATTGTATGTATCTCATCCGTGAATGCAGTATTTGTTTTTGCGGCCCTTTTTAACACACCCAGTTTTCTTTTCAATTTTCTTTTTAATATTTCTTCCATTTGACAACAATTATCTTCTGTCTGTCTTGCTGCTTTGGCGAGGTCACTAATGAAAAAAATGTCTCTTTACGTGGTTAAATAAAGATTACTAACTAAAAATACATAGGCTATTATTTTTTATTGAACCAATTGAATATTCGGTAGCACTTTATTTTACAGTACTGTTCCCCATGTTTAAACTGTAATTACAATAACTGAGTAATAACTAGATACTAACCCTAAACCATGTAGTTACCATATATTACCTAGTTCTTTCTGTGCACATACTGTAAAATAAAGTACAACCGAAAATTTTTATTCATTACATACATTCTCATTAAAAGTTTAAAGGTCGTTGCAGTTCTTGAAGTTGTTCTTACAAGCTTAAACAGATACACAAATGTTTAGACACACGTATATGCTTGAAATTACATTTTAATTTCAAATTTGATTTTGAATGGATGAGTTGGAGCAGATAAAGCATCAACAAGTGTCCAGCATTAACTTGCATCTCGTGAAGTTGAGAAAGTCCAAAAAAGGGCAGAGAGACTTCGCAGAAGCTCTAATATAACGTCCACTGTGTTATTTCATAGTTTTGCTGACTTTACTATCATTCTAAAATGAGGAAATAGCCATAATAAAGAATGAACAGGTGTGTCCAAACATTGTCTGTGTACATTTTGATAAAAAAAGCATGCGTGGATACTTAACAAAACCTTTTATTTGCTCACCTGGTTTCTCAGATCAGCAATGACCCTCTCGTAGGCGCTCCAGTCTCTGCCGCTCTCAGCTTCTTTTCTCATCAGAGCCTCTCTGATTTGCTCCTCCAGTTTACTGTTGGACTCCTCCAGCAGTCGCACTTTTGACAGATAATCCCCCAGACGGTCATTCAGACCCTTCATGGTCTCTTTATCATCTGCTGGGCCTAAAGAGTTGCTGTTGATCTGCACATACGGACGCAGAGTGTTTGCCAGATTCCCTAAGGTGGATGGGGAAACGGCCCCAAAAAAACTGCCCCTGGAGCCCATGCTGCCAGACAGGCTTGAGCTGGAGAAACTCCTGGAAGCGCCCTTGAACGACATGGTTTGGATTAGAGGTGCCTTTGAGCGTGCTTGCGGGACACGGTTTGTTGTTTTACCTGCAGCAGGTAGTAGTAGTGTGAGGGGGGTTTGGGAGCAGCTATATATAGACTCTGGCTCTCTACAGTGATTGGTCTGTGGGAGTGCAGGGCTGCACCTCTCTCATTTGTTTGCAAAATCCAAAAGACGATAAACAAACTAGTAGAGAATTGTGTTGCCAAATGCACAGGGCTTGGTTGGGTAGTGACTGATTAAATGTAATTTGCATTCCAAAAAAAAAGAGTACTTGTAGTATATTACATTTTATACTGCTAATAATCAGATTATACTTACTTTTTTATTGATTACATGTTATTCACAAAATGGCAGTAAATTGTTCATAATTTATTGATTTTCTATCTGCTAACGTTTCTAACGTTCAAGTTTTTGGAAGGGGAAATTGCAGACCAGCCACTAGTTAGTTGGCTGCACTGTAAAAAAAATTGCCAGGAATTTACAGTATTATTTTACAATAAATTACTGTAGAAATATACAGTGAAATGAATGCATGCTGGGTCATTTTCTTACAAATTACTGTTAATTAACAGCAAAATTATGCTGACATAACAGTAATTTACTGCTCTTTTTTTTTACTGTGAATGATAAAGTTGTCTTTAACCATACCATTGTAACGCTTCATTCACACAGGGCGTTGGCGTTGGCGTCAATGCTTCTCATTTACTTTGAATGGGTTGCCGAACTGAATTGTGGGTTCCACTACGTCGCGTCACTGGCATTGCTCGCGGCAGAAGTTGAAACATTTTCAACTTTTTAAGCATCAACGCAGGCGTCAGCCAATCAGATCACCTATGCCAATACCCCCAGTGCAGACGCTAGCCAATTACGTTCATGCAACACCGGAAAAGTAGAATGATTGGCTGCTGTTACTATGACGGTTGCGTCAGCACGAAGCTTCAGACACGCCCTCAGTCAAGCTTTGACGGCGATGCCCTGTGTGAAATACAGTAAGAAGTTATATAGTTTAGTACTAATTGTTTTGTCACCATTATGGCGATCAGTGTTACATTGTGTTTTTGATCTAGCCAAGTCAGAAGTGTGGCAAATTAAAATATTTGTTAAACCGATGACGAGCTAGAATGTAAACAAAGCTAATTGGCTGATTTAAAGTTAGTCCAACTATACTATTATTAGCGTTATTTCAGCATAAAGATTTACCATTATCTTATTCCACATTCATAAATGTTTGTAAATCGATATTTCACAATAGTAAAGCAGCTGCTTAAAACTTATCTTTGAAAGGTGTGATAACATCGTATAAACACAAAACCCATCACCTAATGATGCACAGACATATAAAATACAACAATGGTGACACTCAACAAATAGCCTAATAATAATAATAAAGATAAATTCTGATTCTAAATAAAAAATTTGAATAGTGTGTTAAGTCACATCTTTTTGTTTTTTATTTTAAAATTATTTATTTTATGATTTAATTGTTACATTTATCAATGTATGAATCCCCTGCAGTTCCTTCAAGAACACCAGTTTGACCTTAGTCTAAAAAAAGTAATCAAAATGATGTTATCTAAAATATATAATGCAATTACAATTTTCGTCATGTAATTTGAAATCGGTAGGCTACTGTAACGGGCTACAATTTGTAAGTAATCTACTCAGCACCAGTGTTGGGGGTAATGCATTATGAGTTACGTAATGATATTACTTTTTCCAAGTAACTAGTAAAGTAACACATTACTTTTCAAATTTACAACAACATATCTGAGTTACTTTTTCACAGTTATTTGACTGATAGCTCTCCTGCCCCCATGTTGAGAAAAGTAAGTGCAGAGGCGTTGTGTGTACACATGATGGTTATTGTAGTTCTAGACTAAATGTGAGCATTTATTCATCTCAATTGCACAATAAAGATTCTGCACTCCTCAAAATTAATAAAATCAGTAAAATGCAAAATCAGAGTACAATGCAAACCTCCAATAATTAAATGTTAAATAAAACAACTATTTTTATGCATAATCTACCTTTATATTTAATTTACCAATGTCTTGCTGCTGACCTTTGATGATGAAAATTACTAGATTTTTTTGTTTTTATTGGTAAAACTTTTTTCTCCTGCATCCTATTCTACCATTATCCAGAATGGCAGCAGAGCTGCGCCCTCTACTGTTCATGCGTGAATTTGCATTTTTACCTCAGCCTGGGGCTTATTATTTCAATTTTGGTATCAAGAGGTCTTTACCGTTGCACAAAAATATAACTTTTTGTTATAAAAAAACAAAAGCAAGCCCAGCCCAGGTGAGAAAAAGTAACGCAAAAGTAACGTAACGCATTACTTTTCTTAAAAAGTAACTAAGTAACTCAATTAGTTACTTTTTAAGGGAGTAACGCAATATTGTAATGCATTACTTTTCAAAGTAACTTTCCCCAACACTGCTCAGCACTGCAAATGCACGAGTACAAGCAAGTTATTATACCATTGCATACCTATACAAGACATCAGAATAGTTCAGTTCACGAGTTTGCATGATCATAGAATCATATGGCAAAATATAAGGCTTGGCATGCATAATTAAAAAGTTTGCTCTTAAAGCAGCACTAGGTAGGTTTTGCTCTCTGGGTCCCCCTACAGTTGGGAAACAGTATTGTCCTCTACCACTGTCGTAAACGGTCATTCTACATCAGGGGATGCATCGCACGTGCATTTATTGACATGACAACCATGATAGCCCTGAACACTGCAGGAGTTCACATGCAGGTGTTCTGCTTGCGTCGCGTGTGAAATGTCTTCATCCCAGGTAGGCTACAGTGGCATATGTTTCAGCATGTCATATGATATGAATATAATTTTATGGGTTTTATTTTTTTTTCAAACGCCAAATGATCGCGATGCTCACGTTTACAAGCCAGCGTCATTATAGTAGCCTAGTCTATTGGTTCCCGTTTTACAGAATCTATATGATACTTCAATTCAATGTTTGAGTGGTAGGTAATAACCATATGTTATTACGCTGCCCAATGTTGATCCTCGTCCTGCCTTTAATCCGATCACTTTCTCGTTTCCTCTTTTTGCTTTCCTCCGACAAAACCTTTGCTTTCTTAATTTTCTGTGCTGCTTCGGCCATGACTATAACATTCGGCTAACAAATGATAGTTGGGCTTGCAAGTCCGAATTTAAGGAAGTGGGGGTGGTGGTGGAAGTGACTTATATGCCGTAAAGCAGTCGAATTTTTCTCGGATTACTACCCGAAACCCGAAGTTTAAAAGTACGATTAAAAACGATACAGACCCCGTCAGGCTATGGCAGACGTGTCATTCAACCTATTGTAAGTCGATGTATGTATCATCACAACACAAGAGTCTTGAAAATATTTTATAAAGGTTGAAAAGTTACCTAGTGCTGCTTTAAGAACAGTATGCACCATTTTTATATTTTGCTAATAAACTACAAACAAACAACCAACTTACATAATCTAATAATCGAGATCGAGGTCGAGCTCAAACGGTCCTGAGCGCGTTCATGGCACTGTAGCGCGAGCTTCCTATTGATGATGTACGCGCAGGAGCTCAAACATGGGAATCTGTGAAAAGTCAATCTTATTCTTCCCAATTGCGATCGCACAAGCGAACGTAAACTTTTTTTTTTTAATATAGGTTGCGGCATCCAGGATAAGCACAAGTATGAACCACTTTGACGAACATTACAACACTCTCTGTTGTAAACAAACACAGCGTCAGGTAACGTGTGAGTTTGCACCAAACGTCATTATGCGACAGGAAGCTCGTGCTCCAGAATTGCCTGAACGCGCTTAGGACCTTTTGCCCAGGCTGTGGATTTCAGGTAGGCTAATATTACAAAGTAACGTTGTAAATAATATTCAGGTTCTTGCACAGACCGATCGTTTCGCTTCATAAGACCTCAATGTATCGCCAGGGGCTATTGGTATTCATTTTGTTTTGCCTGTATATGTTTGTTTTTTTACTCAGTGACATCCGTTACTGACTTATGAATTGGCTTGACATATATGATTAATCACCAAGGACCACGGTTTCATTTTAAATATCTCCTTTACTGTTCTAGTGAAGAAGAAAAGACACTAGATGGCCTGAAGGTAATTACTTTAAGTAAATTAACAGCCAACTTTCATTTTTGGGTGAACTTTGATCGAGGTGGAAATTCAAAATCATAAAAGTAAATATGCCCTTTGTAAAGTGCATATCTCCGAAAATCTGTCAAGAAAACGCCAAACTCATATTTAATTCTAGTAGGCTATTTAAAGAAATAAGAAATTAGATTTTGCTTTATCTTTTGTGACAAAATGCTATAGCAATAGTATATGGGGTAAGCTGTCACACGGGGAACCATACAGGCTTTTCATCAAAATATAAACACCGTAAATCCTCTAATATAGGCCCGGGCCTTTATTTTACTCAAGCGCATCGCGGTCCAGGCCTTTATTGGAAGGAGGCCAGAATTAGAGGCAGGCCTCAATTTCTATTTGAGCAAATCAAACTACCAGTAGAATGACTAAAAATGAGATTTTGCGTCTATTTCAACCTATAAAATACTAGGTTCATTTATTGAAAACGTACAGTTACCATAACATTATGGTATGCATACAGAACATTAACAACAAATACCGGTAATTCAGGCTAAATTCCAGTGTAGAAATATGGTAACAAAAACGTAGCAAACATAGGCTACCGGTAGTGCATTGTAAACACTTAACCATACACGGTGATAATTAGGTTATTGATTCATAACAAAAGGCAACAGACACCTTACCGCTCCAAAGTTTAACCATTCCTGTCTCGTTTGGTTTGAAGTTATTAAAAAAAAAATCCTCCAATTCTGTTTAATCCTCGTCCTCCTCAGTTTCCTCCTCCTTTTCATCTCTCCCTGTAAACTCCTCATCACTCGCGCCAGCTTCTACAACAAGTTAATTATTGTACAGATCCTCTTCGTCCTCCTCATGTTCCGCTGACCGCTGCGCGTCTGTTCTCATCCTCGCGCCGTAAACGTTAGCCTACCGGACCCGGTGACTGAAGTCTCACGTGCGAGTCAAGAGAGGTGATCAGACATCCCAACCTGAAAAAAGTCATTTCAGGGAGGTATCTCTCCTAAAATTATGTAGATCACTTTTACTATTTACATAAGCTGCTTATACTACTATTTATGTAAACTGCTTTTATTTATATTTCATTGCAACTTTAAACAGGTCTAAGGAGTTTGTTGTTTTCATGTAGCCTTGGCAACTAGCCGACCTGAAAAATATGCACATGAAATGAAACTTGTTTAACTCAACCATAACATGTTAGTTACAAACTGTAGAGCGTGCAAGATTGTCATTATGTTTATACTTTATACTTTCGTTTTTTGGGGCGAGAGATAAAAGCCCGAAGAGATAAAAGCCCGCCCACACTGACAATTGATTGGTTGACTTACCGAAACAAGCCAATCAGGACGCTCTCCGTCTTACATGCGCTTCATTAGGTGCACACTAGCACACACACGTAAGGTTTCTCGCTCTCTCTCCCTCTCTGTCGTGCGCGCGTCCACAGTTTGTGTCTCGCATGCGCGCTCTTGCTCGCTCGCTCTAGATTGCGGGAGAATTTTACTAATTCGCGGGCATCAGGGAGCTGCTATAAATATGCGGGAGACTTGGGATGTCTGTGTGATTGACATGACCAGTACCCTGTGGTACTTGCATGTTACTATCACATGCAAGCATAATGTTGAGGCCTGCCCAGAAAAACGTTGGTTCTAATAATAGCCCCGGCCGCCATTAGAGACCGGCCTTTATTTACCTTCGGTGACAGCGAGACCGGCCAATGTTGGAGACCCGGCCGCTAATGGAATACAGGCCAATATTAGAGGATTTACGGCAGTAATAAAACAATTATGAATCCGAAAACAATTATTACATAGCAAACATATAAAATGTAAAAAATATAAGCATACAGTTTTTTTTGTATATGACAATTTCTGTATTTGACATTGTATACAAAAACGTGAAATATTTGCACTAATAGCCCAGGGAAAAAAGAGTTAATTGAACACACACTGACCTTTTGTGAAAACAAGGCCCAATATCAATAGCTTATGGGGCAAGTTGTCACACGAGGAACTTACCATTAAACAGTTTTTTTGCATGTATACACTGGAAAATATATTGTTGGCTTAACTTAAAAAAGTAGCCTGGTTGCCTTAAAATTTTGAGTTAATTAAAGTTAGTGTAGTGAGTTACAAAGGTGGAGATCAGTTTAATGATAAACAGAAACTCAAAATATTGTTATCTGAACCACTTTAATTATCTTAGTTGATAAAGAAAAAAAAGTTGTGATAAATCATGAAAATATTATTTTAATTTATTTTTGTTTCATCAAAATACAAACAGTAAAACAATTATGAAACACAAAAAAGAATAACAAGAAAGAAAAGAAACAACATTTGATACATTTCTAACATTTAAAGTGCGTGTCAAATTTCCCCAATTTGACATTCATGAAAAAACCTCTGGTCCTCCAACCATTCAATTCAACCTTAATTGTATGGCTGACTCGTGTTTAAATGTTTATTTATGTAGCCTACATTCTTTTGTGCTTCCAAATAATGAAAGTGCATTTTATATTTCTAATAATCGTTAGAATTATGTGATCATTCTGGAAGAATTTCTCAAGTCTTTATGGCATCTCTTGAAGCGTGGCGTTTTTCTTCTTGTGGCCACATGAGGGCAGCAGAGCACACTTGGTTTCTGTTACACAATGTTCTGCAGGAATCATGAAAGAGTGTAGTTCTCTGTGTAGGGAACATGCAGGAATATAGGGTACATTTATATTATAGCTACCTGTAGGAACATTTAAGGAACATTTAAGAGAATGTTCTCTGTCATCAGATTTTTCTTTTAACCACAGGAATAAATCGTTCTTTGAGGTCAGATCTTTTTTTAATGATTCATTTGAACTAGTTCTCAAAAGTGGTCTGAACGATTCATTAATGAATCGCAGCCTTCTGAATCAGTAAAAGCGGTTCTCAAGTTAAAAAAGTCAACTCATTGGGCCTCATTCATGAAACATGAGCAGAATGAATTTGTGTGTATATCGTTCTTAAAGTCGCTCTGACGTAAATTTTCGGATTCATGAAAATGTCCATATTTTCAAAATGTTAGTTGGTACGAAATAAATGTACACCTCCTCCCTACCACGTGCAAATGGTGCGTAAAACATTTGAACGTTCTGTTCTAATTTAGGCAAACTGACGACATTGTATTTTGATGTACTACCATAATAATATTTCAAGTTGATTTGCCCAGTCTATTTTTTTTGTTTTTTGTTTTACTGTGGTAACAGGCAGCGCTTGTCACTGTCACTTTTTACCACACTGTCCAATCACAGTGGAGAAGGGGCGGGACAAAAATTACACCGACCAATCATCCCACAACAACAATAATGGAGAAGTTAATACTGCTTTTTACTGCATTTTTTATATTCAGTAATATTCTTCAAAATGAGATGCTAGTAACACATTACCGCCATGGATATTCTGTATCATAGCAACCAAACTATCTCAGCTGGAAAAACGTTGCCCTTGCAAAGCGCTTTCAAGCGCCACCAGCTGGCCGTTTTCAGAAGAGCACCAGGCGTTTTTTAGCTGGCTAAAAATGCTTTGGTGGACACGATAATTGAATATTTATTGCTTGGCATATGCTCAGTTAGTCTCTTTAGCATTTATGCAAAATACTGGAGCCAAACCTGAGAAAGAATTCCAGAAGATTCCACAGCGTTCCTGCACACGTCATTTGCAGTTGTAACTCATGGGCGGGGATTATGCTAATTATGAATGAGCGTGCACACGTGCCCTATTTACCAATGTTTGGAATTCATTAATATACACACGTTTAACTACCGAATCCGTGGTATACAAAGCGTTTGTGAATCTGGAGGAGAGTTTTCGTAAATGTCCATTTTATGCGTAAATTACTCAGAATTTGCTCATATATTTACGTAAGTTTCATGAATGAGGCCCATTAAATGGAGAACATTTGGGGCCCTATCATACACCCGGCGCAATGTGACGCCAGGCATGACGCAAGTGTTTTTTGCTAGTTTCAGCCTGACGCAGTTATAATTTTCATGCCACATTGTTTAAATAGCAAATGCACCCGCGTCCATCTGTTTGCCCATGGGGTGCTGGTCTGAAAACGAGGTGTGTTCAGGCGCATTGTTGGCGCGTTGCTATTTTGAGGCAACTGAAAATGAAAAACAAAAACCTGGTCTAAAGTCAATAGCGCAGTATTTTTTTGTGTTATTTAAAGGGTTAGTTCACCCAAAAATGAAAATTCTGTCATTAATTACTCACCCTCATGTCGTTCGACACCCATAAGACCTCGGTTCATCTTCGGAACACAAATGAAGATATTTTAGTGTAAAGCTGATGGCTGAGAAAGGCTTCAGAAAGGCCTCCATTGGCATTCAGTACATTTACACTCCCAAGACCCATAAAAGGCACTTAAAACGTCGTTACAAAGTCCATCTCACCACAGTGACTCTACAATAATTTTACGATGCGACGACAATAGTTTTTGTGCGCAAAAAAAAAATCAAAATAACACCTTTATCCAACTTTTTCTTGTCTTCCGTGTATGGCTCCACGACGCATGTATGGCTCCGTGTATGTAGGGCCCTATGATTTCCGCGATCACCGAATCGCGGACGGAATCGCGGAATTGGCATATTAACGCGGAATCTATTGTTAACGCGGAATTTCCCGGAATTTGACATATTTGGAATGAAATGCGGTTTTGTGTGGGAGAAGAACGTATGTCTGGGGAAAATGCAGACCGGGGGAAGCAAATCTGGGCGACTCAACCCCTCCCGTCATTTCAGCTCCGCCTTCAAAACAATGAAAGTATGGTGAAGCGGCTCCACGGCTCTGCTTTCATCAGCGGAAAAGTTAAGAAACTCAACGCTAAAGCCCCGTTCACACCGCCCTCAGTACAGAGCCGAGCAGTTCCCTCAGGTAGTGCTTGCTGTATTTTGCCTTGTTTTTAATGCACTTCAATGTACTGTATGGAAAATAATGCCTTAAATGAACTTGAGAGAAAATGAGATGCGCGGATCAGCGCGTCTTATGCTGCCTTCACGTGCTCTCGGAATTATCGTAATATACGAGTTTCCTAGGTAAACATTGCACATGAACGCCCTCACATTTTGAAACTTGAATGCAATGCGCTCGTAATCACGACTTCAGAAGTCGGAATCATCAAATTTCCGATAGCACGTGAAGGCAGCATTATCCACATCATGTTCAGAAGCGGCTGTTCTTAAAGTGACAGGAGCACTGATAATGTCTGTCATTAATGTTCAAAGAACAACGGGAACAGAAGATTGTAGCTTTAATGATGATTCATCTATATTTCATTTATTATTTATGCAGTTAAGAAAGGTGTTGATAACTTTATTCAATTTCTGTGTAGACTATGTCTGACAGGGAAGGCCACAGGTAAATATAACATTTATTATAATGGGTTTATGTAAAGATTGTTTTAAGTTCAATTAAATTAAAAGTTATTTTTTAAAGCCTAATAAATGTTGAAATTGGTAGCTTTCAGTTATACTGTAATGTAACGTCATCAATGTTTCATATAGACATTAATATCAGTGATACTGGCCTTCATTCATAAAAAGATGCCATTACAACACACATTTAAAATATGCTGTCTTTAAGTTGTTTCTAAATTAATTTGGAAAGTAACTGAAATTACAATATCAAAATATTAAAAACTCCAATGTTTTTAATTGCAATTAATCATGATTAATTACAGAAAAAATGCAATTAATTCTGGGTTTTTTTTATTATCAATTCACAGCACTAATATCTAGTTGTGACTTGAAGTGCTTAGAGTGCAGTGTTATGTTGCAGTATTTGTCCTGAAAAGTAAATGTGATGTTTGTTACCTGTTTGATGTTTGTCATTCCTATTTTATGTTTTATGTTCTATTATATTAACATTAAAAACACTCTTTTTACGACTAAAATAACAGTTAAGGGTAAAAAAAACTGAATTTGCAAAAATTAAAACGGAAAAAAAAGGAATTAGCAAAAATTAAAACGGAAAAAACGGAATTTGGGAAAAAATAAAACGGAATTTGGGAAAAAATAAAACGGATTTCATAGGGCCCTATGTATGGCTCCACGACGCATATTATGCAGATCCGGCATTCGGACACATGACCCAGAAGCGATTTGTTTACAAGCAGAAGAAGACGCGCGTGTCTAAGCTGTTGAATTCTACATTGATCGTGCTTTAGGGTCTCGGCGTAGTTCTCAAAATGGGATTAAAGTGTGCATTTCATGGATTCCCGAACCCTGGCGCTACGTCATATTCTCGCGCATGCGTCGTGGAGGCACACACGGAAGACAAGAAGAGGTTGAATAAAGTCGTTATTTTATTTTTTTTTGCGCACAAAAACTATTGTCGTCGCTTCGTAAAATTATTGTAGAGCCACTGTGGTGAGATGGACTTTGTAACGATGTTTTAAGTGCCTTTTATGGGTCTTGGGAGTGTAAATGTACTGAATGCCAATGGAGGCCTATCTAAAGCCTTTCTCAGCCATCAGCTTTCAACAAAAATATCTTCATTTGTGTTCCGAAGATGAGCGGAGGTCTTACGGGTGTCGAACGACATGAGGGTGAGCAATTAATGACAGAATTTTCATTTTTGGGTGAACTAACCCTTTAAAGGCTGTGTTAGTAATATTCGCCTATAGGCAGGTGCACAAAGCGGATACACTCTGCTTATTACACACACAATAAGCACAACTGCTTATTGTGCAGCACACAAACATTTTTACATTTTTAAAATAAAATGATTCCTCTCTGGAGAAGCATTCAGTCTTTCCACTCGCAAATTCCGTCATGTAAATAGCGAAAGTGTCATGGTGCAAGCGCAACTGGCTTTTGAAGGGAATGGGAGATGAGACTTTGATTAGTTTATTACACATTACGCCCAAAACACATCCATGACTTATTTAGAGACTAGGTACAACCCTTTTGGAGCATGCATCTGGTGCACTGACCATTTTTTTCAGTCGTTAAACTAGCAAACGTGGATTGGGACACGCCCTAAGTGCACCTGTGCCATGCGCTTCAGACCATGCACTCGTTAAAATAGGGCCCTTGAAGTGAACCGAGAATTTGATTGACGGGATGAAAAAAGTAATTTTTGATATTACTTTTTAATAGCCTGTAATGGCTTCTTTTCCTCTTCAGCCATTTCCTTGAGGGAAAGTATCTTTGACGCTACGAACCAGATTAAGCTTGACTTGCAGATTTTATTGTAACGGATGGTGAAAACTTAAAGAAAAAACTGACTGCCTCCCTTCCCTTCCCATTGCCAATCACTTCCTATTTAAGATGGCTACCTACAGGAAACCCTCAAAATGGGTGTAATTCATCTCTTTACCACAGGGGAGTACAAAAATATAATAACATATAGGAATGACATTGAGTAACAACATTAATAGCCTTATGGCTCCTACATAACCGAATAACAAAATATTACAAATAGAATATCAACCCACATACGGAAATCAGCGTTTTCAGCCGAGTGATGTAAATGAATGTCAGTACCGATTAAAACCAATTCGTGGAAATGTATCAGACTATTTTTATCGTTTTTTTCAGTGCAGGATAGTAGGCCTACTTATTTTTAAATGGCTGACTGATAAGGTAAGGACCGGCAATTTTCCCAACAGTGCTTCTTTATTAAAAGTCTGGGATATTGAAAGAAGATTTCTCTCAAAAAACATAGTTGAGTTCATAAATTTCCCTCTGGAATACCAAAATCTCTCTTTTATAAATGATATGTATGCATATTTCTGGTTACAAATTGTATAATTTCAACTGATTAAAGAGTTTAAAGTAATTTATTTATGTGAGCAGAAAAACATCTATTTCTTGCAATGCTTTTGTTATCTGACCTCAGAGACCTCAGTTTCGCAGTTCTTTACAGCTTTCTGACACAGTTCTGGAGCTTCCCATGATTATAATTTAATTTGTAAGTATAGCTAAATATATTTTATGACAAGAGAAGTGGTTTAATGGTATGTAATATGACAACTGAATGTGTGATAAACCATTGTTTGCATGCCATAAATGCCATAGGTCACAAATCGTTTATCACAGGTGCGGAAAAATCAGGAGTAAACAAAGCTCTGGAGACTAAACACTGTGGAGCTTTAGCCTCATGAGAGCGACAAAGATTAGTTTGTTATCAACATGGGACAGTCCATGAGCTTCAGAATCCACAGATGATGGACTTCTGATAAGTTCAGGAATGGATCTTCTAAACACCCATGAGCTACTGTTTGAATCAAGCAGCAAAACAGATAGAGATGTATCTATCATGTCTGACTCAGAGTGTTCAAAATGCAGGGTCCATTTATTGGAGAATGCATGGTTATCATTTGGGAGAGAGTCTGTTTTAATACAGATCACTGCACAGCTCTGTCTGGTTCTGCTCAGCGGGAGAAGCTTATCTCAGAGGTGTAGATGTAACAGCTGTAGGCATTTGGTTATATAAGTCTGTATTAGTCTAGCGTAAATCATTCCGACTGGATCCCAGATGCACAGTCAGGCCAGTCGAGATGTCCTGTTTCTCAGGGAGATAAATCACATCCGACAACTTTTCCACCTGTTGATTCCTCATGTACTGTAATCACAATGTACTTTCAATGTATGCAAAACAGCAGCTTGAATGTTTTTTTTAACTTGTTTGGAATGAAATAAGTGTGAGCAAATGTGTGAACGATTTCTTTCTTTAAGCAGAAGATCTGCTGAGCTTCAATCCCAAGCCGGAATGTTCTGAGCATGGAGAAGCACAGGGACAGATAACATCCTGAAACTGACGGCCCAGTATGAGGTTGCTGCCGCTTGCAATAAAGATGATGGAGAGCAGAACAAACAGGAAAAAAAGATGAGTATTGCTTTTGGTCGAGTGTATCTGATTTTGATCTAGTTACCTTTTCAGTAACAATACACTTATCCTTCTCTGATAAGTAAAATAATCTAATCTTAAATTCTGGTTTGTGGCTACATTTCTGCTGTCATTGATGAAAGCACCTTAGCTATATTGGATCTTATTGGATCTGGTTTTCAGATGAAGGGTCACAGCACAATAAATGGCCTGAATTAACCTGGCTAGATAGGATGCATCTGCTTTTTGAGGGATTCTTCTTCTGTGCAGACGGATTTTATGATGCAAGTTATTATATAATATACAGTTCCCAACAGATGAGAGGAAACGGTTGTATTTATGGGGCAATCTTATAAAACCCTTTACGTTTTCTGGCCACCGCCATAAGAAACAAACACACGCAGGTTTGACTGCAACAGACTCCATTTGTATAGAGTTTGGCTAACAAAATTTGCCACAAATGCAGATATGAAGGGGTGACACACACAAACACTTTTTCACATACACTACCCACGTAGAAGGGGACGTTCTCACGACCTTGCGAGACGTTCTCTAAAGGTGACGAAAATCCCGAACCTTTATAGAACATTAGAGACGTTCCTAAAACGTCCTCTTTTTGTTATGAAAGTGCTGCAGTTCAAGGTTCCTGATGTGACTTTAAGGGGACGTCCCGTGTTGGTTAAATAACGTCCCCGAACCCTTTAAAGAACTCCACATCATGACTCTCTCGGAACATTCTAGGAACGTTACCAGACGACTTCCTTGACACCAGTGGGGACGTTCTGAGAATGTTCTGAGAACATAACATTTTCAAATAAAATATGGTCCCCTAAACGTTCCAAGAACATCCTGAATGTTCTGTGAAGGTCCGCCAAATAATGTCCCTAAACCCTTTAAAGAACTCCACATCATGACCGCCTCGGAACGTTCTGGGAACGTTACTAGTTGACGTCCTTGACACCAGCGGGGACGTTCTGAGAATGTTCTAGGTAGGGGTGCACCGATCCGATATTAGGATCGGATATCGGCCGCGATACTGACAAAATAGCTGGATCGGGGATCGGAAAAATTAACAGATCCACAAGCCGATCCAGGTGTTTTTTTTTGTCCGTCGCAGCAGAACCTACGTCATTCGTCAGCTTCACGTGTGTCGCATGCTAGAAGGGAGCGAGCCAGAGAGTCGGCTGTGTGGAGGAGATATTTCACGCTTGCCACGCCAACTAGTTCGTCGCTGTTTCGAGGGTATTACTGCAAAGTCAGGGTCTTTCCTGCATTGACATTTTTTTGACGGCCAAAGCCTAATTTGATGAGTTATTGTGATTTACGAGTGATGTAGAACAGATGCTGCGCTTGTGACTGAGTGACAGAGAGACCGATCTGAGAGCTCCTCCCCCGCGCGCGCTCTCTGGGTCTTCAAAATAATCAGTGTTCGCTCTCATATTTCACATATTAATCCAAATCAAAAGCTCGGAAGACCGAAACCATGTTGCACGTGACACATTCGGACAATTTTGTCCTTGAATTATCACTGGGTGTGAATTGCGCTCAAAAAACATTGACTCTGACATTCTCTGACCAGCTGACATAAAGCATACTTTCAATAAGCGGGAGACAAATTATATCCAGTTATGAAGTGTTTTCTGTGTGTTGACATCTTTCGCGATGTTCTAACAGACGGGATTCGCACACAACGCGTCTGCTAATGTCCGATTCGTGACCTAATGACTCCTTTGAACCGAATCATTTTAACGACTGGCCAGAACAACTGATCTGTCCAACACTGAACTCATGAACTCAGTTTATTAATTTACTCAGAACGCAACTGAAATGAGAACACAAGTGTGCTTACCCATTTTAGCAAGAGTGGGTAGTAAGAATTATTTTTAATTATCAACAGTATTTCATCTTATTTCTGTTGACAATGTGTAGTAAAATAAATAGGCCTAGCCTACAATCATTTAATCTGGAGTGAGGTGAAACCAGAACAAAGTTGTTATTAGCTAGCTGAACATTTTTATTAAATTGCATATGGTAGAAAATTTGACTATTTGTTAATTTGTAATGCTACTTTTTAATATTGATATGATTATATACCAAAACAATTATCTGTAGTGTAAAAAATGTTTGGTAACTGTCAGATTACTATTGTATGTTTGACCAATACACTGTTTTTTGTTTCCACTGCTACATTTTATTTATTTAAAGAAGTTAGATTACATTCTATTTTAGATTTGAATGCACAATTGTTTTTTAAATAAATAAGAATTCAACACCTTACATACATCTGTTATTTTGTCTTAGTTATGTTTAGTTAGTAAAGTCTGGTGCCTTTAGTCTCTTCAAGGAAGGTATAAGGTGGAAGATATACAGTTTATTATTAATTCAACAATATATCGGATCGGTATCGGGTATCGACAGATACACAAAGCCCAGGCATCGGTATCGGTATCGGGACTGAAAAAGTCGGATCGGTGCACCCCTAGTTCTAGGAACGTACAATTTCTAGGGGGGTACACTGATTTATTTACAAAATTTTAAATAATTTATTATCCTAAAGTTAATGATTTTTTACATTGGTTTACGGAAATAAATAATTTGTAAATACAATCTGACTCTTGAAGGTGCAGTGTGTGATTTTTAGCGATATCTAGAAGTGAGGTTGTGAATTGCAATCGACCAGCGTTACGGTAGCCGACACAGGACAAAAATGTTGTCGTCGGACATTCGTCGGAGAGAGCACAGAGTGACTAGCGCTCTGTAGAGAAGTTTGTCCGTGAATGCTGGGTACACATGAAAAGATAATCGGGGCGATTTGGGGCTGATTTCTCCCCTTCCGACAATCCTACGTAAAGTCCTGAGTAACTGAATGGTTCTCAGTGATGGGAATAATGGCGTTATAGATAAACGGCGTTACTAACGGAATAATTTTTTTCAGTAACGAGTAATCAAACAATTTACTCCCGTTACAACGGGATGAGAATAAAATGTGGCGTTACTATAATTGAGCTCACTGAAGCGGTTTTCATCCGATCAGGCTCTCTCTCTGTCAGTCGGACCTGCAACGTGTTTTATTTCTCTGGTTGGTTGGTGTGTGTGTGTGCGTGCGGGCGTGCGTGCATGCCATGTGTGTTTTTGGTACACATAACTGATGATGGTTGGTGGGTGGGAGACGAGGTTGGGGTTGAGGTTGAGGTTGATAGGTTGAGTTCACACACACGCATATGCACAGTCACACACACCAACGACCAGGAGGAGTCAGAGCGATGGCAAGTCCAACGACTTCAAAGGTAGCTTTCGCAAACTGGAAGTATAAGCGCTACTTTTCCCTCGTTGAGGTGAAAGGTAAGAATGTTTATGTAACGTGCAACTTATGCCCAGGAAGAAAGAGTTTCTCCATGTTGGTCGCAAGTAATTCTAATCTAATGAAGCGCCTCACATAGGGTGACCACCATCAAACAAACCAAATGTGGGACGATTACTAAGTTTGTGTGGGACAATGTGGGACATGTTACCAACACTAAAACATAATCTGAAACTGTTGTATAATCTTAAATTCAACATCACTGAGCCCAAAGGCAGCAGGCATCATGCAGATAACTACTTTTGAAACAGTTCTGACCAAGTGCAACTAAAATCAATAAATAAATAATGAAACAAATAAAACAACATTAAATTAGTTAATCTTATAAATTAATTTATATATAGAACTGTATTTATATATATATATATATATTTTTTTTTTTATTTATTTATATACAGAACTATCCATTCGTTTTCTGACAGGGAACACATGGAACGAATCAACGCTCCACATTTTGATTGACAGCCGTCACAACCTACTAGTGACCGTGTTTACTCCTTTCTTTTCAACCATTGGATATGGTTTAAAAAAACGGCTTTTGTATATTTGTGTAAGGCGGGATGTTACTTCTGACGAAGCGCTGTTAAATATAGGCGAAAATAATAAATAAAATGCTTTCTTAAAAAGGCAAAAGAACGCATGCATGTTTTCTCATTATGATCATTAAAAATCAACAGACTGGTGAAAATGCGGGACATTTTCTCAATATGCGACATGCGGGACAAGGGGTGAAAATGCTGTGCGGTACAACGCAAAGCGGGACAGGTGGTCACCCTATGCACTCACATCACCACATGCCGCCACAAAATTAGTGGCTAAAAACCCAGGTGATAACGTGAGCTCCACTACCAAAGGAGTAGTATAGTACTGATAATATTTACACAATATTTACACTATAGTAGGCCTACTGATAATATTTACAATAATGTATTGAATTTGATAGGTGTCTCTCACATTGTCCCACAGCAACATTACAATAGTGTACATTCATGTACAATGTTTTATAATAATAATATATTATATGTAATGTCCAATTCATTCATTTAACATATTTAATATTGGGGGCATCCAAGTTATCTGACATATTTGAACATTTGAAAAAAAAAAGAAGTAACACAGTAGTTACTTTCCCTGGTAATTAGTTACTTTTATAATGATGTAACTCAGTTACTAACTCAGTTACTATTTGTAAGAAGTAACTAGTTACTAGTTCTAGTACTAGTGTGAGATGATGGTCCAGTGGGTTAAACCATGGAACTGATATGCAGAAGGTTGCTGGTTTGATCCCAGTGGTCACCACCAGTGTGTCCTTGAGCAAGGCACTTTACTCCACGTTGCTCCAGGGGGATTGTCCCTGTAATAAGGGCACTGCAAGTCGCTTTGGATAAAAGCGTCTGCCAAATGCATAAATATATAATATATATAAATATAACTAATTACTTTTTTAAAGTAACGTGCCCAACACTGATGGTTGTACAGATTACCATCTTCACACTGTCTCCATAACTTCATCTAAACATATTCCTTGCCCGCCCGTCCAAATTTTCTGTAAAAAGCATTATATACACTATAAGCGCAATTCCTTCTTGCCGGTCAACTGCCTTGTTTGTTTACTTTAAAGTCACGTTTGAGATGTTTTGATTCGAGATATTTTGTGAGATTTCCCGCATTCCCAGACAGCACTCTGATATTTGTGAATGGAATCTGTTCGTGTGTGGTGTGCTTTCCGGGTCACATCACAGCACTTCACACACTAGAGGAACAAAACGGTTTAATCTATGATTTCTTATCGTCATGTTTGTGGTCTCTTACATTTTGAATGTGTATATATATATATACAAAATATGTCAAAAAAAGTTTGGCACAGTTGGCCACATCCAGAAAAATGAATGGATCTCTATGGCCCTCTACTAGATATAGATGGTCAAAACATATTATTTCTAAAACTGTAATTCCTACAGGTTTTCTTCTAACCAGCAGATAGCAGAATTATGTCAATAACATCTAGATCAATATCCAGAATTTTTTTTATTTAGATCATAATTTAAGTAATTTGTTTCCAGAAAGAAATGTTATTTCATATGCAAGCTAATAGTGTAGTTTGCCATTCCCCGAAACACAGCATAAACGTATAGTTGAGAAGAACAAAAAATATATGTCATTTGTATTACAAAAATTTGTATTTTTTATTCAATCGGTCTGTGAATGTATGGGGTCCGAACGGATCATGAGTGTAAAGGGGAAATGAGGAGACTATACACATTATAAACATTATTTATTATACCATTGTCAAAAATCTAGGTCTGTCTTTTAAATAACTTAAATACGTTCCATCAAAGTCCACTACTATTTATTATAGCTCTTTAAAATGCTTTAATAAATAGCTCTAAAAAATTGCATCGCAAGGCATTTAATGAATTTGATTGTCTCCCAGACACTGGACTAAAAACACTGGGGTGGTGTTTATACAATGCTCTTCTACAATAAAATATATGTGCCGTTCATATTTATAAACATACCATACCTTACACAAACATCTGCGCACAAAAGCAGGAGTGACTGTCCTCCCTTCTTCTTAGCCAAGAGCTGCATCAAAACTTCAGAGACTGAAGGATCAAAGGCTAAATAGACTGTAGTGTATACTCATTTTTTTTATTAACTTGAACTGTTTGTATTATTTTAGATTTATGTTAAATTTGAGTATAGTCTGAAATAGGGTTGCACGATTTGGGGAAAACATCTAATTGTGAATATTCTGGTTAAAAATGCGATAATTTATTTCTTGTTTTTTTACAAATGAAAAGTTTGTGTGTGTGTGTGTATATATATATATATATATATATATATATATATATATATATATATATATATATATATATATATATATATATATATATATATATATATATATATATATATATATATATATACATATATATATATATATATATATATATATATATATATATACATATATATATATACATATATATATATATATACATATATATATATACATATATATATATATACATATATATATATATATATATATATATATATATATATATATATATATATATATATATATATATATATATATATATATATATATATATATATATATATATATATATATATATATACATATATATATATATATATATATATATATATATATATATACATATATATATATATACATATATATATACATATATATATATATACATATATATATACATATATATATATATACATATATATATACATATATATATATATATATATATATATATATATATATATATATATATATATATATATATATATATATATATATATATATATATATATATATATATATATATATATATATATATATATATATATACATATATACATCTCACTTTGTGCTTATATATTAATAATAGCAATAATTATTAAGATTATTATTATTATTATTTCAAGATAAAAATATTTAACAAAATAAGAAATATTCATATTACAATAACCTTTTCATTATTAAAAAATAGAGTATTTAAGAATAATAACAATATAATAATAATAATAATAATAATAATAATAATAATAATAATAATATTTATATTTTACAAACAACTGCAGGGTTACATGTTAACATGCAGGAAGACTGTAACTGAAAATCATTAGAAGTGTCTAAGGATTTATTATTAAATATTATATTATTATTATTATTATTATTATTATTATTACTATAAAATTGTGCTTTTTTATCTGTGATATCAATTCCTTAATTTTTGTCATCAAGAACAAGTATATGTCTTTAATCTGAATATGAGCCTCTTATGCATCCGCTGTATGGAAGAAAACACCTGTACACAGGAGAAAAACATGAGTTGTCATATAAATTTATTTAGAGAGAAGTATTATTTTTCCTATTTTTTATCCAAAATAGGATCAGCACTTCTGTGCGCTAAACACACTCATGTTTCATTCATACTGGACGCCAGAGGGCGCTCTCGAGCGGAAACACCACATATGCCTCAGAGAGCAGTAATATAATGACGTTTTCAGGAAATCCCTAATGTGAAGCTGAATAAAAAGAAGATACAAACACTTTGACCGATTAAACATGAAGACAATAAACACACAACTTTGACAATATATGGTGTATTTGAGTTCTTCAAGCCTTCTCTGGTATTGTTGTAATTATAAAGTATATTATAATGCAATGCCAATCAACTTTATCACTGTATAGAATACTATAAAATAACACATTGTCTGCCTCATTCTGTGATGAGAAGCCACATCAGCTCACAACAGGTTTATGAACGCATTACTGGTTTGTGAAGATGTTTGACGTGTGTTGCTTTTTCAAACACACTCAATCTCACAGTGCTTTCAGACGGAGCAGCGTTTACTGCTGATAACAGAGCCGCTCTTCACTAACACTGTGCATATATTTATTTCATTAGCCGCAGCATTTATGCTTTCATAATCGTGCATAAGCCAAATCGCATTTGCGGTTCGATTTCCCTTAATCGTGCAGCCCTAGTCTGGACACTGTCCTATATGCAGTGTTGGGGTAGTTACTCAAAAAAAGTAATTAGTTACTAGTTACATCTGTAAATTGTAATGAGATTACTTTACTAGTTACTGTATTTGAAAAGTAACTTCACTACTTATTACTTTACTTTCCCATTTCTTAATTTACCGTGTAGATATATGGACAAATATCATATGGCTCTATGGCAGTGTTTCCCCAAACAAACAAAAAGGACTACTGTCAAATAAAGATAAAGAAAATAATAAGAAGAAATTATTTAAATACAAGCAGCAGCACAAATAAATACTATTGAGCAAAGACACTAATAAAATAAACAATGCTTTTCAGGTTTTTCATGTACGTCTAACATTAGTTTTCAGGTACAGAAATTGATCAAATGTAAAATAACATTGCATATTTGACTGTATAAATTAAAGATTAATCCTATTAAATTTACAAAATCTATTCAATCAAGAGCAGTGAGTGATGTCCTTGTCTTTTGTTGTTTGACATTAAACAGACAGCAGTAAAGGCTACTGCCCCTTTAAGACCTAATCCTACTGCCCCTTTAATGCTCGGATATGCGTCGTTTTAAGGCATATACAGACTATGTCTGCTAGGATACTCATCAAGATGGGCATGTTGACATAGTTTTTGTGTGAGTTTGTCCGTTCAAGAGCAAAACTGGAAAGAGAACTCAATATTTGCGCACTGTGAGACGTGTACGCGCTTTCGGATGAGTGCACAGACACAAAATCTTCTCACAGCGCGCGTGACTTCTCATTTGTGATGACGGCGAAAATGAGTGGTCTTATTCAAACATACTGCAGCACTCGCATGAATTGAACAAAGTTTACAAAGAGAGAATTTGAAGGACTTTTACACGGCACCCCTGCTCTTGTCAGACGGTACCTCGGTTGGGAAACACTGCTCTATGGCAACGGTGCACGCAGCACTTAAACATATCAGATCTTTACACACAGGCAAACGCGGCTTGAGTAACGCAGGAAAGCGCGTTCCTATAGTCTAGTAAAGTAGTGTAGTTACCAATATTTTTAGTGTAATGCGTTACTTTACTTCGTTACCCAAAAAAGTAATATCGTTACTGTAATCCGTTATTTTGTAACTCGTTACCCCCAACACTGCCTATATGTGTGTTTCACATTATACTTGATATATGAAGGATTATGTTAAAAAAATAGCAAAAATATTTTATGGAACAATATAGATATTTAACCTAAAAATATTTATACGTTTATCCCCTGTTTTCACAAAGCTTAAACCTAGTCCTGGGCTAAAATGCATGTTTGAGCTGGTTCAACTGAAAGACAAACTTGAACTGGCATATCTTAAAATATGTCACTGCCCTTGTTTTGTCTCAAGATGCACACCGGAAATGTTTTTTTTCTAAGACACGTTTATAAAAGATACTTAGATGTCCTAGTTGAACTACGGCCTAATCCTGGCTTAATTTAAATTAACACTGTCTGTGAAACCAAGTACACTGAAATGTAATACTTAAGATTAAGGGTTCAAATCCCTAAGTATGAGCAATGATTTGTCTTCTAATAGCTGAACAGAGCGATCTGTGAGTAGCAAGTGTTGGGTATCGAAAGTGCAAGAGATACATTTGTATGTGTGTGTGTGTGTGTGTGTGTGGGGGTGGAGGGAAGAGGGTGTGTTTGTGGTTTTTTACCCTTTAAACTACTGACCTTCCTTAGCTTCTATTGCAAAACTATGGGGAACAAAGAGTCAGACTTACAGACCAAGAGGTTAAGCAAACACTTTCTTCTTTAAATAAATGCACATGAGAGTAATGATCAACATTAGAGAGTATTGGCCAGTGTTTGCAGTGAAGTTACTGAAATGTTCTCAAGGGACTTGACATGTTTCACATTTTACCCTGCAACACAAACCATTAGGACAGCTCAGTTTCTCTTTATATCCCTTGTTTACAGTTACTTTGTGATTTTAACTTTTTGTCTTGTGGGTCACACAGACAGTATGCAAACACACAATATTCAAAAGACTTTCTCCAGACCCAGTCTATCATTTAACTATTTCCCACTGTGATGAATTCACTGTTGAAGTCACATTTGGCAGCGGAAGGACAGTTTCTGGGAATGAGTGTACGAGTATAGGGCAGGGCCTCTGAAAAACACACTTATCTCAGTCCCAAAAAATATCTGACCACATCTATGATCACATCCTAAACCGTTGGTCAATTTAAAGGTGTCATGAACTGGCTTTTTAATTTTTTTATACTGTCGTCCGAGGTCAACTTATGCCATTTGCGTGTTTTTTACATTCAAAAACATCATAATGAATAATTAATAGGCTATTTTCTGCCTTGGTTTTGAGGCTCTCTGAAAAACGATCGGTTTCGATGGGCGAGCCGCACTGAAGACTTGGAAGTAAACGCCCACGGCTAGGATTGGATAAGATTTGCATATTTAAGGAGCTTCTGCTCCCCTGTCAGTGACAGCGTATGGCAAACGACAACCAGAATGAAGCCCACAGCCAGGGCTCGCGAAATGTCTTTATCAAACAAACACAATGATTCATCTCTCATCCACCCGCGATTGATTGGAATGTTATTTCTGTATCATTTCGCTCGATCATCAGTGAATATAACCGCAAACCGTACACATGCACACACACACACACACACAGCGCGTGAGCCCGTCTGAAATACACATAGCTCCGGGACGTTGGGCTTTGCGAGCACTGGCGTTACAAGTCCGAGTCTGATCACGAATGAACCAATAACACCTTCTCCAGCCTGTAACCGCGTGCTAAGGTGTGTAATCAATAGATATCAAACGATCTGTAACAATGCAATACTATCACATATAAAAAACATGTTTTACTCACATAAGTGTGTGTTGCACCGTTCCTGTCGGATCCAATATAGAAGGCACAGCATTGTGTTTTAATCTCAATATGTCTGCAAATCCAGTCTCGACCTCTATCTTGTTTACAATCGATTCCACATCGTTTAGCTCCACGAGTCGGTGGGCGGGCTTGAGGCGGCGCTTCTGCGTCCTACTACGTCAGTGGTCGACATATTCTGAGATCTCTCGTTTTCTGGGCCTGGTGTCTTTAAAAGCTTTTCTTTGACTAGCAAGGATGTTTTCAGCTCTGAAACTTGCAGGATATTCTTATATCACGATTAACTTTTATATATCAAAGGCTCAAAGGAAAGTTGATTTCTCAATTCATCACCCCTTTAAAGTTCTCATATTTGTTCATTTATTTATTTATTTTTATAATGGATGTCTCATTGTAAATGCTTTATCTCAGCGGGAAATGTTTAGATTATGAATGTATGGTCAACAAATAAGTTGTCCTCAATTTGTAATGATTGATGGATGGATGGATGAATAAATGTATGTATGTATGTATGTATGTATGTATGTATGTATGTATGGATGGATGGATAGACGGATAGATAGACAGAAAAAAATAAAGATTTTTTTTTCTTCCACACGAAAAAACAATACATATTTAGTAATGTATTTTATACATACATATATACATATAAATTAACATTTATATTTTTCATTAAATGTAATTTTATTTCTTTATTTAATGAATGTTATTAAAGGGTTAGTTCACGCAAAAATTACAATTCTGTCATTAATTCCTCACCCGCATGTCGTTCCATACCGTAAGACTTTTGTTCATCTTCTGATCACAAATGAAGATCTTTTGAATGAAATCTGAGAGCTTTCTGTCACTCCATTGACAGCTACACAACTACCACTTTCAAGCCCCAGAAGGTAGTAAAGACATCATTTCCATCAAATCCTCTACCACTTCAACCACTAGTTAAACCAGTTAAACCACTTCAGTGACTCAAGTGGTTTAACCTTTGTTTTATGAAATAATTAATGAAGAATTTTTTCATGAGTAATTAATGACAGAATTTTTATTTTTGGGTGAACTAACTTTTTTAATGTAATTTTTTTAAACTCCAGATTTTTAATGAGATTCTTGATTTTGTAAAAAAAAAAAAAAAATGTACACAATCAAGAATGTGCTTATACAGCTATAATATCATTCCGTAAATTCATAAACACATTTTTGTGGTGTAAAACATTAACTGGTTGTACTTTTCAACATATTTTTACTGATGCTTCCATATGACAAGTAAATTTTGTTATCTTGGTGACAAATCAGCACAGTTTGCAACGACACATCACAGAAACGGAACATCTAAGTTTGCAAGGCATACAAATGTACAAGATGAACAACATTTTTTTTCAAAAAGATTTTCAGTGGCAACACAAAATAAACCCTGGGCCAACATGACATCCTTATTGTTGAGCCTGGGTTAGATGTGATTACTAACTAGTGTTTTGTTCTTTTACACTACAGTTAAAAAGTTTGGGGTCTGTAAGATTTTTTTTTTTATTACTTACTTTTTATTACTTAGAAATTATTACTTAGGAAGGACACATTCAATCGAACAAACGTGACAATAAAGACATTTATAATGTTACAAAAAATATTGGTAACACTTTACAATAAGGTTCATTAGTTAACTACATTAGTTAACATAAACTAATAATGAACTGCACTTATAAAGCATTTATTGATCTTTGTTAATGTTAATTTCAACATTTACTAATGCATTATTAAAATATTGTTAACTTTAGTTAATGCACTGTGAACTAACATGAACAAACCATGAACAGCTGTATATTAACTAACCTTTACCAAGAATAACAAATACAGTAACAAATGTATTGCTCATGGTTAGTTCATGTTAGTTAATACATTAACTAATGTTAACTAATGAAACCTTCCTGTAAAGTGTTACCAAAATATTTGTATTTCAAATAAATGCTGTCCTTTTGAGCACTTGAAATCCTGAAAAATGTATCATGGTTTCCACAAAAATATTGGGCAGCACAACTGTTTACAACATTGATAATAATAATGTTTTTTGAGCAGCAAATCATCATATTAGAATGCTTTCTGAAGGATCATGTGCCACTGAAGACTGAAGTAATGATGCTGGAAATTCAGCTTTGCATCACAGGAATAAATTACATGTTAAAATCTATTCACATAGAGAGAGAGAGAGAGCGCATTTAGGCCACGCCCACACCGGGAGGGGGGGGGGGGGGGCGATCCAACACTCTCCATTGACTTTGCATTGCGTGAGGCTGCATCCTTGTCATCTCGGACTTATAACAAAAAACAGAACCATGTCTAAAAGCTGATATGTGACAAAGTGTACAGCAAACAAGCTAAAAAACACAAAAATAAGTTTTTATAAGCTGTCGACCCAAAAAAACAAGAGTTTAAGGAGACAAAAGTGGATAAAGGCAGTAAAGCGTGACGCTTCAGCAGGAAGAATGGGTAAATTTTGGGATCCTGACACTCAGTATGTCTCAGTATGCCTATGTGTGCAGTAAATATGTTGTCACTGTTAAGTCAAATATCCAAATGTCAGTTTTATATATTATATTTCCTGTCACTGATAACGTTCCCCTCCAGTGGGTGTAGTTCTCAGTGTAATATAATGTGTCACGCTCTGTCTCAATGGCCTGTGTCCACTTTTTTGTCCTTAAACGCTCGTTTTTTGGGTCAACAACTTATAAAAACTTCAGTTTTTTTGGTTGTGGGTTTTGTTTAGCTTGTTTGCTGTACACTTTGTCACTTATCCGCTTTTAGACATTGTTCTGTTTTTTGTTATAAGTCCGAAATTACAAGGATGCCGCTTCACGCAATGCAAAGTCAATGGAGAGCGTTCGATTGTTTTCCCCCCCGGTGGGCGTGGTCTTCAGATTATGACGCGTGTCGCTCTGTCTCTATAGAAAACAGTTATTTTAAATAGTAAGAATATTTCACATTATTACTTTTTGTACTGTATTTTTAATCAAATAAATGCAGCCACTATAAGCATAAGAGATCTTACTGACCCCAAACTTTTCAACAGTAGTGTATGTAAAGCATTTAAACATTAATTTACACATTCAATTTAAACATCCTATGACTCATTGTCCACTCGTCAAAGAGCGATATCTCTATTGTTCTGTCCTCTCCAGCGGTTTCTCAGTTTACGCATCACCCTGCGGATGGGCTCAGTGTACTGCTTGTTGGCCAGTCCCAGTATCAGCGGAATGACAGCCATGCTCCCGATTCCTGTACAGGACATGATGATGTACAGAGATGAGCTTGGCAAGCTCACGCCGCTCTGCAGAGCCGTCACAGACATGAGTTGGTAGATGATGTACGGCACCCAGCAGACCAAGAACGTGAGGGACACGGCGGCCACGCATTTGGCGTAACGCAGGTTAAGCTGCTGCTCGTGGTCGGTCGGCGGCTGCTGCTGCTGAAGACGGTCCACGGCGCGGTGGAGCTTGCAGATGTTCTGCAGCTGCTTGCGTGTGATCCACAACACCCGTCCCGTCATGCCCACGATAGACAGCATAGCCGGAAGCACCAGTCCACACACTTCCAGATAAATGAAGGCCTTGGGAAAAACCTGTTTGTAGGAGCAAACCTCGTCCCCTTTGGAAGAGTAACCAACCGTGGTTGATCTCAACGTCTCGTTTGGGTTGGAGCTCTTGTTGGCATTGGGTTCCACCCAATTATTCCATCCAAAGGCAGGAAGTGATGCGTAGAGCAATGGCGGGAGCCAAACGGTTAACAACGCCAAGGGGAAGCAGCGGTGAACCCAGAACTGGCTGTGGTGGAGCGGGCTGACGATGCACAGGTAGCGCTCGTAATGCACCATCACCAGATTGAAGAGGAATGACAGGAACAGAAAGTTGGGGAAGATGTACATCAGCATACAATGCTTGAAGTCCAGATGCCGGTCGAGTGTCATGCGGGGAATGAAAGGCAGGGTGATGCCAGTGCACAAGTCGGCCACCAGCAGACTCAAGAAGAAGTAGTTTGGGGTGTTGTGCAGCTGTCGGTTGCAGGCGATGCCTATTATTATGAAGAGGTTGGAGAAAATGATTATTGAAGACAGTGGAACTGTCAGATAGAAGATCAAATTCTCTCTACTCAGCTTGTCATGTGGATCCATAATGGACAGCTGTTCCCCACTGGACTAAACCAGACTAAACCTTCTCCATCCACTGTGAGGGCGAGTTCTGAAAACATAAGTAAAATATTCAGTGGTTAAGTCTGATGTCACGCGGAAGCGCTTCCGCTTTTAATCATAATCAAAATTATAATCATAACCTTTATCTCCATACCAAAATTCCAGATGGCCAGACAGTGATTCATCTTTTATAAATCGATAAAATACTAATATCTGTGACGCTGTGAGCACAGAGACTGTTGTGTAGACTGTAAGTATTTAAAATGTTTAACTTTTTTAAATGTTTGATGTTTAATATGAATAAAAAAGCGGCCGTCAATGGCATTCTCAAGTGAAACGAGTTGAGGCTTGAACCCAGAAACGGCGTTCCTTACGTCATAACTTAACAAGCAGATAGTTAACAGGTCTTGCTTAATATATCAGTTAAGCTGCTTGGAGAAAACCAGTCATCAGTGCTGCCGGTTTGTCTTACTTCCCTTTTAAATAAGACTCACCCAAAGAGTTCACCCAAAAAGGCAAATTCTGTCATAAATTACTCATCCCCATGTAAGACTTTCATTTATCTTCGGGACACAAATGAAGATCTTTTTGAGAGAAGAATGAGAGTTTTCTGTCCCTCCATTGACGGCTACGCAACTACCACTTAGACACTTCAAAAAGTTCATAAAGAGATTGTAAAACTAATCCTGTCACGGTGTGTGTGTGCAGGCAGGAAGGCGAAGATGGGTAAATACAATTCTCAAATGAAGTTTAATGAAAAATGATACTCAGGTGAGTCATACAGTAGCAACACACTCTACACATCAACATAGATCGGACAAAGACTAAGGGAAACAGCAGAACTTAAATGGGGAACACAAACGAGATAATAGACAAGAACAGCTGAACAGAACTAAACTAACCAGGGTTACCATGGTGACAGATGAGTGGCGGGAAACTGGAACAAAGCAACATGTGATCAGGAAACAGAAAGACAACACAAATAGACAGGCATGTGACATATGAAAACACACGGAAAGTCCATGGACAAAACAGAACATAACTGTGACAAATCAATATGAATTGAGCGGTTTAGACCAAATTTTTCTGAAGAGACTCATTAGCTTTATAAAATGAATAGATTGATCAAAAAGATCTTCATTTGTGTTCTGTTGGAACGACACAAAGGTGAGTAATTAATGCCAATTTTAATTTTTGGATGAACTATCAGACCCGACGAAAGGAATCTCTCCCACAAAAAATGAAAACTCTCATGATTTACTCCTTCATATTAATTCAAATTCATATGCTTTTATTTATTTATGTGGAACAGTGTTATTTTAGTGTCATTACTATAGCATTTTTTATTAATATTCCATAGTCTTTATTTTTATATTTTCATTTTAAATATTTAATTATTTCTATTTAATTTCTAAGTCCTGTTTTAGTTTGTTTTAGTAATTTTAGTACAGCTTAGGTTTTTAATATTCTTTATTCTATTAATCTTTAATTTATTTCAATTAACGTAACTGCTTTTTTTATTTTTAGTTTTAGTTAACAATAACAACACACAAAAATAAATCTTCACAAAAACTAATCTTCAAACTTGTGTGTGCGCGTGTATGTATATGTGTGTTTAAATGAAAAAAATTGAAAAACTTTTAAAAAATCTTTTACTTTTAAATTTTCTACAATTGACACGTTATATAATTTTTGTATTTAAGAATTTATTCATTTATATGTTGACGTTAACATTGTCATACAATAAATTGGTGTGAAGAATAGAAAAATTTAAGTCACTGATGATCTTTCCCACCAGTGAAGCTGTGAAATTATTATCTGCTAACAAAACAGCACAATATGAGGATCATTACAGGATTTTCATTCGTTTAACATCTGATCAGTTTGAATTCAATATCTTTCCACTGTTCAACACTTGTTGACATTTCTTTATCATGACGCGCAGTTGTCACTCAAAATGACTCTAGCTTCTAATGCTGGACACAGTAAATACAGAATGCAGATAAAAACCACAACCAATGCTGTGTGGCCACAGAGTATCACAGAGAACACGTTAAACTTTCTTGCATGTCTTAATAAGCCAGTGCTGCACAATTGCATCCGGCTAATGTTTAAATATTCATATAGGTTCATGTTTCCATTTGTATTAAACAATGGTGGCATGACCACTATCAAATGTCCATCCCCTGCACCAAGCAAACTTTATGATGCACTTTATGTACATGCACTGAAGTTCAGTGATGCTTTCTGTTGAATTTGGTCTTTAATTTCACTTTTCCCTTGAAGATAATGATTCACTCACTAGAAATCAGCACAAACAATATAGTCATATAAAACAATTACAGATATAAAAGTTAAATACTACAATACTAACCCTTCCAGAATTTTTTTACTTAAAAATTATGATGTTGATAATGTAATGCAAAATTTTCTTTTGAATTAAAAAAATGCAATGTAAGTAATGAAATCAGAGTTTTGTATCCCAGTGCACTTGAAATGCTTCAGCTGACTTAAAGAGACAGTGAAACTAAAAGAAATATGTCTGCCAAATACTCACCTTACAAATAAAGTTAATCTTCATACAGTAGACCAGCGTAAGATGTGCCAGCCATATGTGAATCAGTGATCCTGTGAGGTTCTCACTCTTCTGTGTTCCTCTCCTCTCACCAGCACTTGCGGACGGGGATCTGAGTTGTGTTCACGGTAGTCAGCAGGATGCTTCTTAAAGAGACAGTGACCTCATTCTGACTTCGGCCGTGAAGCATCACAAGAGAGGTATTTCAACTCAGGAAGCCACAGTTTACACTCGATTTATGAGATAGATGTGGGAGGCATGGAAACATGCGATGCTGATATCTGATTGTATATTTCTATCATAAAAATAGTTTAATTGAAGGGGTAGTTTGTACAACTAGTATAAACTAAAAAGAGAGTTGCACATAACATTTGTACTACTATGCAGTAGAATACACTACAACATTTCCTTACGTGTTCACAAAAAAACAAAAATAGGTCATTTACTCATCCTTATGCCATTCCAATCCTGTAATTTCTTTTTTTCTACTGTGAAACACAAAATGAGATGTTAGGGAAAGTGTATGAGCTTTTCTTGTCAATTTACACTGAAAGTAGAAGGTGATTTACACTCCTGTTCAAACGTTTTTGAAAGATTATTAGACTCTTATGCTCACTAAGGCTGTATTTGTTTGATCAAAAATACAGTAAAAACAATATTATTACAATTTAAAATAACCGTTTTATATTCTAATATATTTAAAGGGGTCATGAACTGGCTTTTTACATTTTTTTATGCTGTTGTCTGAGGTCAACGTATTGCGTTCGTGTGGTTTTTACATTCCAAACATCATAATGAATAAGTAATAGGCTATTTTCTGACCTGGTTTTGAGGCTGTCTCAAGGCACGCTCAGTTTTGATGGGCGTGCCGCATTGAAGACTTGGAAGTAAACGCCCACGGCTAGGATTGGATAAGATTTGCATATTTAATGAGCTTCTGTTCCCCCTGTCAGAGACAGCGTGTGGCAAACGGCAACCGGAATGAATCGCCCAGCCCACAGCCAGGGCTCTCAAAATTACTTTATCAAACACAATGATTCATCTCTCATCCACCCACGATTGACTGGAATGATATTCTTTTATTAACGTTACTTGGCCCGCCCGATCGATGAATATAACCGCGGACCGTACGCACAACACACACACGCGTGGGCGCGCACACCCTTCAAATATCGAGTCAAGAGAGTGAACAACACACATCAAGTCCGTAATGAACCAAGAACACCACAAATAAAGTATTCTCCAGCCTGCGACAGCGTGCTAAGGTATGTTCTCTTAGACACGTACACATAATCAATAGATATCAAACGATCTGTAACAATGCAATACTATCACATATAAAAAAAACATTTTTACTCATATTAGTGTGTTGCTTCATTCGTTCATGTAATCTCATCCTGTCTGCAAATCCAGTCTCTTGTTTACAAACGACTCCGTGGTTAAATGAACATACGTGCAATGTCTTCCCCACATGAGCTGGATATTCATTAAAAATAAAGTTAATCCATACATTCATAATATTGGAATCCGAATGCTTAAAAATCCCAATCTGAAAAGCTTATGTGGTATGTTTACTGCTTGGAAATTCGATGCTGTTTAGCTCTATACTGCCCTTAGCTGTCATGTCAGTGGCACGAGTCGGTGGGCGGGGCTACAGAATCGGGCGTTGTTCTTCTTCTGTTGAGGCGGTGCTTCACTACACTCTCACGTCATAGCCGGGCACATTCTGAGATCGATCGTTTGCTGGGCCTGGTTTTCTTTGACTAACAAGGACGTTTTCAGCTCTGAAACTTACAGGATATTCTTATATTACCATGACCTTTTATATATCAAAAGCTCAAGGGAAAGATGATTTCTCAATTCATCACCCCTTTAAAAAAATGATTTATTGCTTTGATCATTACTCCAGTTTTCAGTGTCACATGATCCTTCAGAAATCATTCTAATATGATGATTTGCTGCTCAAGAAATGTTGAAAACTGCTTAATATTTTTTGTGGAACCTGTAATGCATTTTTTCCCAGGATTCTTTGATGAAAAGAACAGCATTTATTTGAAATGGAAATCTTTCGTAACATTATAAATATCTGTACCGTCACATTTGATTAATTGAATGCATCCTTTCTGAATAAAAGTAATAATTGATTTAAAAAACGAAATCTTTCGGATCCCAAATTTTTGAATGGTTGTGTATACTTCCAAAAGGGACAAAAAGTACACCATTAAAGTGTCATAGTGTAGCCATGCACGATATTTCAAGTCTTCTAAAGCGCTATGATATGACAATTAGGTTATTGTTCACTTGTTCTGTGACATGCAAAATGGCAATTGCTTTCAGTGACGTCAAGCCTTTCAGTTTAGATTGAAACAACACGAGGGTGAGAAAATGATGACAAAACTTGAAATGCAATTTGAAATGCTTCAGTCCGCAGGGTCTCTACTGTACTCTAACAGTAGTGATGCATGAGAACAACATTCAGTTTGCTGAGAAAAAGCAGGCGAGCAGGCTTGCTTTGCCTGGTGCCACAGCAAACACATCTATCAGCCTCTGTGTCATTTTCCAAAGGTTCCCCTCGGATGGCCTCGTCCCTGAGATATGCAGCGTCACAAGTGCAGAAACACACAAACACATACAGACTGGCGTATACACACGCTCCTTGGAAAAACACATAAAAAGAAATGCCTGCGTTACGTAATTATAGATGCATTGTGCTAGTTTAGATGGGATGAGGACAGGAAATGGACACTTGGACATTCTGTGGCTGTTTTCCTGAGTGGTCAGAAGTGAAACAGTTATGGATGGAAGACATCGCTCATCTGATGTCGGAGTTGCCCAGACACCTGGACAGAAAGAGTTATGACCACTAGCAAAACTCTTTCCAAACTTGCTTGATTGTTCGAAGTATATTTTTGGCCATGTGAGAAAATGTAAAGCTCTTAAAGGGATAGTTCACCCAGAAATGTAAATATTGTTTTCTTTTCTGTCTTCTGTGAAACACAAAAGAAGTTTGAATGCATGTTAGGAACGACATGATGGTGAGAAATGATCGCAGCAACTATCCTTTTAAAAGCTTATGTGTTACTAGATATTTTTAAATTAAATGGTGCTTGTCTGTCTGTCTTAACCTGCCAGAAGCCGAATACTATGTTTGGAAAGGAAATCACGCATTCTACGCAGCTCCTAAAGGGATATGGTGATGGGAGGAAAAAATATATTTCAATTGCATACTCTCCCAATTTTATAGTTGGGTAATTATATTGTATGTAACTTGCAGGTATCAAGTAGCCACTATCAAATGCGGGGTTTCGAAATTGCTTTTGAATGCATGCTCGCTTTCCACTTTCCCTTTCCAATTTGCGGTCATGCGCACTCTAGGGAGTGGCGGTACTGATTGCTATATAATAGTTGACAGTGACACTCCGAATCTGTTGCACCCCAAATCCTCCGCCATCGTCCTGTCAGTTATCTCTCCTTACTATCTTCACGTGATAAATTAAATCTGTTGTGCTGTAATGTAAGAACTGCCGCACCAAGCCTAACCATGTCCCTTTAGGGGCTCCGTAGAATGCATGATTTATTTTCTGTGCCTTTCTGAATTCGGTTTAAACTAAATAAACTCCCCTCCCTCTTGCAGCATCATTTTTTCTCTTCTCTGATGACATGTTTACTGGCGGGAGGGCGGGACAACCTGTCACTCACATGAGATCCACCGATAGAAAACCACATCCATCCATCCATCCAATCGATCACATCCATTCATTCATCTGATCACATCCATTCATCCGATCACATCCATCCATCCAATCGATCACATCCATCCATCCATCCATCCATCCAATCACATCCATCCATCCATCTATCCACCCAATCGTTCACATACATCCATCTAATCAATCACATCCATCCATTCATTCATCCAATCACATCCATCCATTCATTCATCCGATCACATCCATCCATCCAATGCATCCATTCCATCCAATCGATCACACCCATCCAATCGATCACATCCATCCATCCATCCATTCGATCACATCCATCCATCCAATCGATCACATCCATCCATCCAATCGATCACATCCATCCATTCGATCACATCCATCCATCCAATCCATCACATCCATCCATCCATCCATCCATCCAATTGATCACATCCATCCATCCATCCATCCATCCATCCAATTGATCACATCCATCCATCCATCCATCCATCCAATTGATCACATCCATCCATCCATCCATCCATCCAATTGATCACATCCATCCATCCATCCATCCAATTGATCACATCCATCCATCCAATCGATCACATTCATCCACCCATTCCAATCGATCACATCCATCCATCCATTCGATCACATCCATCCATCCATCCGTCCAGTTGATCATATCCATCCATCCATCCAATCGATCACATCCATCCACCCATTCCAATCGATCATATCCATCCATTCGATCACATCCATCCATCCATTCCAATCGATCATATCCATCCAATCGATCACATCCATCCACCCATTCCAATCGATCATATCCATCCATTCGATCACATCCATCCATCCATCCGTCCAGTTGATCATATCCATCCATCCATCCAATCGATCACATCCATCCACCCATTCCAATCGATCATATCCATCCAATCGATCACATCCATCCACCCATTCCAATCGATCATATCCATCCATTCGATCACATCCATCCATCCATCCGTCCAGTTGATCATATCCATCCATCCATCCAATCGATCACATCCATCCACCCATTCCAATCGATCATATCCATCCATTCGATCACATCCATCCATCCATTCCAATCGATCATATCCATCCAATCGATCACATCCATCCACCCATTCCAATCGATCATATCCATCCATTCGATCACATCCATCCATCCCATTTTTTTTTCTTGTTCAAGAAGCCGTTTCACTTTCTCTCAAGAAGAAAAGACTGTCACAACTTCCGTTTCATGCCTATTTTAATATATTCGTGATTCTTAGAATAGAAAGTTCAAAAGAACAGCATTTATTTTAAAGTAGTTAGTAATAGTTGACATTTATATAAAAAATATGTATTTTTTAAACTATAAAAAAAGATATTGCATTGCAAAATTTGTGAAAAAGTGGATATTTGTAGAAATGTCAGCATTAAATGATCAAAGAAGCACCTTTCAGCTTCATGACCTTAAAATGCCAAATTAAACAGTAAAACAAGACAATTATATGTTAGACTTGGAGTGTATTACAATTTGTTGATTTAGCTGGTTTTAATCTTTTTCCAAGATTGTTTTAGGAAAATTAAAATAGAACAGCATTTATTTTAAATAGATTATTATTATTTTTTTCTTGTAACAGTGTAGAAGGTTTTACTGTGACGTTTGATCAATTTAATGCATTTTTAAGGAACAAAAATGTATTTCAAACAAATAAAAAAATAGAGGGTTACTTACTGGTCTATGTCAAAAGGGCCCATCTCCAAATCTGTATATTTTGGCTCTATATTCCATCCTTTATTTAAGCAAAAATTGCTCAAATGTGTAAGTTAGATAATTTAAAACAGTAATAGGACATCTCTTCTCACTAAGCTGCATAAATTGAGGTATCACAAATGTTGCTGCATTGAAGTTTAATATTTAGAGTTTGGAGTTTTTAAAAGCTAAATGCTAGTGTAATACGACTCAATATAATATGACATAAAATATAAAGTAATATTCATATTTTACTATAAAAAATGGCATCAAGGTGTCACCTGTTAGACAAGTTGGACAACGCAGCGTTACCGTGTGTGTCTGGCCTCACAAACGCCAGGAGCACAAAGGTTGATGATCTCATCTCATAAAGCCTATTTTTCTTCCCAGTAGCTTTTTCAGTGGACCTCTATAGTAAATATTCGCCCAGGAGCTATAAAATGAGAAAAATGTTTAACCACAAATTTTATACATGCCAAATGCCACAGTGACGAGCCTTAAGAGCAGGAAATAGGGTAAAGGCCAAGCACTTCACGACAGCCAAATGACTTTACCATGGCTTTTTGCAGTAGGATATACCCATTTGACAAACACAAAACTCTTAAGTATTTACTATAAAAAACCCATCATACAAAATATTCACGAGTGCAGAAACAATATATCCTACTGTTGTCTTTAAATCACATGTTGGCAGTGTGTGCACCGTATGCTTCAATTATTTGTTTGCAAGATACTACGCTGTTTTGTCTGTTTGTAGTGGGTTGCACTTCCCTGTAGTGCATGTGAAACTTTGCATCTAGGAAATAAACTCCTGTAGATGCTGTTAGTGGTTTCCGTGATGTAAGTGATTCTATTATCATCAAACCTTTTTATACTAGAGATATTTACTTTAAAAGTACATTGACCTCATAGTGAAACTGTGGTTAATCTAATAGGCTTTACACCCAAAGCATCTGAAACTTCTTCAAATTTACTCAAATGCAGTTTTGGGTGAAGGAACTGATTTTGATGAGTGTACAGCACCATCTGGTGGATTGATATGGACGTTTGCACATGGACACACACACACACACACACACACACACACACACACACACACACACACATACACACATTCTATTTTCATATGTATAATATAATATGCATAACACATACACACACATATTTACATAACATGTATAATATAATATGCATAACACACACACACACACACACACACACACACACACACACACACATGTTGGGTTTTCATGTTTTATGGGGACTTTCCATAGGCGTAATGGTTTTTATACTGTATAAACTGTATATTCTATCCCCCTACACTGCCCCTGCCCATAAACCTACCCATCACAGGAGACATTCTGCATTTTTACATTTTTTGAAAAACATCACTTAGTCTGATTTATAAGATGTTTTCCTCATGGGGACCAAAAAATGTCCCCACAAGGACGAGGATTTTGGATATTGCCATCTTTGTGGGGACATTTTGTCCCCATAACTTAGGGATTACCAGTCCCCACACACACACACACACACACACACATATATATATATATAATAAAGTTAAAAAGCCCATTTACAACCCAATCTAAAAATTAATCAAACTGTCCGACAAATGCTGAAAACAATAAGGGATACAAACACTTTTAAGCTTTCCACACAGCACGCGAGTAATAAAATGTGAAATACCTGCACATAATTGGTATTTATAGGATGAACACTTAAAGGTTTGGCTCACCCAAAAATGAAAATTCTGTCATGAATTCCTCACCCTCATGTCGTTCCAAACTTTAGTTCATCTTCAGAACACAAATGAAGATATTTTTTGATGAAATCCAAGAGCTCTCTGACCCCTTCATAGACAGTTATTTAATTAACACTTTCAAGGTTCAGAAAGGTAGACATTGTTAAAATAGTCCATGTGACTCCAGTGGTTCAACCTTAATTTTATGAAGCAACGAGAAAACTTTTTGTGGACAAAAATAACGACTTTATTCAACAATTTCGTTCTGGCCTGTGTCAGACTCTTACGGTGTTTACATTGTATCCCGTGTATGCGTCGTGGTGCTCACGTGAACAGCATCGGCTGCCGTAAAGCTGCACTATTTACAATGGAAACTGCGTAGGAGACTGACACAGGCTAGAACAAAATTGTTGAATGAAGTTGTTATTTTTGTTCGTTGCTTCTCGGCCCTTCTCTTTTGGCTTGAGACATGGAGGAGTGTGGCCTTACTCAGGGGTTTTCAAACTGGGGTCCGGGCACCCCCTGGGGTCCTCCAGAAGGTTCTAAGAGTAGTATTCTCAACGCAGTATACGTAAGCTGCTTACATACAATCACAGTTAAAAAAAATTTGTTGCAATCAAATCATCCTTGTTCACATTACTTAAAAAACTCATGTCACTAAATTAACTTAAATTTACTGATTTGTTTCTACTAAAAATGGTTATTGTCAGCTTTACTTAATAAGTGTTTGTTTGGTCACCTTGACATTGCTGAGTGAAACGAACAAACTGGGCAATGGATCTGTAGTTCCCAGCGTGCTTTGCAAGGGATTAGGAGAGTAAATTTAGGGATTAAAGTGTTATGTTTTTCAGTAAAGAGAAATATGTTGTTTATGTTAGTGTTTAATATTCAGTTATGTTGGATATTTAGAGGAGCTTCTGTCATTTTTGTGGTTACCATTAATCAGAAGAGCGGTGCCTGTGTTTAGGCTGTGGGCACTCCAGGACAATTCCTGCCCTCAATTAAAATTTGTCCAATGAGTTATTTTTGCATTTTGTTTCTAATAATATGCTTGTTATTTAATAGTTTTCCACTTACACTTGTAGAGCAAGTAGATAATTTAATAAGCTAAATTAAATCGATAAATCTGTTCACCTAACATAAACTTTTATAAATTTAACATAACAATATTAAGTAAACTGCACATATAAATATTATGTAACAGTGATAAAGTCAAACGGAAATTTTCTCAGCTTTACTTGAATTTCTGTTGATCATATAACTAAATTATTATTTCTAAAAATTACTCATTATAGTTGCGTGGAACCACTTGACGCTTTTTTTTAATATAAATTATTTTTAATTGAAAAATTCTTCTTCAGGTTTATACATCCAACATTAAGTATAGCCAATTTAAGTTTGGAAACAATATGTTGTATTTATAATGTCACACTTACTATTTATCTAACAGTTTAAATGTTTTTTCCATACATAAAAAATATATAGATGGATTTTAGGAAGGGGGTCCCTCATAAAAGGGTCATCTTATTTGGGGGTCCTTAGCATCATAAAGTTTGAAAACCCCTGCTTGTGTGTGGCTGAAATGTGTGTGGGCGCTGCAGGTCTGCAGCTGGATACTATTGGGGGGCATCATCTCAGGCGCACAGACACACATATGTCTGACACTAGGTGGCGCTAAAATAAGATGATTCGTGTCTTAGATCATAACCTCTGAATCATTGAGTCAAGCTCTAGTTTGGTGCCATTGGTGCTTGGACATTGATGATTGCTGATATATTTTCTATTAAACTTGTCGCTGAGTTGAAGAGAAAGGAAAAGTTGTGACTAAACTAAAACATTTTCATGATTACCTTTTCATCAGATACATTTTTCAGACCACACTAACTGTCTTGTATATTTCAGGAACGGATTGCAAATGGCCAACAGTGAGCTTTTAAACACCACAAATTTCAAATCCATGCGTATAAATAACCATCCCAAATGTGTTCAGTGAAGTTCAGGTCTGAAGGCCAGTCAAGTTCTTCAACATCTCCCTCAGTAAATCACTTCTATGAGGATGTTTGTGCACTTTGTGTTCTATTAAAAGAATAAGGAGATTGCATGCATTAATTTTCTGCATCTGCAAGGAGTGAAACTTAAAGGGGGAAATGTTGTTTCATGCATACTGAGCTTTTTACACTGTTAAAGACCTGGATTCCCATGCTAAACAGGGACAAAGTAAAAAAAGAAAAAAAAGTTTGACATTTGATTAGTATTTCTGTGCCAAAAATACTCCTTCCGGTTTCTCATAAGTTTTTGGAAAGTTTTTTTAGAGTATGGGTCTATCTGACGTCAGCATGGGTGGAATGTCCTTGTACGGGCCGTACGGGCTCTTCTCCCGGATGGGTGCTAGAGCGAGAGAGCAAACGCTCGCCCATTAACACGCTCTGCTCGGCTTTAGGGAAGTCATCGGCTGCGGGCTGCAGTCACAGGACTTCACGAAATCAACAATGTCACCAAAGATGTGTGTTTTTGGTTGTCAGGGCAAGACAACCCTGCACAGCTTCCCTAAGAACTCTGCGTTAATGGAACAGTGGATGGAGTTTGTTTTTCCGGAGCAGCAACGGGAGTTGTGCAAGTGTTTTAGTTTGTTCCCTGAATTTCGGCGACGATGGTTTATAAACAAGGTACAGTTCAACTCCGGATTTGTAGCTCGTTGTAGTTCGGCTCGTGGTCTTTGGGTGGGGGTGGAAGGAAGAAGACGGGCTCGGCGTGACTGGGACTAGCGATTTTATTACTCAAAACTTCAGATACAAACACAACGGGCGCACATGGGTGCATCAACACAAAAGTACACTCAGAAATTCTTCAGGTCAATTACTTGGTTTCCACTTCATTTTTCAGGCAGGCAGGCACACGCGAAGTCCCAGTCCAAACTCTCTCTCTCGTCTCTCTCCCAGCATCGGCTTATATGCAGTCTCTCCACACCAGTTACTGCAATCAGACACAGGTGTTCATCATCTGCACTTTACCTACTAACTCACCGTTCGGGTCCGTTCTCTCTCTCCCGCTACAGACCTCGCGAAACCACGTCCCCTCCGCCACACTCGTCTAATGCTGAAAGATGGAGCAGTCCCAGCGATTAAGGTTCACGGTCGTGTGTTGGAAGCAGGCGGTGAGTAAAACTGCTTCAAATGTCTTTGTGTTGTTAGCTATCGACTCGTTCATTCAAATGCATTATTATGCCATTGTCTTTCTATGTAAACACGCACCAGTCTGACGTGCAAAACCGTTCCGTTTGCTACTGCTAACATTAAATCACATACAATAGTCCATAAACCAAATTATGTCCTCTTTAACCATGAGTAAATACACACAAATGTTGTAAAACTCGCACATGACAAGCCGCTAAGCAAGTATATATGCTACAGTTACAGTACATACCATAGAGACATCCTGCTGTAGTCATCGTTGCTGCTTCTTCTGTTCAATCTCGGCCTCTAGATCTGATTCTGGATCATATATGTATGGCTAAATCTCATTGATCGCAATGGTTTATTTAGGATAACGTTTTTCCACGTTTAAGGATGTCACAGCTTTCAGACGCTGTCTCAACGCAATAGCTGCGCGTGCTCGTCATTCTTTAGCTCCGCCCACACAATACGCCCCCAGCCGTTCGTTTTTTTCAGGAAAGACTCTGTACAGTGTATCTTTCTTTTATAAATAAAATAAAACTAAAGACTTTTCGGAGATATGAAGGATGCAATACTTCTCTATAGGTACTCAAGATTGACATGAGATTGACTGAAACTGAGTGCCCCCCCCCCTTTAAAAAAGCTAATTAGAAGGTGAATCATTTTGATGAGGCATTCTTTTAGCCTTTCAATGGGAGGATTGGGAGTTTCTCCCATCATGAGATAAAAATAAAAATAATAATAATAATAATAATAATAATAATTTGAATGTCAAATATGCTAATTAAATATTTTTAAACAAAAAAAATGATAATGTTGAAGATCCCCTTAGGATTGCTATTGCATTGAAAGAGCAATTATATTTCCACCTGTCATGATAACCAAGCTACTTATGTTTTATTTAAAGTAGACTATTGCCAAGAATTGATCACCATCTATTTCTCTGATTTCTATCGCTTCAGTATGAATCACTCAAATGGTAGCATCACTTTAATTGTAACATTTATATATGAGATTTAGGTTATGAATCTTTATAGGTTATGAGTGCAGGTATATTTATTGGGGGAAGATTAATGGTTTCCAGATCAAAGTGCTTGATGTTTTCTTACAGTCTGATCAATAATAATAATAATAATAATAATAATAATAATAATAATAATAATGATTATTATTGTTGTAAATGCATAATAATTATCACAGTAATTATTAAAGGACACTAGGACCTGGGGCCTGTACCATGATGGTAGTTTAACAAACTCAGGGTTACAGGATTAGTTTCGAGTTTGTTTGTTTCCCATGATGCTGATCATCAGCTTTCTCTGTTAACTCAGGCTTTGATCCTGAGTTAAGGAGTTTAGCTGTGACATCAGTAGTGGACAGCCAATCACACGCTGTGGATCAACTGAGATTCACTTCTCTCTTCTGCAGAATATTCCATAATTGAAAAATATTAAGAATTTAAACAAATTTACACAGCAAGAAGAAAAGAGCTGTCTATGAAAGTATGATAACCTTAATAAAAATCTTACTACGTCAATGCAAGTAAAAGTTATGAAGTTAGTTTTTGTTGATATATAGAGAACTGAACATTTTAGCTCACATGTAGTCATTTTTATCGCTTCATTTATTGATTTTAAAGCTTATTTGTATGACCTTTACATAGGCTATTTATATAAATAAATAAAAAAAGTGCCTATTAATGATCGATGAACTAAAATGACACATGTGTAATTGATTAAGGGTATAATAATTACATAAATAATAAATAAACCATTCAAAATTATTATTATAAAAAAGCATTGTTAAAAGCCAGATGCTTGCATCAGAGGTGTGTCGCTTTGCTCACAGCTCACAGTTTGAGATCTCTTATCCAGAACATAACCTGCCCTGGAGCAGGTTAGCCGTGGAGAATAAGTTATATGGAGATGAACACTGCTAAAAGCCAAACCACTTTAATGGTACCTAAACCCAGGATTGGCACAAACTAAGCTTAAACATATCCGGTTAGCCAGCTAAACCGGCTTCATGGTAGGCACCTGGATAATGAATGGGGGTGCTGGCCCAAAACAGATTGAGAACCACTTTATATGGCTGTCACTCAACTCACAGACAACATTCACTCACTGTGATTAATTAAAAGATCATGATCTTGGTAGCAGTGCCAAGGTCATGGGTTTCATTTCATGGGGAACAAACAAACCTTTAAAATGTAGATCCTATATGCACCGTAAGACAATGTAGAATTAATGTCAAATCCATTCACATACATAAATTAAAACAAACAATCACTTTTAACCTTAGTTTCCCAGTTTTATTGTTTTCACAAAATTTCACAATATTACTGTTTTCAGGCTCTATTTTTGAGCAAACAAATGCAGCCTTGGTTAACAGAATTTTTTAAAAAAATAAAAAAGAATCAACCCCAAACCAGAAGCTTACTACTTAGATTTACTGAATGATATTGTATGCTATTTTGCAATCAATTTAATTTTAATCATAAAGCTATAAGTCTGAAACTAGTAAAAAGGTCATCAGAATACTCTTAATTACTCTTATCATTTGCATGAGCCTCAGAAGGATGTTTTCTTGAACAAGGTCCGAACAGCTTGTTAGGTGTTCAGTTTTGCAGAAACTCGCTGAGGTAACAGTTAGCGATCTCCTATAGAAAAAATAAATAAAGGAAATTGAACAGAAACCAATTTATAAATAAGTACAACATAGATCTTGTGAATAGCGATATATACATATTCATATCCTGTTATATTAAAATAATGACCTAAATGTTCTTATTGTATAAAGTTTTGAATTTGAATACCTTGTTCCCAAACCGGCAGGGGCAGGGTTGATCAGGATTTTCTTTAAGAAACTTAGATTGTTTTTTCGTTACCAGTTCTTTGAACTGTTCTGTAGCAAAGTCAGCCTGTGAATATACAGACAAGTACACACATTTGTCATGTTTACTTTTTGACTGTAATTAGATCAGAATGTTAACCTATGCAGTTTAAAGTTCATTGTCTGAAAACACATACCGAATGAAGGTATTTCAACCAAGTATGTGCGAATTTATCAGAGAGGAAGACGTCCCTGGTTTTGTCGTAATCATAAGGGGTGGCTTCGATATTTTCGGTACATGAAGCCAATCCAAAGACTGGGTGATAGATTCAGAACAGATCAGAACCTTTTCTTTTTGGAAATGGATTATGAACACAAAACTTTCAAATAAACAATAATGTGTGACTCTGGTTAAATAAAAGCAGGACTATTAGCTGTGGTTTTCATGTATCTTACCTTCTACACCGTGAAGGGCATTGAGCATCGTTGCAGAGTAACTGCTGTCCATGTATATCACCATCTGCAGCACATAAACATGTTTAGGAAATAGTAAGATAAAATACATCTGACTCATTCCCTTTACTTCAGGTGTTTTATCTCACTAAAGGTTGTTTTTGCCCCTTTCAAAAGCATTGCAGTAGCAGTTGTGAAAGCAGTAAGCAGTAATTTTTACATTATTAATTATTTATTATATCATAATTATTTTGCATTAAAATTTTACGATTTTTATATTTTGACTCATCATTTGATTAGACTTCTATAAGCTGAGATATTTTTACACAAAATTTAAGGGAAAAAAAAGCAAAATGGCCAAGATGAAAACCAGCTGACACTCAAAATGACCAATATTATTTATCTCAATGAAATGATTGTACTATATTTTAGTTTGATAATCTTTTTTATTTAATATTTTTAGTGGATTTTATGGTAATAAATTATATATGCAGTAGTTATAATCCATTTCTTCAATTTTGAGCATGGGAATTAACAAACTAAAATGGTCATACATGTGTAATACTTTAGAGCACAAACATAAGTTTGGTCTCTTTTTAAAAGATGACACATGGCAGATTATTTCTGAAGTGACAAAAGTAAAAATAAAAATAAGTTCTTCAAGTGTTTAAGATTTACAAAAATTATATGATGAGAATGTACAACATGAATCCATTTTCCAAACCGTGTTTTTGTCTTACCCTGAATCATTATGGCATGCTTATAATAAGTGTTTATATTGGGACTATTTCAGAGCGGTCTGGTAGGAGCCGCTGCGGAGGAGCACAGTCCCTGCGTGACTCGCCATAGACATAAAGAGAGAGAAGTAGCTCCAGCTGTAATGTTCTTCCGCAAGACGCATGCAGTTCTGTTTATTAACCGCTAGAGCGGCAAAAGTTACGGACTGCAGCTTTAAGTAAGTAAGATTTCACATTTGGACATTTGACATAATTTTTTATTAACAGTATCTATCTCTCTATCTCTCTATCTATCAAACATTAGTGAATACATACCTTTGAAAATTTGTTTTCATCAGACATGTTCTTGATCGCTCCAATGAAATCAGCCTGATGAAGCTGTCATAAAACATGCTATACAATTAATGTTCTATAGAAGTCAGCAGGTTGGCAGATTAAACATAAATTCCTATGTCCTTACCCATGTATTTGCATGCAAAATCTTGAATTTATCGTTCTATCCCCTAAAATTACATAGTAAATTCTAAAATCCATACCTACAGGGTAAAAAGTCATTTTTAAGATAATCACTTATAAACAACCATTGCAAGCAAATAAATAAAATAATCATAATGAATAAAACTAAATTGTTGTAAGTTTAGTTGTCAATTGTGTCATATCCATAGCTACACTTATAAATGTATTAAGCTAATTTTAGCTTTTTCTATATAAATTATTTTATTATATATTTTTTCATGCTTGGATAAACGATTCCTTAACATACTGTCCCATTGATTTTGTGGGCAGAATTTCTTTCCCATAAGAATCCGTGCGATTTTTGCATGAGGATGAAAATGTTCCCCATAGATTTTGCTCATATTCAAGCTGGTAGACATAAAGTGAATTATGTGAGAGCTGTGAGCTTCATACATTGCTACTCTATTGAGAGTAGAGAATTGGCATTTTGATATATATCATAACTTTTTTGGCTCATCATTATAAAAATACTGTATATCATATCCATTCTGGTAATCTCTTGAATATTTTTATTCTTACCGACTTCTCAGGAAATTCAAATGTGCCTTCTTCTGTTCCCAGACCGCTCATGAAGATATAAATGTTGTCATTTATTCCACTGCATTAAATGAAAATAATAATGTTACTTCATTTTTGCTGCAAATTCATCTTAGCTGCAAGCAGAATTTACAGGGCCAAGCACTGAAGCGGCAGATCCGTTACAATTATTTCATTCGTGATACAACTTTTTGACCAGTAGGTGGTGCGGTCAACTAATTCATAGAAAAGTGTGTATTTTGACAAACACATTTTGTACTTTTTTGAATAACTGATTACTTCGTGACCTCTAAAAAATTATGTTCTATACAGTATGCATGTAATAATACACACATACTACATTTGCCATGTTCCTATCATGTGACCTACTAGCGTCAGTTGCGTCGCTTCACTGCATTCATAAATCCTCTCCTGTGGCCTCATGGGATAGTAAAGTGTCCTTCATATGCACACATTGGCTGCATCAGAAATCACATACTTCCCTACTATATAGTAGGCGAAAAACAGTATGTGACAAAATTAGTATGTCTGAATTCACAGTACTCATAAAAGAGTAGGCAAAAATTATGACCTGGATGATCTACTACTTCTGGTGAGATTCTGAAGTGTGCATACGATGTGCACTTTACTATCTCAGGAGGCCACGGGAGAAGATTTATGAATGGAGGTGAAGCGACGCAACTGACACTGGTTGGACACATGATAACGACAACATGGCGAATGTAGTACGTCCAGATTACATTCATACTGTATAGAACTTTTTTAGTATCGTGAAGTAATTACTTTTTCAAAATAAGTACCTACTCAACAGAGTATGCGATTTCGGACGCAGCCAGTCTCTCAACGGAAGAAGTAGGTCATTCGGGTACTTTTTTGCCATATCTTTATGAGTTCTGTGAATTCGGACATGCTTCTTTTGTCATATACTGTTTTTTTGCCTACTATATAGTACTGGCCTAGACTGGCGATTTGATTTCGCCCTGCAGCTCAGTCTGGAAACCTGTACATTCATTTCTACTGCTTCTGTTACACTTTTGCGGGAACCAATCACAGACCGGCTTATCCACCTGGCGCGCTATTGGTGGGTTTAACACGATGACGGATAGAGAAGCGATGGATCGATGCCTGTTGATCACGCCTCTTGTGGTCTGATTGGTTGAAGGACTATCCAATTGCATAGAGTAGAAAATACAGAGCAGACTCCCCAGACCAATGTTCAATCTTAAATTGAGCTTGGTCTGGTGATAGCCAGACAAGTACTGGCCATCTGTCGAGGGTGCTTTCCCCTGCCTCTGGCCTAGGAAATTGGGATAGGCTCCAGCCCAATGACTTAGAAGGTTGCATAAGAAATAGAGAAAGAGATAGTAGGCAAGTATGCGATTTCAGACTCAAAAGTTACACAACAAGTTACAACTCTGCTTCCTCGCATTCAGTGGTTGGTCACTAGTTAACGGCACAAAAGTGAAGGTAATAATAATAATAATAATAATAATAATAATAAAATAAAACTTTACATGACATACTGTATTGATATCATTGAAAGATTTCTTCTTAACAGACAAACAAACCTTTTTATGACTTTTTTGTTCATAGTGTTATGCCCTTGAAGAGCAGCCAGGAAGTTCTCTGGGGTCAGATCCTATAAGATCATAATTGCCATAATTGATCATTATTGTTGTACGTTATAATTGTGCTCAGATATCGAATAGGAACATCAAAACAAAATGAAACATGTCACCATGTCAAAACAAAACAAATGTTACCTCTCTAGTGTAGTCCTTCGGAACTTGTGAGTACACGTTTGACTGATCGACTACACTGAGAATGGATCCCTGTTCTGGGTTTCTGCAGGCAGAGAAGAAAAGGAAAATGTTAAACGCAGTCAGCACCAGCAATCTTATCCACACTTTTCTGTGATCTAGGAGAATGCTGTTATGAGGGTGTTTGCAATGCATGTCTGAGGAAATGACGGTCGATTAGACATCTTTCTCTCTTTAGTCTTCCGTAATCAGTCTCTGTATTTTTTCCTCATCTGGAAAGACACGCATCACGCATTTTTTATCTTTTCCCCCTTTTGCTATTGTGGCGAATGCAAAAAAATTATTTACTGTACTGTCTTCCGTTCATCCCTCTGTGACAACTAGGGTTGGATACTATTCACATTTTAACCGGTATCGGTACCGGTACCTGAAATTCGGTACTGCTACCCAACGGTACCTTTTTTCGTGATGTTTACATCAATAACTGTAAAGAACCTGTAAGTCGTTTATAGAAGTGTTATTGACATTATGCCAGAGCTGCTCTGGTCGCTGTCTGCCATTGTCTGTGGTGTTTGTAATCTGTAATATTTACTAGTAAATATTAGGCTACTAAGTACTTAATTTAATTCATAAAAACAACCATGTTATTATTAGTATTCTCTTTTTAATTTAATTTCTATGAAAAGATTTCCCACAAATTATGTGTTGTGTATTTTCTGGTAATCAAGACATTAATTTAATTTATCTTTTAATTTAATTCAACTTTTTTTGTCAAACAAAGTGCTGCACAACTGAGCTTTATATACGGTTAAAATGTATTACTTAAAAAATAACATTTTGATAATTTATTAGTATTACATTAGTGTTAGTATTATTATTATTACATTGAGACGTATCTAATTTCTACTGTACAACAGTAATGTAGCCTATTTGTCAAGTGAAACCGAACTTTTATTTTGATGGGTTGCTGTGAAGACCTTTAAGTCTCTGTGTGTTTGATATGACGGTAGTTTTTCTTAAATAAAACGGTAAAATGCTCATAAAGTGGCTCTGGAGATGACGTTCATGTCCTCATATGAGACGGCAGAGATGGAAACATGCGACTGACACGCGTGATTCTGAGTGAGTGTGTATTTGTATGTGGTAAACCGCACGTCTACAGCATTCATTTGCACAGAGACACGCAGGATTCGTATTTAAATAGTCTTTTTGCTGTTTAATATTCACAGACATTAGTCTATATCAGATGTGTTCTCTACCGAAATTTGGTACCGATTTATTTAATGTGAATCGGTACTCTGTACCCTTAAAAGAAGTACCGAGCTCGATACCCAACCCTAGTGACAACCCTATTTTGCTTTTGATACCCATGGAAATGCGACTCCATTAATAAGCAGCATGTTTAGCACAGAGGATTGAGATCAAGCATAAAACATATGATACTCTTAAGCTTTAGGAAATTACTCACTTTAGATTGAAAGCAATGTCATCATACATCATCACCACAATCTGCTCATCAGGAATTCCATGTTTCTTGATTATCTGATATAAACAGCAAACATTGGCCTGAAAGACATAATGAAAACGATGATTTCTGTGTTCAGTCATAATTTATAAACTGAGGCACAGCACACCTTGGAGAATTTATAAGCAATATGTCTTGAAAAGTATGAAAATAACAAAAACAAACACAAACCTGGTGTTTGTAATTTTCCCAGCCCTTTGAGCCGGCGACAAGGAAAACCCATTTTTTTTCAGACATTTCTTGAGCCATTTCAAAGCAAAGTCTATTGGAATATAAAATAATAATTACAAATAACAATGCTAACAATTGAAAACTAAATTGACATTGTTCTAATGCTCTTAATTGGCTAACATACATTTTGTGATGGCTTATACATTTAAAATATGTTTTAAGAAACAGAAAAGAACACAAGTAGGCAATAGGTTATAAAGTTTAGGACAAAATATCAAGAGCTCAAGTTTTAAACGTAAGTGTTGCTTCCTATTCATGAAGTTCTGAAATGTCAATCACTCGTCATGATGTTAAAAATACTGGTACATTTTTAAACCCAGTTATATACATAATTAAATACAATTGCTAAAAGGGTTTAGTGATTTAGATTATTTATGTAGATGATTGGATCATATGCCATCATACCTGCGTCGAGTATCAAGTGTTCTTGTGTGCCCGTCCAGTCGATTTCTGAAGGTTTCAGTCAGACAGTCTGTCTTTATATAGGCAGTTTATTCCTCTCATTTGAGACTCATGGGTGGAGAGTTTGTGCTGGTGGGATACCTACAAAACTTGAATGTTGACTTGGAATTCAAGAGAAGTTAGGGCTATTTCCCAATTAGTGTACACCAATAGGCATAAATACATTTATTTAACCATAGCAAAAGTCAATTTCTTACTTAAGTTTATTTTTCATATCTGTTTTTTTGTGCTTATTTAAAATGAGACAAATCTGATATTATTTGAATCTTATATCTGTTATTTAAGAGTTGAGAGAGTTGTCTAATTCTGATCTAACCAGCAGAAGACACGAACCGCGGTTAAATCCCAGTTGTGCAGGTGGGGCATGTTGTAACATGTGCCCCTATTAGAACGTTTATGAATTCTATTGAGAAACCATTAGAAAAAGGTGAATTGACTGAGAGTCAATGTTATGAAATTATTCATTATTATTATGTTTTGAACTATGCTGTATCTGTATTGTGGTGTGTTTGTTGTGTGTTTATTTTTTTTATGATTAAAAACGCCTTTATTTTATTTAAAAAAGTTAATAATTGTATTTTATTGACAAAATATTTTAGTTTGTCTTGGATATTTTTTTGATTATATCAAATAACATTTTAAGCTGTTATTTAGTCATGTTACAGTGTCCCCCACCTATGGGGCATGTTGTCACATTTCACTTCCATTCTTTCGGGGTAAATCAAGAAAAAAGTATCCACTAATTGTTTTATGTTTTATTATTTTAAATCGTTCAGTGTTTGAGGTTTTGGGGACTTTGTTTCAAACCGATATTTGAATTAGAATTAATTTGTTTTGAAACAGTGTATGAAAACTGAAAACAGCCTCATTTTGATTCACAAGTTTTACAGGGTTTTTTTTTACACTTTGGGATTATAATTTTTTTACAACTCAGTTACTTTTAAAGTAAAACATGTCCAGATTAAATATTTTCTAAATATGCAAAAATTTAAGTTATGAATTTAAGTGATGCCTTTAGGAATTTCTTGACTTGCAAGTTTGATAATATCAGAGAGAAAATGATAACCATATACAACCGCTTACAGTATTGCATCAGTCATTGCACTATAAACCTCTTGAGGAACATTTCATTCTTCATTCTTTTTATTCTTTTCTGTAGGAGAGGAAGACAGGTGAAAAAGACGTACTATTAAATGTATTAAAAATGCTTTATAGTATATTTGTATTGTACCAAAAGTAAACTCAAGTACACTCGACTCAGAAGTATCAATTTGGCTTTACACACTGTACGTTGATGAGTTGATTTATGAGTTGAGTTCATAGAGATTTTTTGATGGATGCCGAGGCTTTTTAGGTTGGGTATAATCTGTGATCTCTGATCCAGTTTGTTTGCTGGCTTCCATGGCAGCAAGATGCTGTGTTTTCTGCCAACTGGCAACCTGTGCTTTCGAAATACTATTGGGTGAACTGGCAACGTGCGGTATCGCGCAGACCAAAACAAAAACAAATTTCAATTCGCGCATTTCAAAGTAAAATAACTGGCTGTAGCATTGTTTTTTCGGAGAAACGAGGATGTGAACTCAGGCTGTTTCCTAAATATCTGCAAACATATTATGGTATTTTTATGCTTTAGTTCAGTCAAAAACTTACATGCAGCACCTTTAAAGAGACAGCAGCCCAAAATACCTGTCTGTGCCAATAATATGAATCAGACAACAAAAGATGTTAAATAAACCCGTCACTGTACCTAAAAAACAACCTTACTTTTTATATAACATCAATAAATAAAATAACTAGGATATAGTTATCATGGAATAAAATTTCTCATATCATGAAATATGTGAAGTTTGTGTGTGTCTCTCCATCCGTCCCGTATTCCACCATGAGAAATCTGGTCACCCTACTTCAAATCAGTGGCATTAAATGTACATTTCGACATTCTTTCTCTTGAAATGTAAAAGATTACAACATATGAATGGTGTCACATGAAAGTTTTAGATGAAACTAAGATCCGGTCCCACACACATTCATGAGAAATGAATCACTTTTAAATGAATTCGTTTGTATTTTTACCCTAATTACCCTAATTGTATTTTATATGCTTTGTTAACTAACCATAAGTAGTTAGTAGTTATAAAATCATATTTACAGCTGAACTTCAAAGGCTTATTTTCCCATATTTACATTTATGTATACTACATTTAGCTAACAGAAGTAGCAGATTCATTAAATAACATTCCTTATGATAGGACACGTCATGGGGAAAGAACAAATAAAGCATTTCCACTTTCAACAGTTGAAAGCTGGACATAATGTAATCCTTAATAATTAAACACAAATCAGACCAAAAACAAATGTAAAATATATACATTTCACAATGAAATTTGTTTAGAAGATAGTTATTGCAAGAGTAATATTTATAAATATATTTGATTAATTATTTATAATGAGGTTTCCACATTTAATTCCACATCCGACCATCACAGTCATTCTAAAATAATACTAATAATAGTATAATATAATATATTAGTAGGGCTGGAGGAGATGATATCCCTTTGAAACAAAGCCCAAACACATTGATTATTATTCTTAATGAGAGAAACCGATCCGACTCCAGAATCAGCAAGATCCAATGAATGTAGAGAAAGCTGAGGACATGCAGATATGTTTAAGAAGCATTTTAGCCCAGACGGGACGGCATTCATAACAGCATGATCTTTAGGAGGGACTGGAATATTATATTTAGAGAGAAATACAGGTCAAGCATATCCATCTAAAAAGTTGACTAAAGCAATTTTCATGAAATAAAGATTTATACAAACTATGCTCATTATTCCAGATTAAACGCCTGTTTGGTGAAGTTTGTCTTTATAGATTTAATTCCAAGAAGCTTCTGTTTGTCAGGATCTGAGAGGAAAAAATACATTTCATTTGCTTCTTGTTCATTTTAATATTTGACCTTCTTTCAGCTGCTCTTCATCATTTGGAAATTAAACAGTTCATTTAAAGGAAGATAACGTCCAGATAAAATACTTTCAAAATAACTACATTAACATTTGATTTTGTGTAATGTACTGTCAAATGAAAATAAACATTTGAAAATAGTATTTTTTGGAATTCTCTGTTCAGTTTTTTTTTATTTATTTTTTTTAATTACGTAATACCAAAGTGAGAGAACTTTTTAAAAAATCTTACAAAATGCATCAACATGAATGAGGAGAGAATAAATGACTTTCAGTGACATTAAACATCCTTTTTTATTTGTTTGTTGCTGCGCTGCAGTGTTTTATTTTGAAACATTTGTTTCAGACTGATTTTTTATGTACCCTTGATATCTTTCAATCTTTAAAAAAATCAGTAAGGGGAACATACATGTTTCAAAAGAATGTACCAGTCTTTTTCTCAAAATCTTTTCTTTTTTGATGATTACTTGACAGATTATGTGGAAATGCAAACGTGGGAGTCAGAGGTATGCGAACCAGCAGGCAAAGATCACTTGAGCATGGAATCACATGGAAACTGTGTGTTATATGTATGCCATTGCCACACACAGAAATTATTGTATAACTGTATATTCTATCCCCTAAACCTATACCCCTACTCCTAACTGATGTATTCTTACTCCTATTTTCCATGACCTCGGAACTATTTACAGTTAATACGTTATCAAAGCATTAACTAACACTTTAAGAACAGTATGTGCTAGTTAAACAAAAAAACGTTCATTACAATGACAATCAATGAACAACTCACTATTTGCATTTAGTCTATTAATGTTAATTAGTAATTAACTTATAAACTATTAATTAACTATAAACTAATAGTTTGCAAATAATTTGTAAATATATATACTTATTATTTCTGTATAATTATAGAGTGCTAAAAAATGTTCTTGCTTGGAACTATTTGCACAAGCAAGTTTAAAAGGGAACCATTTCAGCATATTTTCAGTTGTATTTTCAGTTTCAAGTGTGTGTGTGTGCCTACTTAATCATATTTTGGGGACAAATTTGTACCCAGAAGTGAGCAAAACCTGCAAAAACCTCCCTTTGGGGATGTATTTGTTTGTAAAACCACTTAAAAAAGTAATTAAAGTTTAAAAAAAAAAATGTATTGTAAAAATGCAGAAGGTTATCTGAGATAGGTTGGATGAAGGTTAAGAGTAGGTTAAAGTCTGTATATAAAAACAATAGAAGTCTATGCAATATCAAAATGCAAAATATTTTTCTTATAATATTTTTCTTATTTATATTACAATTAGTGTAATTAAGCTGAAAATAGAGAATTCCAATGCAAAGAGGCAAATTAGAGTCATTTTGTGGCTGGAAAAATAATACATTTCATTTGTAATTGTTACATGTAGACAGGAGGCAGACACAGGTGTTAACAGGAATGGTAGTTTATTGACCACAGTAGAGCATGGGAAGTGGAGCAGGTGAGTTAAGCGGTTGATGGTAGTTAGGAAGGTGATATGAGTGAGAGAGTTACTGTCTTTTGCATAGAAGGTAGAATGACGCTGGAGCCTGGAGATTGCTGGAGACTGGAGATCGATGGAGACTGGAGATCGCTGGAGGTCAGAGGGACGGACAGGAACACACCCACACAGCAGACAGGAAACACGGAAGGAGGGATACACGCTGGAGACAGGTAGTATCGATAGGAGAGTCCTTGAGGTAAGCATAGGTAGCAGTATATATGCGAACGAGACCGGACGTGGAGTGCTGTGTGCGTGTGCTTCTTATGGTGCTGGTGATGAGTGCCATGATGAGGTTGCAGGTGATAGTGATCAGTACTCTGGGGATGGAGTGCGCTGTGATTGGTGAAGGGTGGAACCTGACTTGTCTGTGACAGTAATGCCATGGTTTACCCACCTAGGTGCCTGTATGGCTCTTAAATAAATATACATTCTAGTTGCTCAAAAAAGTTCTGCAGACCATAACTGCTTATATTTTTAGGTTTTGCTTTTGAATACATATTTAGACATGATCAAACACTAGATTTCTTTAAATGTGAAAATTTAAAAACGTTAATAACTCACATCCTAATATTTTTAATGATACTTATATAAGCACACACATGTGATTATGAATGAATGCAAGCAAATATAATTTAACCCAAGAAAAGTTTAAAATGGTGCTATAAAGGCAAACTTATTTTTCCTTATATGTACTAGTAGGCTATATGAATTGATACTGAATCAAGAACGAAATCGATATTTGTGCCAATCTCCATCCCCGATTCACCAGAATCCAGAATCACCACCTTTAACCAGAAAAAAAAATCTGCTGACATGTTATCATTTTCACTTCAAAATGAATGGAATTTATGTGGGCTGCTTCAGTGAAGTTTCAGTGGAAATCATTACAAATCTATATGTTACGCCACAGTTTACAGTGTTAACCAACAAATGCAAACTGTAGATACTGAAAACAGCCGTTTGGATTTCATCACAGGTTTTACAATTTTGAACTTTTTGTTCTGGGAATGTTTTGTCCCCGAATTAAAAAAAAAAAATGTTTTACCGCTTGTTCAAATTGCTTGGTTAAAATGAGCTAAAGCAACACAATTGCTATTTATGAATATATGAAATTGAAATGGATGAATGAATATATGAAATGAATGCCTGAATCATATTAGGGAGCCATATAAAATTCACTTTGAGACTAATTCATTAAATCACTTAAAATGTATTCATTCTATGATGTTGAAGTTACATGAACAAATTATGTTTGTTTAACTTAATTGATTCACTGTGAAAAATTCAGGCCTCTCCAATTAAACATTTTCTAGTGACTGGTCACATCTACATTTTTCAGTTAGCCAAATTCAATTTCTGTGAATTGATACAATTTTATAGCCTGGTCCTACAAGACTCTAAAACTATTGGATCTGCCAAGAGCCGCTCTGGATCTGCCGTATAACCAATCGCTAACGTTTGGTCGTGACGTATGTCATGCGCCGTTCGCCTTTATTTCTCACATTGAAGTCTGTAAAAATAAATGTGCAGCCACCTCAGTGATAAAACCTTGTGCATTCGGATTTATTCACAGTGGAGGGGAGAGTTTTGTGATCGGGAATGCGCTGCTTACATGGTCCATAACATGATTGTATACTGTAAATAAAATATCATATGCTTGGTATGATAAGAATAAATGCTGGCGTCAATAACGGCCCAATTCAAATGTTTACGTTTTTTTTTCTTCTTTTTATTTTTTGAGCGGTGATGAAATATATTGCTCTTGAAAATACTTGCCAGCATTTAAAGAAATACAAGTCTAGAATGCATCCAAATTACAGCGAAGCGCATTCGTACGGTGCTCTGCAGCGGTCACAAAGTAATAAACAGTGAATTTTGAAGTTATATATTCTTGAAAACTCAGAGATGTGGATTCGGACAGCAATTAAATGACCACACGACCTTGGTGTTTGTCAAAAGCAGTCGGTAATTCGGCTGGGGATTTTTACGCGGGTGGTGGGAGACGGACGGTAATAAAATCACTGACTAGCCCCTGTAAATGATGACAATACATTCCGACCGCACGAGAAACAATTACCGTCCTAATAGGGCTTCAACCAACTCCTTCACCACTAACGGAGCAAGCTGGAAAATCAAACTTTTCATGGGACACAACATCATGACCACCAATAAAACTCAGCAAAGATTGTTCTTGCTCCGACTTTAACTTCTGGATATTCGGCAGCGCTCGCATCTTTCTCCGCCGCCATTACTGAACTACAACTCAAACTAGCGCACGACATCAACGTCATCGTTCTCAGTCGCTGATTGAAGCGGTACAAATTTGTTCGGAGAAAACCTAAGACTATACAGCAGGCCCAGACGGAGTACTGAAGGAAAATGAAAATTGAGCAGAAGCACGTAGGAGGGCGGAGCCAGGCTAACAATTTTATTCACAGAAATTCAATTTGGCCAACTAAAAAATTGACGTGACCAGTCACTAGAAAATTTTAAATTGGAGATCCATCATGGTTAAAAAGTTCACTCACCAGAAAATGACACAAGCAATTCTCAAGAAATACAGATTTATACAAACTGTGCTCATTATTCCAGATTAAACGCCTGTTTGGTGAAGTTTGTCTTTATTGATTCAATTCCAAGAAGCTTCTGTTTGTCAGGATCTGAGAGGAAAAAATACATTTAATTTGCTTCTTGTTCATTTTAATATTTGACCTTCTTTCAGCTGCTCTTCATCATTTGGAAATGAAACTATTAATTTAAAGGAAGATAACGTCCAGATAAAATACTTTCAAAATAACTACATTAACATTTGATTTTGTGTAATGTACTGAGTCAAATGAAAATAAACATTTGAAAATAGTGTTTTTGATATTTTTAAAAGTGACAAAAATGATACCAGTGAAAAAACGTGTGTTTAGAAAGAAAATACCAGGATCACATGCTGCAGTGATGCATGAATAACTCTTTTGAACTCCTCTAAATTTTCTTCAGAAACAAAATTTATTTTTCTCAAAATCTTCTTATCTTTCTTTGGTGATTTCTTAATTACTCAATGAAGTGAAGTGACACACAGTGACTATTAGTTTATTCATGCCTATTTATTGGGAAGATCTTATTAAAGGGGATGTCTAATGCTATTTCATGCATTCTGAGCTTTTTACACGGTTAAAGAGTTGGATTCCCATGCTAAACATGGCCAGAGTTTCAAGAAATTAGTTGGACGTATGAATCCATACTCATTCCGGTTTCTCACACGTTTCGGAAAGTTTTTTTTATGGCCCTGTTGTAATAGAGGGTGGAAAAGCGTGCACACACCAACCAGTGCAGGAGTGAGCACGTCCATCATTCAGGTAAAGCAAGCCGAGAAGGATTTTTCAACAGTGTCACAAAAGAAGTGTGTTTTTGGTTGTGATAAATAAGGAGATAACTAAACTTCGATTCAGTTCTCGTTCTTCTGTGCTACAGTATTTTCTTTTAAACATGTGTTTAGACAGAAAATACCAGGATCACATGCTGCAGTGATGAATGAATAACTCTTTTGAACTCCTCTAAATTTTCTTCAGAAACAAAATGTCTTTTTTTTGTTGTCTTTTTCTCAAAATCTTCTTATCTTTCTTTGGTGATTTCTTAATTACTCAACTGAATATGTGGAAATGGATTTCACTCAACGATCACTAAACCTGTAGGAGTTAGAGGTGTGTGCAAATGCAGGCAAGACAAAGATCACTTGTGTAACATCCCAATAGTCTCTATTTCAGGATATTATTTCTCAATTGTTACAGAGAGCGAGAGAGAGACTTTGACTTTTAAAAAGCAATTTATTCCACCATTAAAAGCCTTTTAAAATACAAAAACATCCTATTAAACCACTTATTACCAGTCAAAAAAGGTCTTTACCTTCTATAAAAATCAAACCTTTGTTTACCACCATTACTTCTCAAACATTAGGAGAGAGAGAGAGAGAGTGTGTGTGTGTGGTCCTGGTCCCTACCTTATGAGGACCAAATGCCCTCACAAAGATGGCAATACCAGTCATTTTTGAACTTGTGGGGACATTTGTTTGGTCCTCATTAGGAAAACAGCTAATAAATTACACAGAAAAATGCAGAAAGTTTCTGTGATGTTTAGGGGATAGAATCAGTTCGTACAGGATAAAAATCATTATGTCTATGGAATGTCCCCATAAAACATGGATGTCTGTGTGCGCGCAAGTGTGTGTATGTGTGCCCTTGTTTAACCTACATTCAGGACCAAATGTCCCCACAGTAAAATGTGAAAATGTTGACGTTGTGGGGCCATTTGGCTGGGCTCTGAATTATTTTAAAATGAAAAACAAAACAAAACCACACACACACATTGAACATTAAAAACACAACATGACATGACGAAGTGAGAGAAACAAAGGCACAACCGAACACAAGTAGGAAGCATTGTTTCGTCTTTGTAGAAACTTTGAAATGAACTGAAATTCGTTCTCGTAATGATGGATTGAAAAGTCTCTGTCCTTTTCTGATAAAGGTTGAGAATTTACTGACCATACAGTGGCAGCTAATGTTATGAGACTGTCCTAAATCCAGTAAATCTCCCAAACTACATAGCATTCCACACAAGTCAAACTGAAAAAAAGCACACTTCTGTAACTGTAGATGCTTTACTTTGCAGCTGTCAATCAGAGAATAGTGGGTAACATGAAGTGACAGACAGTGACTATTAGTTTATTCATGCCTACACTGTAAAAAAAATTGGGGGGAAAAATTGTGCAAATTGATCATTACATATTGGCCCAATAAATTACTTCCAAATAAGTATCGCCATGCAAAAAGATGCATTGTACTAATCATAGCTTAAGGTCTTCACTCAAAATTAAAATTGTATATTCACCGAACATATTTAATTGTGCTCAGTCAATCTATGAAGTCGAAGTGAAAAGTCCATGTTGGCTGAACAAGTCCTACGTCCGAAAAACGGTATACGCATGCGCAAAATGCGCTTGAAGAAAACCGTTCAACCTGATCTCACAGAATTCCGTGAAATGAACACGGGTCCCTTAACTCAAAATCCGTGACAGTTTCACGGAATCGCCGAAAATTCCGTGATGGGTCCACGGAAGTGATGCCTATATAAGTCAATGACAGTAAAAAGCAGACATGATTTTATGAATATTTATAGGCTACTTTCATATTTTGGAGCAACTAACTCCACTCCTACCCTAAACCTACCCACTCTCAACAATATAAAAACACATAACAGGCAAATACAAGTACAGTCACAGGTATTTATTGCAAAAACTGACCAAAAACAGTATAAAAGTATTAACTCATGTTGCATTCCAAGTCTTTTGAAGTCACACGATGTCTTCATGTAAAGAACAGAGTTGATCTTAATGTTTAAATCGCTAAAATGATGATCCCGCCGCTCCGTGAACACACTCATTCATATCTGATTCAAATAATACACACGCGTCTTCAGCGTGACGCATTCTGTCACGAGACACACGAGAGCCAATGGCATTTTACAATCGAAGCCAACGTAATGACGCTATTGGTCACGAGACATACGACAGCCAATGCTGTCAAAGCTGACGTAACGTTTCTCCCGGCGGCAAATTTGAAATGTATTTTTGATCTTTGGCGGATGGACTCGACGCTGCTGATCGCTTTTGGGGATTTTCTTCACACAAATTAATCGTTTGGCCTCGGAACACTTGGAATATTTGTACTTTTGGAATAAATTGTGCCTGCAGACGTATCTGCCTGTTATATCCTGTTTTTTTATAATACACATATGGTTAGGTTTAGGGAAGGGATTGGGTTACGAGTTCGAAACGTGTCTAAATACTGTAAAAAAAAATATTAAATAAATAAAATTATGCTGGCTGATTAAATCGAGAATCACACTCCATGTCATTATGGCAAAAATCATAGTTTCATGATGATAACCATGCCCAACGCGTCTGTATACTGTCATTGACTTATATAGGCATCACTTCCGTGGACCCATCACGGAATTTTCGGCGATTCCGTGAAACTGCCACGGATTTTGAGTTAAGGGACCCGTGTTCATTTCACGGAATTCTGTGAGATCAGGTTGAAACCGTTCGTGGGGAGATTTAAAATGCGGAGCGCGGGAGCGGCAGCGCGAGCGAAGCCGAATCAGCAGGTGCTGAAGACCGAAACAGACATTCCAAAGAGAATCGAGATATTCATCTCACAAAGACGTTGGTGAGTATTTAGCACTGAAATTATTCTCCAGAGTTTTGCTTTATGACCGGGTATGAAGTTTAAAAGACATTTTGTAGAATCACGAGTTCATGCATTCATTGGTTTCATGCGTGTGTTCTCGTTTACCACATAATTATCTAATGGTAGCCTGTAGCCAATAGTTTTATTTTCCTCATGTCTTATATGTCTAAAACAATAGGTAATAAGGAAATTAAGTCATTTGTGTGATATGTGCAGCATGCGACTGTTGAACACGGTGCGTTTGGCGTCGGCCTCTTTCTGGGCTTAAGTTATTGCCTTTTAATATCAAACACGTCAAGCTCGTGATTTTCTTATGTCTATTCATTCGTCTCATCCTCATTATATAATGAAGAAACTTCTGTTCTGTCTCTTGCCAGATGTGATGCAGGGGAGCTTTGTCATTAATGTTAATTTTATTTTTATTTGCAGGTTTTTAGCTTGCAGTGCCGTGTTTTCTTCACCACTTTAAGACATCCTGTTATGCAGAAGACTTCTTGAATATTCAGAGTTTTCCTTATTGAAAATAAGGTATTTTCACCCAAATATCCTGTGTTGGAATTTACTTGTTAATAAAGTAATGTGATAAAATGTCAACCCTGTTGTCTGTTTCTATATTTTGCTTAATATATTTGTTTTTTGTCATTTTTGTCTTTTGGGACAGTGAGAAATAAACAATTGTTACTACAATTTAAAATATTTAATTGGACCAACCTCACAGTTTCACTGTAAAACATTTCTCCAATTCAAAATTTTCTAGTGACTGATCACATCTAAATTTTTTAGTTGGCCAAATTGAAAAATGTAGATGTGATCGGTCACTAGAACATTTTAAATTGGAGAGGCCTGACATTTTTTACAGTGTTGGTAAATTACATTTTTCCATTGGCTCAACATATTATTTCTAATTGAGCCCATGTTAACAGACTGTTGCCACAATTGATAAAATTCAATTCACAGAATTTCAATTTGGCCAATTGAAAATTTTAGATGTGACCAGTCACTAGAAAATTTTGAGTTGGGAAGATTATACATTTTTTACAGTGTATTTATTGGGAAGATCTTATTAAAGGGGATGTCTAATGCTATTTCATTCATTCTGAGCTTTTTACACGGTTAAAGAGTTGGATTCCCATGCTAAACATGGCCAAAGTTTCAAGAAATTAGTTGGACGTATGAATCCATACTCATTCCGTTTTCTCACAAGTTTCGGAAAGTTTTTTTATGGCCCTGTATTTCGTTATACACTCTAAAAAAAAAGGCTCGTAATCATAGGGGAACCTTTTTTAGTTCTATATAGCACCAATTTTGGTGCTTCAGTGGTTCTTCAGCGGTTCTTCAGAGGTGCTATATCACCTTAGTCAAAGAACCGGTGAAGAACCTCTGAAGAACCGCTGAAGAACCACTGAAGCACCAAAATTGGTGCTATATAGAACTAAAAAAGGTTCCCCTATGATTACGAGCCAAGAACCATTTTTGGTGCAATATAGAACCTTTTTTTTTTTAGAGTGTAGAGGGCGGAAAATCCTTGTATGGACACATCTCCCGGAAAAGCGTGCTCACACCAACCAGTGCAGGAGTGAGCACGTCCATCATTCAGGTAAAGCAAGTCGAGATGGATTTTTCAACAGTGTCACAAAAGAAGTGTGTTTTTGGTTGTGAGGGAAAGATAACCTTGTTCAGCTTCCCAGAGAATCTAACGTTAAGGGAACAGTAGATGCAGTTTGTTTTTCAAGGGTGTTCCCGGCATTTTCTGTGGCAAACTTTTTATAAGCAAGGCCCGTTGGATTTGCAGATCGTTGCAGGCAGTGAGTGAAACGGCATCAAATGTCTGTTTTGTAGGCAATCGGCTCATAAGTGCATACAATGTAAACACGAACGTATAGTGAATCAAAGTTATCCCTAATGCGATGCAGTTGCGTAAATGTTTTAAAAAGTGGGTGAGTTGGGGAAGGCATGTTGATAGTTTCATCCTTATGAAACTATGGCATAATACAATTTTCACGGGTGTGTGCAGGCAGGAAGACGAAGACGGATTAATACAGTTCCCAAACGTAGTTTAACTATAAATAATCCAAAGACAGGCAATAAAACAACTTAGCATAACGGTGATCGTACAAGGGCTGCGTTCGAAAACCTAGGCAGTTGACTCGTTGCCTCGCTGCCTTATCAGACGATGGCTTGTAAGGCAGCGTCTGTGCATGAAGGCGCCTCACGAAACTGATTTCGGACAGACTTATACAGGCATTGTAACCGTTTAATGATCTCTCTTAATGATCTAACCGTTTAATGAATTTACATTAGATTCGGACGTGCCTTGGTTCCTTCCAGCCTTGAAATGTGTCCTCCAGAGGCAGCATTTCCCAGGTTTCGGACGCAGCCAAGGAGTGCAGGAGAAGGAACAACTTAAAAAGTGAACACAAACGAGATGATTAAAAAGACAACTAAATGAGCTCATAATGACGGTAACCAGGGAGTGGATTCATTGAGGCTACATCTACATTAATCTGGATAGATTTGAAAACTGAGTTTTCATTTTAAAATGCTCTCCGTCCACACTAACATTTTCCAAAAGTTTCTCATTCACACTGAAATGCAAGTAAACGCTTGTCTGGCTATCACCAGACTATGCTCAATTTAAGATTGAACATTGGTCTGGGGAGTCTGCTCTGTATTTTCTACTGCACAAGAGGCGTGATCAACGAGCATAATTCAAATGACTCTGTACGCAATTGGATAGTCCTTCAACCAATCAGACCACAAGAGGTGTGATCAACAGGCATCGATCCATCGCTTTTCTCTACTCGTCATCGTGTTAAACCCGCCAATAGCGCACCAGGTGGATAAGCCAGTCTGTGATTGGTTCCCGCAAAAGTGTAACAGAAGCAGTAGCAGGGCCGGCTCTGTAATTCTGGGGGCCCTAAGCAGGATAATTTTGGGGCCCTGCCTTGCAGTGAATAATGGAGTATTGCACTGCAAACCAGCAACTGTATACAATCTAACACTTACATATTTCATCTGTATATCTTTTAACATGATTGCCTACAATTATTTTACTGCTTATTAAAGTACACTTACAGTAAAAGTAAAGATTATAGATTTGCAAATTTAAGGTCAATTTGTTGTAAACAAATAAATATTAATAATTTAGCATTAACAATATATAGCTAACTTACAACATTAGCCATAGTGGTATGCGGCTCGCTATGCTCTACTGAAGCAGCAGTAGAGTCAACTCCTCCAGCTGTTGAGATTATAATATAATTAATAATAAATACAGTATGCAGAGTAGATAAAACACATTCATTTTAAATTAATATTAAAGTACAATTAGACAACATAGTGAATTATGATTATAAAACTAAATTTTTTATTGGCAAGAGGAAGATTAGCTATGTTGAAGTTGCGCACAAAACTATTCAAAAGAAAGGCAGTGGGAAATATTTACTTGTGTCAGCCTCATGAAATGTTTCTCCACGACCACCAAAATATTTAAGAATGGCTCCTCCTGAGAAAGTGACATTTAGTTTTTTACAATTATGTTAAGGGTAAATTAAAAGAAATCCAATGTTAAATTATATTATTTAATTATTGGTTGATTAACTCTTACATACTGTTCATATTTTAAACCTTCACAGCATGGAGTGAGATATTTTTTACCTTTTATGATTACATACAGTAATACATTCACTGTAAAAAAAAAATCAGGTGCCCAATTGAACATTTTCTAGTGAGCGATCACATCTAAAATTTTCAGTTGGCCAAATTTAATTTCTTGAATTTTAATTGAATTAAATTGCATCAATTCACATTAATTCAATTTGGCCAACTGAAAAATTTAGATGTGATCGCTCACTAGAAAATTTTCAATTGGGGACCTGATTTTTTTTTACAGTGTTCTTTACTAAAATTTACCACAAATCCATTTTGCTTTTAGGTGTCTTGTATCGATCATCATTCTATAATGTTTCAGAGAGGACACTGTGTTTTCTTTAGGTTTAAATGGTCTGGGCGATTTAGCTTAACAATATATAAAATATTTCATAATAGTAGGCTATATAGATTAATATTTATTAATAATCTTTAATTGCCTATTCAATTAAGACCATAAGAAAAAGCTTGTATTTAACCGCTTTATTTTAAACTTCATTTTGATTTTGACTGTCAAATGATTGCTCTTTCTCTTCCTATTACTTTCTTTCTCTCGAATGTTCTTAAACTATTTTTTTATTGTAATAAGCGTCTATTGAGACAAAGATTTTTCGGTTTTTTCTTTCCCAGAACTAGTGTAGGTCATGTAACGTTAACTGTTAAAAAGAAAATACATTCAAAGGAGGTGAGTCTGTCTCTACGCGTTCTGTAGCCCAGAGCTGGGGCCAAATAGAGTGTCTGGCGCGAGTGATTTGATTTCAATGTTAAGTCAATGGAAAGGCGCGTTGACGAGCGTCTGGAGGTCCCGCGGCGCGGAAGGCGCTTTTCGCGCGGTGCGAATGACGCGAATTGAGCGTCTTGCGTGATAAACTGCGGCGACGCTGGCGAGTGCAATCTGTAGTTAGGGGGCCCCCTAGTGGCAGCGGGCCCTAAGCAGCCGCTTAGTTCGCTTATAGGGAGAGCCGGCTCTGAGCAGTAGAAATGAATGTACAGGTTTTCAGACTGAGTTGCAGGGCGAAATCAAAAAGTGAATAGCACATAACCGGAACAATATCGGTATAAACATATCTATTGGTACAATATGCGTCACATGGCTAAACGTGTCATCGTTTTCAAATACCTCCGTCTTCACAGTCCACACTACGACACGAAGATGGCATTTTCAAATGGATCCGCTTTGGAGAGCGTTTTCAAAAAGCTATGTTTTTGTTGGCTTAAAACGCTGTCTCTGAGTGGACGCAAGGCCAAAACGGAGAGAAAAAGATGCGTTTTCAAACGAAAACGTATTAGTGTGGACATGGCCTGAATCACTGTATACTCCAAACGTGTGATACGATTTGTGCAAGTCCACTCTGATGATATAATGTGTGACCCATTTGAATTCTGTTGAGACTGCTCCACTTGAAAACATGACATTACATTTAGCCATTTAGCAGACGCTTTTATCCAAAGCGACTTACAAATGAGTGCAATAGAAGCAACTAGGACAGTCAAGGGCAACAAAAACGCTATGGAGAAAGTCAAAAATGATCTCAAACAGCCACATAACCTAAAAAGACTGATGAAAAGAGGAGAAAACATCATCCTGCTCCAACACACATTAGAGAGCTTTTTAAACGAATAGATTTTTCACTAATGATTTATATTACAACTGTGGCATTGCTGTAGTTTCTATGTACAGTCTGCTATTTTTCATAACAAATGCTATAGATAAAAAAAGACAGATAGAAAAAAGTTCAAGTGGTGGTTCCGTGGTTTTTTTCTAGGCTTGGTTGTGTTTATGGGGTGCAGTATAACATCTCAAGTCAAGTCAACTTTATTTATATAGCGCTTTTAACAATGTAGATTGTTTCAAAGCAGCTTTACAGTGTTAAACAGGAAAATAATGCAGCATAATTTTATTCAGCTGTATAGCCATTCTGGAAAAAACGCTGATGTCATCAGTTCATTTCAATTATCATGCAGTGACAGTGTGGGCTTTAGATCAATAATTCGATCAGTAATTCAGTTTAAAAGGTTAATTTAGTTTATTAATTAGATTTATTTCGATGTTTAGTTGAAAAATGTAGTGTCCCCAACTGAGCACGCCAAGCCAGAGGCAACAGTGGCAAGGAAACCAAAACCCCATTAGGTGACCTAATGGAGAAAAATAAACCTTGGGAGAAACCAGGCTCAGTCGGGGTGCCAGTTCTCCTCTGGCCAATTAACAAACAGCATATTATTATTATTATTATTATTATTATTAATATGATTATTATTATTATTCTGGCAGCTTTACAACTCAGAGGTCATAATAGATCGGAATATTCGAGGGACCGGGGGCAACATGCTGGAGACGGGTTTATTGAGGATGATGTTGATTAAATAATTATTAAAGTGCAATATTCGAATGATCGGAGGCAACACGCTGGAGACGGGTTTATTGAGGATGACATATCGATTTAAGTATTATTTAATTGTAATATACGAACAATCGGAGTCAACACGCCGGAGACGGGTTTATTGGGATGCCGTGTCGATGAGGCAGTTGCAGGGGGAGTCTAATCACGGTCTCTGCAGACACTTCGGGGTCCTGTGTTGGTCTTCTCTGGGCGCAGGTCCACCATCTGAACTGGATACGGCCCGGATCCGGCTGACTGCAGTAAACCTCGGGATAAAACAGAGAGACTATCATTAGCGTAGATGCCATTCTTCTGATGATGTAACGAGTACATCAGGTGTTATGGGAAGTGTTCCCGGTTCCGGCTGACCTAGTTAATGCAGCCGAACAATCTTTTCATTGAAAAAGTGTTTTATGTGTATGCCACAGTAAAGAGATGTGTTTTTAGTCTAGATTTAAACTGACAGTGTGTCTGCTTCCCGAACAATGTTAGGAAGACTGTTCCAGAGTTTCGGAGCTAAATAGGAAAAGGATCGACTGCCTGCAGTTGATTTGGATATTCTCGGTATGATCAACTGGCCAGAGTTTAGAGACCGCAGTAGACGTGATGGAGTATAATATGTTAAGAGCTCGCTCAAGTATTGGGGAGCTAAACCATTTAGTGCATTGTAAGTAATAAGCAAGATTTTAAAATGTATGCGATGTTTAATAGGCAGCCAGTGCAGTGTTGACAGAACTGGGCTAATATGGTCATACTTCCTGGTTCTAGTAAGAACTCGAGCTGCTGCGTTTTGGACCAGCTGGAGTTTATTTATTAAGCGAGCAGGGCAACCACCCAGTAGAGCATTACAATAATCTAGCCTTGAGGTCATGAACGCATGAACGAACTGTTCAGCATTTTGCATTGAGAGCATGTGCCGTAATTTAGATATATTTTTAAGATGGTAGAATGCAGTTTTACAGATGCTAGAAACGTGGCTTTCAAACGAAAGATTGGTATCAAAGAGCACACCCAGGTTCCTCACTGACGACGAGGACTTGACAGAACAGCCATCAAGTGTTAGACAGTATTCTAGGTTACTACTTGTGGAGCTTTTTTGTCCAATAATTAAAAATTCAGTTTTTTCTGAACTGAGTTGCAGGAAATTACCGGTCATCCAATGTTTTATATCAGCTATGCATTCCGTTAATCTTGTGAATTGGTAAATTTCTTCAGGGCGTGAAGAAATATAGAGCTGAGTATCGTCAGCATAACAATGAAAACTAACCCCATGCTTCCTAATGATATCTCCCAGTGGTAGCATGTACAGGGTGAAGAGTAGCGGTCCTAGCACTGAGCCTTGTGGTACTCCATACTGAACTTGCGATCGGTGTGACATCTCTTCATTTACTGATACAAACTGATAACGGTCGCATAGGTATGATTTAAACCATGATAAAGCAATTCCACTAATACCTACATTATTTTCGAGTCTATTCAAAAGAATGTTGTGGTCGATAGTATCAAATGCAGCGCTAAGATCGAGTAACACTAATAGAGAGATACAGCCACGATCGGATGATAAGAGTAAATCATTTGTAACTCTGATGAGAGCAGTCTCAGTGCTATGATACGGTCTAAATCCTGACTGGAAATCCTCACAGATACCATTTCTTTCTAAAAAGGAACATAATTGTGAAGACATTGCCTTTTCAAGTATTTTTGACAGAAAGGGTAGATTTGAGATATTGAGATTGTCTATAATTGACTAATTCTGTAGCATCAAGTTGCGTTTTTTTAATACGTGGTTTAATAATAGCCAACTTAAAAGTTTTCGGTACATATCCTAATGACAAAGATGAATTAATGATATTAAGAAGAGGATCTATGACCTCTGGTAGCATCTCTTTTAATAGCCTAGTCGGTATAGGGTCGAGCATACATGTTGTTGATTTTGATGATTTAACGAGTTTAGCCAATTCTTCTTCTCCTATAGCAGTGAATGAGTATAATTTTTCCTCAGTGACACTACAATGCTCTGTCTGATGTGATACTGTAGTAGACGGCTGCATGGTTAAAAAATGTTTCCCAATATTATAAATCTTACTTGTGAAGAAGTTCATAAAGTCATTACTGCTGTGCTGTTTACAAAAAGTTGAAGCTTTATTTTTGGTTAATTTAGCCACTGTATCAAATAAATACCTTGGGTTGTGTTTGTTTTCTTCCAAGAGACTTGAGAAATAAGCAGATCTAGCAGTTTTTACGGCCTTTCTGTATGTGATCATGTGCTCTTTCCACGAATTAAGGAATACCTCTAATTTTGTTTTCTTCCAGCTGCGCTCCATTTTTCTGGCTGCTGTTTTAAGGGCCCGGGTGTGCTCGTTGTACCACGGTGTTGGACTATTTTCTTTAATCTTCTTTAAGCGCAGAGGAGCAACTGTGTCTAAAGTACTGGAAAAGAGAGAGTCAATAGTTTCTGTTGCAACATCGAGTTCTTCTATACTATCTGGGATGCTGAGGAGATGATACTGATGAAGATTATTTAAAAAGCAATCTTTAGTTGCGGCAGTGATTGTCCTGCCATTTTTGAAGCGAGGGGGCGGCTTTGCTACCTTAGCTAAATTAAGTATACATGATACTAAGTAATGATCTGAGATGTCATCGCTCTGCTGCAAGGGTTTATGATGTCACCAACCCGGGAAGAAGCTTGTTGTAGTCCAAACCGGCCGTTTTTGTAGGCAATGAACTGCCATAACTTTAAAAGACAATATCTCCATTTGCATTGAACTTTCAGCGCTGTAACTTTGCAGATACTGTTTATGCTCAAGCAGCAACATTACACACTAACTAAAGTTTAAAAAGTGAAATTGCATGCAACCACCCCTTTAACGACGAGCCATCAGTGGTTTTCAGCCATCAGAATTTTTTTTAAAATTTGTTTAAAGGCACAATATATACGATTTTTGGATTAAACAAACAATGTTATATATTTTGTTGACTTTTGTACTTTCATTATCCCAATTGTTTCCAAGAATGTTTAAATCCAGAGAAATAAGCTAATTTAAACAGGAACGTGACCATGTCCGTGTGTCGCCTATCAATGAGATCATACCTGCATTACCCTCAATATTTTATTTATTTTGTAGATACCATGAAAACACAAAAGACACTTTAATATATTATGTTTTATTAGACATGTGTGCAACTGTTTGGAGACATTCATCGACAGAAAATGAATCATTGTTATATTGCTCAAACACAGTATGTCTTATTGTTTAAATCTGGTTTTCTTGATTTACCTCGAGTACCATGTTTTACCATGCCTAGTATTGATCTAGCTCACTGCAGTGTCTAATAATAGCTGTCGAACGAACAAACAAACGCACAGAGTAGCATTATCACATTACTTTCAACACACTCAAGTAATGTATCTAATATGATAAAACATGCGGACGCATGTCACATGACCAGAAAATGCAGAAGCGCTCGTCTGTGGCATAACAAAAGCTCCTTGAAATCATGGCGTCATCAAGCTACGCCTTTGTCTTTAATAAGCGACCTCTAGCGGCGAAAAATTACATATTGTGGCTTTGATATATAAGATACATCATATATTCTATGTAAACAAGTAGTTGTTAACTAGGCTAATACTTTATTACCTGCCAACCAACTTTGCAAACACACATACAGACATTACAAATTTTATTTTCCATATACAAATGTGTGCACGCTTTTCTGGGAGATGTGTCCGTTCAAGGATTTTCCGCCCTCTATTACAACATAAAATCCTTGTATGGACACATCTCCCGGAAAAGCGTGCACACACCAACCAGTGCAGGAGTGAGCACGTCCATCATTCAGGTAAAGCAAGTCGAGAAGGATTTTTCAACAGTGTCACATAAAGAAGTGTGTTTTTGGTTGTGAGGGAAAGATAACCTTGTTCAGCTTCCCAGAGAATCTAACGTTAAGGGAACCGTAGATGCAGTTTGTTTTTCAAGGGTGTTCCCGGCATTTTCTGTGACAAACTTTTTATAAGCAAGGCCCGTTGGATTTGCAGATTGTTGCAGGCAGTGAGTGAAACGGCATCAAATGTCTGTTTTGTAGGCAATCGGCTCATAAGTGCATACAATGTAAATACGAACGTATAGTGAATCAAAGTTATCCATAATGCGATGCAGTTGCTTAACTGTTTTAAAAAGTGAGTGAGTTGGGGAAGTCATGTTTAACATGATAGTTTCATCCTTATGAAACTATAGCATAATACAATTTGGCGACCTCTAGCGGCGAAAAATGACATATTGTGGCTTTGATATATAAAATACATCATATATCCAATGTAAACAAGTAATTGTTAACTAGGCTAATACTTTATTACCTGCCAACCAACTTTGCAAACACACATACAGACATTACAAATTTTATTTTCCTTATACAAATATATAAACTGTAATCTAGAATCTTAATTTTGAAGAAAAAAAAAATCCATGCCAGAAACTACCCTTGTATAAACATAAACATTGGTTGCATATTTTACTCTGACCAATAGAGGGGAGCCTTTGACCATATTTACATTTAAAGTGACTTTCAGAAAGAACCACTGACACTCTTACAACTAAGTCACTCTACATTTTAACACAAAATGATAAACATGGTGTAAATATAAAGATAGCTTCACATTATTGAGTCCTAAGAGATATCAGAGGCGGTTTTATTGAGGTACTTTGTGATATTGATGGATGCAGTCTTGAGAATTTGTATTGCACTCTTATAGTTATGACTCTCCTTGTAACTTAAAGCTGACATTAGTTTTGTAAATGGGAGACAACACACAATATCCTGAAAACTGGATTTGTCCATTATAACGCAGAAGCCCGAATGACAGTTTACGCTAAAAACCCCTTTGACTTCACCCAGTTTTATCCAGTGTTAATTAAAAGAAGAGACGACAGAAACCACGTTGTCTCAGTCTGAAAAGCATTTGCTTTGTGGCTTAAGCACATTCCCGATGTCCTCTTGAAAGGCCAGTTGTATGTCCATAGAGCATGAGGCCCTCGCTATAACCGTCCCCTTTGAACGGGCTGCCAAATGTCGGCTTTGAGTCAAATTCCTCACATCATTGCCGCCCCTGGCTTTTGCATTGGGATTAAAGGGATGATGGTTATTGCTGCAAAGTCCCCGGACTTTAAATGTCAGCTTTCTTAACACCAAACGCAATTGTTTTTTAATGTTCACTCGTAACTTGAGCTTGACCTTCGACTGGCCAATGCATGAATCGTTTTTTCTCTGATACTGCTTTAAAAGTATTTTTCTTCTGTCTCCTCAGGGAAAAAAGTGAAGGCCTAAGGGCGGGGGCGTACCTGCATTAAAACAGCTAGAGGGACAGCCAAAAACATTGAATAGAACGTTTTTATATATACGTATATACATGATCCCCATTAAGCTTTTCCTGCTAAATCTCTCCCTTTGTCTATTCATATGTTTCTTATATAATAACATTGACTGATGAGGAAACATGCTGGGATTTTCCCCAAGATGTGAAGTTTCCTCCTCCAGATAACTATTGTAGTCTAAAGACAAATTAAACTGAGATTGTGTGTGTTTGCCCATAAACTATACAACTGTTCACACAGCTTTTGATCTGTGCAGTGCTGTGTAAATGCGTTATTGTTGTATGTCTTAGCTTGACTTGGCTTCTCTCAATCTGTTTTTCCATCCATCCATCCATCCTTAAAAATCGGTGCGGTTACACTTGAATTATGTGGTCAAAACATTTAGTTTTTTGATACATTAGGCTTTTATGGCTGATACAGTATGATATAGTGGAAAATATACACTCAAGGAGGGAAAAACACCTTCAGTTTTATTGGAAGGCTCAAACTGAACAAGAAAATACAATTTGGTGCAGATGCTTATATTTACGTATATGACCAAAAAGTAGTGTTGTAGTCAAGACCACCTAATCCGAGACCAAGACCAATGTGTGTTGAGACCAAGACAAGACCAAGACTTTGAGGGGTTGAGACCAAGACCAGACCAGCACTCCTTAAATTCATAGATATCCATATTACCACCCGAGAAATGACTTATAACTTATGATAAATGACTTATAATAAATTTAATTAGAATAAGACACTATATAGAGCTGTTACCAATCAAATGAAATCATTAACAACAAAATTCATCTTTGCGCTTGTTACGAGCCCCTGCTCTTTCTCTTGTTTTCTTTTTTCTTTCTGAGACCCTGTCCACACGAACACGGGTATTTTCAAAACCGCAGCTTTTTCTACACCGTTTGGCTGTTCGTCCACACGCAAACGCAGTATCCGATTACTGAAACCGGACTTTTTGAAAACTCCGGCCAGGGTGAAGATTTTTAGAAACTGTGGTTACAGCGTTGTCGTGCGGACATTGAAACCGGAGATTTCGGCTTGTTAATTTGAAGTGTGTGCTGTTCTCTCCTTTGTTTGACGTCAGGTTGTGCGCCATTATCTCTTTTATTTAGCTACATGAGTCGAGTCAATGCAATGGCGGACGTAGCTTTTAATAACTCTGCTAACAGCGCTTATCACATGTATACAGATACATGCACAGTTATCTCATTGTATTGCAGAACAGAGGCGCCATGATTCAATAATACAAAGTGACAAGTGTGTGAAGCTTCAGTCCACTTGGGCCCTGCCCCTGTGTATATACAGTTACCTGTCACTGAGTCCAGTAAAAGAACTTGTAGAAGGGTTTCACTGAGCCCATGGCATCCCTCAGTGCATCAGTGCTGTGGATGGGACCCATGTGGAAGCCAGGCAGCCAATCACAGCGTGGTTTTGCGTTTTCATGTGGACAGAGATTTTTTTTAAACCGTGCTTGTGTGGACACGATTGTTTTTTAAAACGGAGGAGGATAAACTCCGGTTATAAAAATACCCGTGTACGTGTGGACTAGGCCTGAGTATAGTTGCCAATTGGATGGGGGCGGAGCCTGATGATTCCTAACACCTGAGGCCTCTGCTGGTGGCACTTCAGTTTGGGGGGCCTACCACAGGAAACCGGTTGTTTGTGGTTCTCTTTTGTACATGATGGTGAGTTTCATTTGTCTAGTTAATATTAGGTTAGCGGGAAAGCATAGGCAAGGAAGCTGACCCGGAAGATTCTTTTGTGTTTCTCGGGAGTTAGGAAAGCATTAACTCTGAGTTGTAGTTTAGATTAGTTAGCTCACCAGTCCTTATTTTAAGTTCTGTATGTTTATATTGTTGTTTGTTTTGTTACTTTCCGTTGCCAATAAATGTTATATTTATTTTTTGCTAAATAAGTTTTGCTACCTTCCTGAATGGCTCTTATGTTGGTCCCCATTTTGGGTCGTAACAGCGCTACAGAGGTGATACAGAAGATGCATCTGAATTGGTAAAAAGTTGAGGTGGTAATTTTTTTGAATGTTTGTTAAAGCAATATCATGTTTGCAGTCATGCTCAAATTTCTAAAAACAGCTCTCTTGCTCTTGTGATTTTGATTAATTATATCACGTTATAAATCCATATCTCATACAAGAACTTTTTGCAACAATATCTTGAATTTTGTGGGCATTTGTATTCATTTTTGGTGACATTTTTGACACAATCCCTAATTAGTTTCTGAATCTGCACAATAAATAAATAAATCAAATTAGAAATAAGTTATTAATTACATCTGAAGCAGTACATTTTTTACATCCAATCACATTAATGATGTTAATAAATAAATCAGGCAATGCACTGGCAATTTGGTTATATCTCAGCAGTTGTGGAGACTTGACCAGTCTTGAAAACAAAATCCAGAGTCCTCTAAAGCCGGGTGCACACTGTGCGATTTTGGCCACGATTTGGCTGTCTGACACAAATCCTTAAAGATTCCTCTGATCCTAGGCTAAAATCTTAAGTTTTTGATCGTTAGTTTGACATGTTCACCGGCAGCCGATTAATGACGGCTGCGACCCAATTTTACCTCAGACGAAATTCTGGCAGTGTCAGAAGATTTGGCGCACAGTTCTGCAGTGTGACTTCTCCTACGACGACCGTCAAATTATCTTCGTTTTTCAAGACAAACCATGACCAAAATGAGCGCTAGAGATTTCTTTGTAGCCACCATTTCAATCCCGTGTGTAATGCAGCTCACTGTCACCGAACGCGTCATTTATTGGTGATATAAAACTCCGGATGAGTTTTCTTATGTACGTCCGTTTTTAGCGCGCATTGACTATCGTACAGTCTGACATTAATGACAACTGAGATCTTACAGTTTGACATGGCTTACAGCGGGGATCATGTTCGTACAGTCTGACAAGGAACAATCGTGAAGGACTATTATAAATCTCACAGTGTGCACCCAGCTTAAGTCTGAGACCAAGACAAGACCGAGTACAAATGTGGTTGAGACCAAGACCGTCAAAAAATTATCTTGAGAGTACTACATCACTACCAAAAAGTACATTGAAATCCTAAAATCAAATGGGAATAAAATGTAAAACAATGAGATCTTAATAACAGTATAACAGACTTCATAAAAATGCATATAAGTATCAGCTTTGACTCTATATCTCCCAATAATGTTTTAAGATGATATTTAAACGCTTAGTTTATGATCAAAGCTCTGTAGTTTTTATTGTGGGGGCAAAACGTAATGCAATGCAATAAAATAATAATTGTGAGATGATACTCCCATTTAAACATGCTTTCTAGGTTTTCTAAAAAAATATGTGGATAATAGAGTAAGCTTAAATTGCTTCGAAAAGTGTTCATCTTGAAATATTACTTTTAAAAGTTATATTCAAAAGTTATTCTTACTTTAAGTATTTCACAGCAAAAAGAGACATGCACCACATCCGTAAGGTGGACATTTTTAGAATTATACTAAAAGGCCTTTTACTTGCTAAAAACGTATGAACTATCAATCAGAAGACTCAATGCACATCCAATATGATGGGCGGCTTTATAGGGTTAAGTATATGTTTGCATAATGGGAAACTTATTTATTTTCATGGTCAGAACAGTGGTCACTATTACATGAATCCAAGTGGGGTAAAATAAATGTGACTGCTGAGCTGTGGAATGAGTTCAGTGTAAATCAGTCATCAGTTACAGGATGTTTTAATTCACGTCTGTATCAAATGGCACCCTGGGAATGTTGGGCAGGCGAAGCGGTCCGCAACAGACGTCCCCTCTCAGCACCTGCGGATTTAAGTGACCGAGGAAACCCAGACTTGAAAGCAGCCCTGGCCCGACCCCGGATCTCTCTTCCACAGAGGCCTTTTTGTGGTCCTTTGGCCCCCAGGAGTTCTGGCGATGGGCATCGTCCGGGTATCTCCGAACAATTTCCCGCTTTCCTTGTTCCCTCTCAGATTACAGCTAAGAAGAAAGCTCAAAAGTGTTGGATTTGTGTAAGACGATAAGGTCTGTGCACAAGTCTGAGGATTATGCTTAAAAAATATAATATGCATTACTAAGGCTTTACATTTGCAGAAGCATATTTTTTACTCAACATATGTGATCTTTAATATATACACTGATCAGGCATAACATTATGACTCATGACCTAATATTGTGTTGGTCCCCCTTTTGCTGCCAAAACAGCCCTGACCCATCGAGGCATGGGCTCCACTAGACCCCTGAAGGTGTGCTGTGGTATCTGGCACCAAGATGTTAGCAGTAGATCCTTTAAGTCCTGTAAGTTGCGAGGTGGGGCCTCCATGGATCGGACTTGTTTGTTCAGCACATCCCACAGATGCTCGATTGGATTGAGATCTGGGGAATTTAGAGGCCAAGTCAACACCTCAAACTCGTTCTCCTCAAACCATTCCTAAACCATTTTTGCTTTGTGTCAGGGCGCATTATCTGCTGAAAGAGCCACAGCCACCAAGGAATACCGTTTCCATGAAAGGGTGTACATGGTCTGCAACAATGCTTAGGTAGGTGGTACGTGTCAAAGTAACATCCACATGGATGGCAGGACCCAAGGTTTCCCAGCAGAACATTGCCCAAAGCATCACTGCCTCTGCTGGCTTGCCTTCTTCCCATAGTGCATCCTGTGCCATGTGTTCCCCAGGTAAGTGAAGCACACGCACCCGGCCATCCACATGATGTAAAAGAAAGTGTGATTCATCAGACCAGGACACCTGGAGATGCTCTGACCCAGTCGTCTAGCCATCACAATCTGGCCCTGGTCAAACTCGCTCAAATCCTTATGTTTGCCCATTTTACAGATACATACACATACATACATGCATATACACTCACCTAAAGGATTATTAGGAACACCTGTTCAATTTCTCATTAATGCAATTATCTAATCAACCAATCACATGGCAGTTGCTTCAATGCATTTAGGGGCAGTGTTGGGCACGTTACTTTAAAAAAGTAATTAGTTATAGTTACTAGTTACTTCTTACAAATAGTAACTGAGTTAGTAACTACGTTACATCATTATAAAAGTAACTAATTACCAGGCAAGTAATTACTGCGTTACTTTTTTTTTTTCTTCAAATGTTCAAATATGTCAAATAACTTGGATGCCCCCAATATTAGATATGTTAAATGAATGAATTTGACACTAAATAGAATAAATTATTATTAGAAAACATTGTACATTAATGTACACTATTGTAATGTTGCTGTGGGACAATGTGAGAGACACCCATCAAATTCAATGCATTATTGTAAATATTATCAGTAGGCCTACTATAGTGTAAATATTGTGTAAATATTATCAGGACTATACTTTCCTTTGGTAGAGGAGCTCACGTTATCACCTGAGTTTTTAGCCACTAATTTTGTGGCATATGATGATGTGAGGCGCTTCAGAATCACTTGCCACCGGCGTAGAGAGACTCTTTCTTCCTGGGCATAAGTTGAACGTTACATAAATATTCTTACCTTTCACCTAAACGAGGGAAAAGTAGCGCTTATACTTCCAGTTTGCGAAAGCTACCTTTGAAGTCGTTGGACCATTGCTGAATGTGCATATGCGTGTGCGTCATAGGTGTGTGTGTGTGAGACCGTGAAAAAAAATAGGTGTGAACTCAACCTATCAACTTCAACCTTGTCTCCCACCCACCAATCATCATCAGTTATGTGGACCACCGCACCCACCCCCAACACGCATGGCTGGTGCGCGCGCACACGCACACACACACGTTGCAGGTCCGACTGACAGAGAGCCTGTTCAGATGAAAAGCGCTTCAGTGAGCTCAATTATAGTAACGCGACTAACGCCTTATTTTTTTCCCTCAGTAACACTAACGGCGTTGTAATGGGAGAAACAGTAATTCGTTTGATTACTCGTTACTGAAAAAAATAATTCCGTTAGTAACGCCGTTTATCTGTAACGCCGTTATTCCCATCACTGTTTAGGGGTGTGGTCCTGGTCAAGACAATCTCCTGAACTCCAAACTGAATGTCAGAATGGGAAAGAAAGGTGATTTTAAGCAATTTTGAGTGTGGCATGGTTGTTGGTGCCAGACGGGCCGGTCTGAGTATTTCACAATCTGCTCAGTTACTGGGATTTTCAAGCACAACCATTTCTAGGGTTTACAAAGAATGGTGTGAAAAGGGAAAAACATCCAGTATGCGGCAGTCCTGTAGGCGAAAATGCCTTGTTGATGCTAGAGGTCAGAGGGGAATGGGCCGACTGATTCAAGCTGATAGAAGAGCAACTTTGACTGAAATAACCACTCGTTACAACCGAGGTATGCAGCAAAGCATTTGTGAAGCCACAACACGCACAACCTTGAGGCGGATGGGCTACAACAGCAGAAGACCCCACCGGGTACCACTCATCTCCACTACAAATAGGAAAAAGAGGCTACATTTGCACAAGCTCACCAAAATTGGAAAAATGTTGCCTGGTCTGATGAGTCTCGATTTCTGTTGAGACATTCAGATGGTAGAGTCAGAATTTGGCGTAAACAGAATGAGAACATGGATCCATCATGCCTTGTTACCACTGTGCAGGCTGGTGGTGGTGGTGTAATGGTGTGGGGGATATTTTCTTGGCACACTTTAGGCCCCTTAGGGCCAATTGGGCATCGTTTAAATGCCACGGCCTACCTAAGCATTGTTTCTGACCATGTCCATCCCTTTATGACCACCATGTACCCATCCTCTTATGGCTACTTCCAGCAGGATAATGCACCATGTCACAAAGCTCGAATCATTTCAAATTGGTTTCTTGAACATGACAATGAGTTCACTGTACTAAAATGGCCCCCACAGTCCCCAGATCTCAACCCAATAGAGCATCTTTGGGATGTGGTGGAACGGGAGCTTCGTGCCCTGGATGTGCATCCCACAAATCTCCATCAACTGCAAGATGCTATCCTATCAATATGGGCCAACATTTCTAAAGAATGCTTTCAGCACCTTGTTGAATCAATGCCACGTAGAATTAAGGCAGTTCTGAAGGCGAAAGGGGGTCAAACACAGTATTAGTATGGTGTTCCTAATAATCCTTTAGGTGAGTGTACACTGCCAAATTGTGCAGACATAATTTTTGGCCAGGCTGTCGTACAAAGTCAATATGAGGACATGCAAAATGAGAGAAACAACGAAATATTAATAACTGTAGTTAATCTATTTTTTTATGCATTTTATTGCATAGTAAAATACCTGCTGTAGTTTGCCTTTTTTTTGTCTAACTTTTGTTAGATAAATACCGTTTCGTTCTATATACAATTATTTAAAAAATATATTTTGATGGTTAATCAAACTTGTAAGGTCATTAAAAACAAATACCCCTCCGGACATCACTTTTGGCCACTGTATTTCATGGTAACGGTACACATTGTGGCCTATTTTTACTGGCTTTTCTCAGAGGATTCTTTAAAATAAATAAACTAAATAATTTATCTCACACGCACACAATATATTCTTTATTTATTTAAAGGAATCCTCTAAGAAAATATGAAGGAATTTTTCGTATTGATTTTTCACAGGTGTTTTACCTGTATTTTGAGTTACGCATTGCATTGTGTTTTGTTTTTCAGCTAAAAGAAATGTCCGTAAACTTAAAGGATAAAGTAAAGCAGGAGGTCTGCCATTGGTGACTGGGAATATCTTAATGCTGGATGGCTCAGTTGACCAGTTTGATTTTTTATTAATTTTTTGTTATATATATATTTATTTTAAAGCAAACTATAGTTCAGTTCAAAATTCTGTCCTCATACAATTTCATAATAATTATACAGAATTACATTGTTGTGCAATATTGTTCTAAAAGCATGGTGCAAATAATTTGTATTGTTTTAATGCTTTTATTCAAGAAAACATCTCAGACAGGAAGTCATGAGAGTGACGTAAAACGTTACACGAACATCAGCTTAACGCTACCTAAGTTTGGCATTGAAGCACAATGCCTCTCTTGTAGCCGCTCTACCCAAGGGATAGACTGCTTTCAAGCCCTATTGTTCTCTCAGGGCACATTATCGGATTATCCCGATTCCAAATGAAGGGGAAGAGTGAAGAGTATTGGAGCAGTGCATGATGGGACATTATGTCAATGTGCTGAAGAGAAAAGAAGCCCAAGTCTATCAAGGCAGATGCCCAAATGCATAACAACCCCATTCCAAGTTGATGTAGGATTCCAGTGAATGGGATGGAAAAATGCAAGCTCTGTCTGCTCAAGACCCCAACGCAAAACAAAACATGACGAGGCCTGTCATTCTCCACTGTTGTAGTATTACCATATCTAGGAAAAGTCTGGCAAAAGAATGTACACAAAGATCAGCAACAACAGCTTCAATCCTGCCAGCCTAACCTTCCCAAAACATGTCACAAGTAGAAATGAAAGGATTTCCCAAGCTCCATTTTCTCTCGTGGTGCAAAGAAAAAGGAACATTGCCTGCAGGACCAACATACTGGCTCCAAAGCGCCATCAAAAACCACCTGACGTTTGACGGTGAAGGGCAAAGCTCATATTAGGTATTGTGGTCAGATAATGATTCCAGGGCCCTCTGAAATATGAGCAAGTTACATAACCGGTTCTTTTAGAATATAATAGAATAATTATACCAAATTAATATCTCGTATGACTAATCCTTCAGTAATACAATGTATATCACCTTTCTATATTCTTCCATCAGTGTGTGCAACAGTCTAGTTCACAGGACTTTGCTCTTTGCCTCACAAGACGCCTTTTATCTGGGACATAAAAGGCCCTGGAAGGTGCAAAAGATGGAAACAAAAGGTACCGTACATTTTCTGTGGTACACCTCCAACTAATCCTTGCGTTATAACTTCAGATTTATGTTACAAATGCAGGTTGGTTCTTTGCAACAAGTATACTGTGGACTACACCGAACAATAGCACTAAAAAAAACAGCATTATCTCCAATGCAATCTTTTAGGGACCAGACCAAAAGATTACTTTCAAGCTGTGGAATGTGAAGTTTCATCTACAGCACACATTTATTGCTTTGAAAGCAGCATAAACAGGTATGTTTCTCTCTCTCTCTCTCTCTCACACACACACAAACACACGGTATTGGCCTATAAACACAGTAGAGATACAGTTGGGAACATATCATAAAATGGGGGTGTGGTTTAGTGGGGACAAACAAATACTGTAGTATCCATAGTTACCCATTCTATGAAGAAAAAACAACAAAAAAAAACATTGCAAAGTAGCTGCTTTTAATGTCATAAAGCTAATAATAATAATAATAATAATAATAATAATAATAATATAAAATGGTAAAACATGAAATCCACAACAGGGGTCAAATAGTCAAAAAAAGAAGCCTTGTAGATACAAGAAGTTCAGTAACTTTACTTTGCAGATATTAAATAAATGGTAAATACGATAAAGTAAATGTCTGAATGTATACCAGTTTTTATGTATTATTCCCTGGTGTTATATTATCCACATAATGAGTTTAAATGTTGGAATAATTTGCTGATGATGATCATACATATTAATATACTGTCCATTTTGTTCAAAAGTTTGGGGTCAGGAGAATTTTTTATGATTTTTAAAGAAGTCTGTCATGCTCACCAAGCCTGCATTTTTTTTAAATCTCATATATATGGTAAAAAGTTTAATATTGTGAAATATTATTACTCCAGTCTTCAGTGTCACATGATCCTTCAGAAATCATTCTAATATGCTGATATTATGATCAATTGCTCTATTTATATATATATATATCAGTCAGGTCAGTGACGCACATGCACCTGGCCATCCATGTGATGTAAAAGAAAACGTGTTTCATTAGACCAGGTCACTTTCTTCCATTGCTCCGTGGTCCAGTTCTGAAGCTGATGTGGCCACTGTTGGCGCTTTTGGCGGTGGACAGCATGGGCACCCTGACTGGTCTGCGGCTATGCAGCCCCATAAACAAAAAACTGCGATGCACTGTATTCTGACACCTTTCTATCAGAACCAGCATGAACTTCTTGAGCAATTTGAGCTACAGTAGCTCGTCTGTTCGATCAGGCCACACAGGCCAGCCTTCGCTCCCCACGTGCATCAATGAGCCTTGGCTGCCCATGACCCTGTCGCCGGTTCACCACTGTTCCTTCCTTGGACCACTTTTGATAGATACTGACCACTGCAGACCGGGAACACCCCACTAGAGCTACAGTTTTGGAGATGCTCTGACCCAGTCATCCAGCCATCACAATTTGGCCCTTGTCAAACTCGCTCAAATCCTTACGCTAGGGCTGCTCGATTATGGAAAAAATCATAATCACGATTATTTTGGTCAATATTGAAATCACGATTATGTAACTCGATTATTTCACATGACTTTGGGAATGTGTTGTATTTATTAAAAATACACCTTTCAACAATTCAATTGAAATTGTAACATTTGTTGTACTTTTTGAACTATTAAAATAAATAATATAACATATATTCAAATCAAAGTATAAAAGTATTCACGTAAAAATGATAACCACAAATAAATAAGATCAACAATATGGTTCGGCTAGATATGCTTTTCAGGTACGTCTAACATTAGTTTTCAGGTACAGAAATGTATCAAATGTAAAATAACATTGCATAGTTGAGTGCATAAATTAAAGATGAATCCTATTAAACTTACAAAAGCTATTCAATCCGGATCGGATATGCGTCGTCTTTATCGACTGTATAAAGTTCACTTAAGGCATATAGACTATGTCTGCTAGGATACTCATCAAGATGGACGTTGACATACGTTTTGTGTGAGTTTGTCCGTTCAAGAGCAAGACTTGAAAGAGAACTCAATATTTGCGCGCTGAGAGACGTGTGCGCGCTCTCGGATGAGCGCACAGAGATACATTTTCTCACAGCGCGCGCTACTTCTCATTTGCGTCTTCTGGCTCTACACCCGGGTGATGACGGCGAAAACGACTGGTCATATTCAAACATACGGCAGCACTCGCATGCATTAAACAAAGTTTACAAAGAGAGAATTATTTGAAAAATATGAGGGGAAAAAAGGACATTTACACGGCACCCCTGCTCTCGTCAGTTTTTGTTTCTTTATTAGATTGTCATAGGTCACTCTGTTTAATTTTCAAGTGGTTAAACAAATTCGTGGTGTTCCCTTGCGTTGCAGCCACTGCATGTAGCAAATCTTGCACGTAGCATGTTTCTGCTCGTCGCCTGATTCCTCGAAGCCAAACTGTTCCCAGACAACGGAGTTGGTTTTGCCTTTTTTGCTCACCAAACGCTGCTGTAACTGCCCTCCTTCTGCCATCTTTACTCGCGCCGAGTTTTTAAATTCCAGCGGATGATATGCACACGAGATTCATGTGCACACGAGATTCATTCATTTCATTTGTACATAGAGTCTGGCCACTCTCCATTGACAAGCGTTTACTTCCTTGAAGGCGGGTACTCTGTTGAAGTTTAAAACTATTGGATCTGCCAAGAGTCACTCTGGATCTGCCTAACCAATCACTAACGTTTGGTCGTGACGTATGTCACGCGCCGTTCGACTTTGATTCTCACATTAACTGAGCACACCACCTCAGTGTCAGTGATAAAACCTCGTGCATTCGGATTGTGATTTATTCACGGTGGAGAGGAGAGTTTTGTGATCGGAACGCGCTGCTCTCGTGGTGCATATCTCGTGCAATCAATAACATGATTGTATGCTGTCAATAAAATGTCATATGCTTAGTATGATAAGAATAAATGCTGCCTTGAATAACAGCCCAATTCAAATGTTTACGTGCTTTTATTTTATTTTTTGAGCGGTGGTGAAATATTTTGCTCTTGTAAACACTTGCCAGTATTTAAAGAAATACAAGTCTAGAAATGCAAATTACAGCTCACGCAACCGCACAGTGCTCTGAAAGGGTCTATAGGATATAAACAGTGAGTTTTGAAGTGATATATTCTTGAAAACTCAGAGATGTGGATTCGGAGAGCAATTACATTACCACACGACCTTGGTGTTTGTCAAAAGTCGATAATTCAGCCTGGGTTTTTCTCGCGGGTGGTGGGAGACGGACGGCTTCAGCAACTCCTTCACCACTAACGGAGCGAGCTGGAAAAGACTTTTCCCGGACCACAACATCAGCAGTACAGCAGTGATTGTTCTTGCTCCGTGTAACGGGAGTTCGTTTGTTCAGGGAAGAAGGAGGCGGGAACCGGCGAACGTTTAACAACTTTTAATCAAATAATAAACACAAAATGAAAGTAAAAGCGGCAGCCCCTCACGGACGACTGCCGCGCACAAACATAACAAAACCCAACTTAAAATCCAGGCCTGGTCCTCTCTCGTCCTTCACCGGTGTCGCTCGTCCTTATATGCCTCCGTGCTCCCTCATGAGAGGACTCGAGACCGGTGTGTCTCAATCACGCACACCGCTCTCGCTCGCTCGTCCACCTCGCCACACTCTTAACTTCTGGACATTCGTCAGCGCTGCCACACACTCGCATCTTTCACCGCCGCCATTACTGAACTACAACTCAAACTAGCGCATGACATCAACGTCATCGCTCTCAGCCACTCCCTCTGTTCGCTGATTGGACCGGTAAAAAATTGTTCGGGGGAAAACCTAAGCATACACCGCAGTCCCAGACGTAGTACTGAAGGAAAATGAAAATTGAGCGGAAGTACGAAGGAGGGCGGAGCCAGGCTACACACGAGACTCACGAACTGAGAAAGTTTGTGGCTTCGGGAGGGGCGGATGAGCGCGTGTGCGTTTCATTCAGAACGCAAGACAAAATAAGACTGTTCTTGCAAAACTGAACATGGCAAAATAATCGTTTTTTCTCGATTGTACTATTTTGGTGATCGTTGGGAGGCAAAATCGAAATCGAAATTCGATTAATTGCACAGCCCTACCTTACGCTTGCCCATTTTTCCTGCTTCTAACACATCAACTTTGAGGACAAAATGCTCCCTTGCTGCCTAATATATCCCACCCACTAACAGGTGCCATGATGAAGAGATAATAAAAAATAATGTATAATCAGTGTATATATCAGGCTTGCTGCGATAGTCGGTGTTGACGGTGTAAAGAATAATAGGCTAATGAACCCACCATTCAAGCAACCCGCCCCAAATTTGCCGCTTATCCTAAACCGAAAAGTAAACCGAAAGTAAAAAAAGACTCTTTAATTTCTTTGATGAACAGAAAGTAAAAATTTTTAAAATTTTGATCAATTTAATGTGTTCTTGCTAATTGCATGTAAGAATAAAAATAGATGTGAGGTTCTACAGTTGTGTCTTATCATCATGCTGCTGAATTGCTATAACAGCCACAATAACTATGGAAACAGGGATTTATTTCCCCCCACTGGGCCCTCCTTTGCTGACGGATCAAATTAACATGCTCTTATGAGTTCTTAGCGCTAGGATTCATTTAATACACAATCCAAGTAATTACACTTACCCTCGTAGCCAGTGAAGATAACTGGAACACGTCCATCAGAAACAGATGATCTACTGACCCAGAATCAAGCTAATACACAAACATTTTTTACAGCTTTCACTGTTTGTGTACTGTTGGTTACCATGGCTGCTCACATTGGAAAGTGGGTGTTGATGGGTTATATGAATATGGATTGCTTATGGCTTATCTTTAAGATCACATGTGGAAGTGCTGTGTTCAATAAGCTTGGTTATGTGTGAACCATTCTTACCCCATTGCCAGCTTCTTTCTTGTTTTAGGCAAAATTCAAATGATATTTAGCAAGGTTTATCCTTAAAACAAGAAGAAGAAAAAATATTAACAATGATTCAATTTGGTTGGTTCAACAATAGCTATGTTTTCATCCAAAGTTGCTAATTTAATGTGTGCGCAAAAATTGGAATATCGAATAAAACATTTGTTAATAAAGCACTGTTTCCGTTCCATGTCTTCAAAAGAACAAACCCGTCACTTCCTGGGACATTGACACAAAATATCTGTAATAAAAAGGGAAGTTTCTGCAATCAGGGAAGCCACTGTGGCTCTTTTTTCCCTCCATCATAAATGACTTGCGTCTCAGAGCGTGCAGACGAACTGCAATAAACACTGTCATGTTATCTTGTGTTCGGATGCCTGGTGAACACGATCATGTGAGACACTTCTGTGAGGGGATTAAGCCCAAATATTTTGATTTCAGACTTTGCAAAGCATCTCAAATGTTGGTTTGATCATTCTGAAATGCCTGAGCCAATGAAATTGGTCCAGTTATCCAATCACATCCTCTGTTGAGGCAAAGTTTTTTGTTGTGCATCGAGGGATTTATCCAGTAAATGTGTTTCCAACGTAGTTTATGAGCATGTTTTCTTATCGGAGAAAAATGGTATCTGCTTTGATGGAGCGCAGTTTAAAAAAAAAAAAAAGCAATATCCCCAAATGTGCATAAAAATGGGTGGATGGAAACATAGCTAATGACAATGATAAAGACTCTAAACACCCTAAAACAGAAGATTGTCTAGGTATTTTCTGTCTTAGATAATCACATGTAAAAAGACGGGCCGTTTTGATTTCTCTCAATTATCCCAGTCATTCCTCTCAGTTAAGAAGACTCAGCTGACCGCCTGAGCTTAACACTAATGGAATCAATGGTCAATGGAAAAAGGACAGCGGCAAATTGGACTCGGTAATGGGTTGAAAGCGGTGCTCTGGTCCTTGACCTTGGCTATTGTGGCACTAATGTAGTTATCCTTCATTACTGTATATGTTATCCCACCTGTGGTACATTTCCTTAAAAGTGCCAACAGTAGTAGAAAAAAGGCCTCAAAGCTAAAAGACATGAACTAAAAGCCACAAAACCCCTGTAAATGTATCTGAAAGCAGGGTATATGACATGGCCTATGACTTGTTTGTGATATGTTTTATGAGGCTGGTTTGCTTCAGATGGATGGGTAAGCTAGAAACCAATCAGGTGGTGTAGCACTAAACAGACTCATAAAATTTGGGCTTTGTTCCAAAGATAACACCCTCTCCAAACCGTTATCTGCTAGCACTTCTATTTCAATCCACACAAACACTAAAACCCATCACATGCTCATTCTGGATATATCTTGCATGCTTGCACATTACTAAAAGGCTTTCAAATTCAGGACCACACTTTGTCGCAACGTCACACAATTTATTAACAAAATTAAACCCTCAAAAAAGGAAGGCAGTATGAATTAAGAATTAAAATGAGATAGCCGAATGATTCGTGTTCATTTCCATTAACATACAGAGTAAACAGCGTAGTCCAATTCAAATAAATAGCTCTTGTGAACAGATTCTTTTTGATGAATCAATTTAATGACTCGCTCATTAAATGAATCTTTAATATGTTTACCTCAAAAACTTTAATAAAACCGTGTTATTTCATGCCTTCAGAAGTAAGTAAAAGACTAATCTGACAGTAACTGTAACAGGTTTGGGTTATACTTTATTTAAATGGTCCACTTTAGACATTCTAAGTAAGTAACATTGCAACTACATGTCGACATATTCTACTAACCTGAACCCTAAAACCTAACCTGTCTTTCACTCTAATGCAAAGTTACTTATAGTTAGAGAATGTCTAAAGTGGACCATCGAAAATAAAGCGTTGCCCCGTTTTGTTCCCACAGTTAAAAAGAAAACTCTTACTGTAGAGCCAAATGAGCCACTGGACAGTATACAAGCAAGCTCTTGAGGAAGGAAGTCATTATTTAGGCTTTTCCTTATCAGTCCATGCAATTCAGCCAGCCGGCCTGAGCAAGCAAAGTCTAATACGACTGCACAAAATCAAGCACTACAGCTGCTAGGAATAAATGGAGTATGTTTTCCACTCAAATGCACTTTATGGCCAAAAGCTTTTATCCGGTCCACTTTGCTTGCCGAATCAGTGATGTATTGATCCAGGGATTTAAATCGTCCATTAAGTGCGATTAAAAAGGTGCTCTTTCTGCTGGTAAAAGCAGACCAGGAACGAATGTTTTTAATCATGACACTGTTTATCTCTTTTTGACCACTTAAGAAGCGACCAAGCTTTCTGCTATCCTATAAACAACAGAAAAGTCTTTAATTAAATCAGACAAGGCTGCGCTCTCCTGCCCTGCTTTGAACGTACTAGCTAAATATTGGTTATGATGTAATATTCACATAGGTTTAATATATTCATTTGTTCTCAAATACAAAACAGACTGTTTAGTTTTAATTAAATTCAGATAGAGACTTCTTGCACTCAATGGGAAATCAAAAAATCACCCTATTTACTTTCTCAGTGCTGTCTTATTGTTGTCTGGCTATCACCAGGCTATGCTCAATTTAAGATTGAACATTGGTCTGGGGAGTCTGCTCTGTATTTTTTACTGCACAAGAGGCGTGATCAATGGGCATAATTCAAATGACTCTGTACGCAATTGGATAGTCCTTCAACCAATCAGATCACAAGAGGCGTGATCAATGGGCGTAATTCAAATGACTCTGTACGCAATTGGATAGTCCTTCAACCAATCAGACCACAAGAGGTGTGATAAATGGGCAACGATCCATCGCTTCTCTATCCGTCATCGTGTTAAACCCGCCAATAGCGCACCAGGTGGATAAGCCAGTCTGTGATTGGTTCCCGCAAAAGTGTAACAGAAGCAGTAGAAATGAATGTACAGGTTTCCAGACTGAGCTGCAGGACAAAATCAAATCGCCGGCAGATCAGGCTGGGTTTACTTATTGTGAATAAGGTATTCATCTGTGTACGTCATTCCAAAAAGAAGAAGAAAAAAAAATAATAATGTGCCCCGCCTATGAAATTACTTTTATTTGACTGATGTCACAATCCCTCCTCTCAAACCACCTGACTCCATTAATTTATGTCGTAAGGCTGGGTATTGACACAAATTTCACAATTAAATTCGATTTCGATTCACAAGCTTGCAATTCGATTCCCGGATTCCGATTCGATTCAATATTGATTGTTTTGGATATATATCAGGTACAACACGTGGCAAATTTTCTCATGGAAAACAAATCTCTTAACTAATGCTGAAAACTATGGGAGTCAGTTGGTAGTACATTAGCCTACTCAGGCCCGTCGCAAGGGGGGTGCGAGGCCCTGTGCGAACGTGATGTGCGAGGCCCGGAGGTATAGCCAATTAACGGGGGTCTACTGTTGCTATAGTGACGAACAATTTGTTGTTTATGTGGATATTTAAGAAAAAAAATCGTATATTCAGTTTAACTGCAGGTTCAAGAAGTTTAACTGTGTAACTGAACTGGGCAGTGCACACATTTTGACACTAAAATTATGTTCTAAATTATTAATGGGTCAAACGCGTTTGCAAAACGGCCTGAATCCACTGTAATTAGTTTGGACTGCTCTCTCACTGAATCATCAGAAGCGATTTTTCAGTCGGTAAAATAAACAGACAGTATTGAGAGGACCAGTATTTCAGTAATTCCTCTGTGAACATGAACTAAATCGACAATTTCGTTGCTTTTTGTAGTTTTCGGATTTAAAAACGTTTAAAACGTCTAGAGATTTTGAAGGACAAAAACATGAACTTTAACTATTGGCTTTACATCATCAAGTCAGCTATTGTCTTTACTTTTGCGTGAGGCCTTGTGCGGTCGCACACTTGGCACAGCACTTGCAACGGTACTGAGCCTACTAGGCCTGATAGTGTTGAAGGTAATTAACTGATTTGTATACAAAAACTTAAATTACAATCAATTATGTTTTTTTATAATAATAAATTTATAATATTAACTTTACATAATCATATTTCTACTCCAATTCGTTTTTTGAAATAACATTTAAATGGTGGCTGTCATAAAAACAGATTCTTTATTGCCAGATTTATTCAAACATGCATTAAATATTGAAGAACATTAAAAATGATAATGAATATAGCCTATCATATCTATCATATCTATCATATCATATTATCAAAATGCTCCTCTCTGGAGTTTATGGACGCTGGATAGGGTTTTTCAGAGGTAAATGTTACGTTACATGTTTACAAGCTGTTTTACTGACGTCTTTCCGCTGTTGAAACACTGATTGAGCGATTCCATGTGACATACGGATTTTGGTAAGTTGTACTGTATATTTTAACACACTTTCAGATGCTCATTCATGTTTATTTCACGATGTAACTGGTATTAAGGCGGAAGAGAAGATCCGTTAATGTGCCGCTTCTCTTGAGCTGAGCCAGAGCGATCTCCTGCCACAGCGCCAAACGGTATTTATGTTTTTGAATTTTGTAATAAAATGGACATAATTTGAAATCTGATACTTTGTTTCATATGAATAGTATAAAGCACAAAGATTATTGCGATTAATTGGATGGGAGACGCGCTACAATGTCCCGTTAATTCATCGACTAATCAATTCTTGGGATTTAAGAATCGATATTGTTTGGTAAAAATGAGAATCAATTATAATCGAGAAATCTATATTTTTTACCCAGCCGTAGTATGTAGTACTCACTTCAATTTAGCAGGATCATCTCAGTGTGTTTGCTGTTACGATCTACGTTTACTGACTAGCCAATAAAAATGCAACATGAAATGGTGTATTGATCAATGCGACATGGCGCTACAACTTAAAACTACTTAGGCTGCCTCAAGGAATTCTGGATGATGGTTTCAAACATTGGTGTAACTTGGGACTTATTAGGCTTGGGGACATGTTTTCAGACAATACATTAATGTCATTTAGGGAGTTAGTATCAATAAGTATAATTTGTTAAAACGAGATTTTTTTTTAACAATTCCTCCAATTGAGACATTAAGTTACTAATAGCACAACACTTTTTAGGAATTGTGAAATATCTTCTATTGAGAAGTTATTTTTATCGTCTGGAAAAAAATTTTTTGGGTAGGTTTTATGGTGTTTATTGAGTTCAATTTCTTCTGCTGATACACAGAGTATTAAAACTAAATGGGAAGAAGAATTAGCTGACATTGACGATAAAACATGGAATGACATTTGGTCTTATGCTAAGAAAATATCTGTTGGTACACGTACAAAAGAAATACAATTTAAAATCTTTCCCCCAACTGCAGACATTTTTTTAACCGCTCTCTATCGTGTTTAAACAGAAATAGGTACTTTAACACATTGTCTGTGGTCATGTCTGCAAAGGTATTGGTTTTTGGTGCTGGGGGAAATGGAAAAGATCTTTAATATTCAGTTGGATTTTGACCCAGTCTCACTGGTGTCGGGTGTACCTAATTGACACATTGCTTCATCTGCTAATAATAAATTGTACAATATTCTATCCTTTGCTGCCAGAAAAAAAATATTTTACTTAATTGGATTAAGGGATACATGTCCATCCCTTAAAGGTTGAGTTGATTCCCCTGGAGCGTCTTATCTATGTATTGCATAGAAAAACAGGCCAGTTTTATAAAGTCTGGACCCCATGTCTGGACTATTTGGAAACTTGTCTTCACCCTATTGTTTTACAAGGAATATTGTAATTGTATAACCTCTCTGGACATTGAACCTTTTTTTGTCCTCTTCATCTTTTTGAAACATGTTATTGTCTTTTTTCCTAATCTGTTTTATTATGCTGTAGTCCTGTTTTATTTTTAAATCTGAGCTATTTGTGTTCCTTTTGTGTGTGTGTGTGTGTGATGGTTGTGATGTCTTTGTTGTATTTGCATTATAATGAAAATTCAATAAACATAAAGGAAAAAAATTCAAATTGGCATGCCTAGCCATGACCGTGTCCATATTGTAATCTTTCGCTTCCTCCTCTGCTGATGTTTTATTCTTCTATACTAACTTGTGTCATACAATTTAATAGGGTGTCATCATCGAAATCAATTAAATTTTATACAATATTTCATCGCAAATATATTTCATCATATACAGTGAAAGACTAAGGCGGCATTTACACGACAACAGCATTCTGGGCTCCTGAAAATGCAAACTTTTGAAAACCGTTTTGAAAGTTTTGAAAATGATACCGTTATCGTCTCCGTGTAAACTACGAAATTGCAAATTTGTGAAAATGGTGACGTCATGCGCATGCATATTACATGTTCAGCCTATAGGCGTATAGTGCTTCTTTACAAAGTGACATCACCAACTACTTTTTAGTCATTTTCAACAAATCAAAAACGCAAAGGAAAAACTTTTCTGTTTTTAGTACATTGTTGTCGGTAATTTTACCCCAAGTAAAGCTGTGTCAGTTTGAGTTGCGAGGTTTCATTTGAATTACAACGCAGATATGCGTATGTACAGCTGGCTAATGAAAGGTCTGTAATTTTGGTCTCAAAAGTATTTGAACCGGTTTTGAGGATAGCATTTTTGGCATTGATTTCATGTTTCACATTTCTGAGAGCGGCGAAAGGCTGTACAAAAATGTTGTGCGTAAAGCCCTTATATGGAGAAGGTTTGGGCATGTTTTATGCCATTTGATATAAGGTGGCATGGGGATTGGTAAATGACAACAGGCGTTGACACGCAAGAATCAATAGTTTCTCGTAAAGTGGGTAATAGTGGACGACAACAGACGCCACGTCTGCGGCGCTTCACGATGTCACAACAGAAAGACTAGCTTTTTTTTCCCGGTCCTCCACGACGAGTTCCCTCACATATGTGACGTTGCCCAATAGGAGCGCAGAAGAAGCTCTTCCATACACAGCTTTCAAACATGGCAAAATGAAAAGAGCTATGCTATGGCAGCAATACTCCTGCCTTTATGATGTTTTCTTGAGGGCCAACATGACATCATGACTTTGCGTAAACATACACGCCACTTTCTAAAGCCAAATGGCGTGTTATCTGTACGCATTTTGAGCTATCCGCGTGTATGTCTACGCCGTGTGATTCCACGTGTTTGTGTATGCCGAAACTAACCATTATCTCCGTGTGTATGTCTACGCTGTGTGATTCCGCGTGTATGTCTACGCCATGTGATTCCGCGTGAATGTAAATGGATTTATAAACATACTAAATTATGTTTTTAGAAAATGTAAAAATGCAGAATGTTTCTTGTGATGGGTAGGTTTAGGGGCAGGGGCAGTGTGTGTGTGTGTGTGTGTGTGTGTGTGTGTGTGTGTGTGTGTGTGTGTGTGATGGGTAGGTTTAGGGGTAGGGGGATGGAAACGGCGTTGATAAACACGCAAAAAAGCGATTATGCGTCTTGATAGCACGCCAAAATGGCATAGCGAATTGGCGTGTCATACATCCGCCATTTCATGAGATCAGTCTGTGAGGAACTACTACAACAGGGTGAAAAAAGATGCAGGTGAACAACAGCCGAGGTGCCTCAGGAACCCGGTGACTACTGGAATTAGCATTAGGCTAACACGCTGCTTCGGTAGTTTGTTTACGCTCTTGTTTCTGGAAGTCTGTCACTAGTTCCGGCTTCTCTATGACATCACGCACGTCGTTAAAAACAGCAAGCGATGATTGGTCAGGAGCAATGTGTAGTACAACATGTTTCTTGTCCACAACATGACAGTTTAATCGTCATAACACATGAAAGAGAACTAGTTTAATATTCACGGATGCACCGACATCCAGCTCTCTGTGCACATGCTGTGTGTGTGCTCAAGTTGAGTGATAAAATGCAGATAATATTTCATGATGATGAAGAACGACAATGTCACGTGAGCGTGTCCGCGATAGAGATGATCATCAAAATCAAACAGATGTATCATGTTTCAGTTTTCATTCAAGTGTTCAGGCCCTCTGGGGCAGGGAGCAGCAGCTCATTTGCATTTAAAGGAGACGCACACAAAACAGCACATTTTTCTCAAACACAAAAATTGGCATTTTCAAAATGGTATATTAAATGATCTGTTAGGAATTTTGATCTGAAACACACAAGACTTATATTACATCTTGTAAAAAGGAAAATAATAGGTGCCCTTTAAAGGTTTAGTTCACCCAAAAATGAAAATTAGCCCATGATTTACTCACCCTCAAGTCATCCTAGGTGTATATGACATTCTTCTTTCAGATGAATAAAATCAGAGTTAAATTAAAAAAAGTCCTGGCTAATCCAAGTTTCATAAGGGCAGTGAATTGTTGCTTCGTTTTTGAAGTCCATAAAAGTGCATCCATCCATCATATAGCCTAACTGCTGCACACAGGGTTAATAAAGGCCTTTTAAGCCAAGCAATGCGTTTGTATAAGAAAAATATCCATATTTATAACTTTATAAAGTAAAATATCTAGCTTCCACCAGATCGCCTTCCGTATTCAACTTACGGAAAAAGTGTAGTGCCTCTCGCAGTTCAAAATGCTTACGCTACTTCTGACGACATTGCACACCAGTTACACTTTTTTCAGAAAGTTTTAAATATGGATATTTTTCTTACACAAACACATCGCTTCATAATATAAAGCTTGGAAGAGCCAGGACTTTTTTAATATAACAAATTCACGTGTTGTCAATTGTCATTTTTTTGAGAGAAGTTCTCCTGTGCGTAAAATAAGAAACACTCCATGCAGTTAGTGAATAAGACCCATTGTTTTATTTTTTATGTAAAAACATTGCAAAAAAGAAAGACGGAAAGTCTGATTTTTAAAATAATATAAATCATTATTGTACACTTACTGTAGTGACACATTTTTATGTACTGGCCTAAATAATTAATTTCTAACATAAGTTTAAACAAGACATTTTATGTAGTGTGTTTTTATAAATAGCTGTTCGCCATTTGTTCCAGACATTCTGGGGGACATCACAGGGTGTGAGTGACACATAACCCCATCACAAATGGCACATTAAATTGGAATGCACATTGAAAATTCCCAGCCAAGATATTCTAGCCTCTGCACCTTTAATTTTGAGGTAGTAAATGAAAACAATGGCGGGATCAGTGACGGATCAGTAACAGCGTGTACCGATTAAACACGTGTTGATGATATTGCTGTGATCTCGCCGCTTACAACTCTATTGACAGAGGAAAGTCCATAAAAACAAACTGCCAGGTGGCCTTGACAAAGCTCTGGCCGAAAGTTACAAATAGTTTGAAAAGCTTTGAATTTGAAAGTTATAACTTTTAGAGAGACCTACAGTCACGATAGACAGACAGTGTACCTGCGAAGTTGTTTGCGCTGTGCAATGACAAGAGCAGCAGCCTGTGTTTACATTGAACGCCAGTTGCGTTTCCTGCAGCTTTGGAGGTGTGTGTGCGCGCGACGCGGAGTTACACATCCCAGTTTTCCAACTTTTCCCCCTCACACCCTAATCCTCCCTCTTCCCACTGCCTCACGGCTTCCTTCTGAATGGGAGTTTTGTCGGCAAAGGGAACATACGCGGAGACGCCGATTCTAAAGGAATAACGCCTGTTGGATCTCTTTGGTTGAAATGCGCGTGAGTGTTTGATCGAGGCTCGTACCTGCCGTACTGACCTTCAGGAGGAATAGTCACGAGAACGCTCGCGTTGAATGGGTCGTAAGGTGAACCTGTCTGGATGGGATGCACCGTGAGCTTCATCTGCTGTGAGGACGATTTTCTGCAGATGCCTTTGGATCAGCATGTGGAGAAAAAGAAAGAGGAAAAGAGGCTGTTATCTAAGGTAAGACGCGCGTGGGTTCGCTGGAAGATTCTAGTCCATCGAAGGTTCTTGACGTTGTGCTGTGAACTTGACAGTGAAGCTATATCTGTACATTGGTTGATAAATTATTACTGTTATTCAACTTTTTTTTCTCAGAAAGATTAATCTTGGTCACACAGGTGTATATTTTCACTTGTATTTATGCCTTTAGTTGTTATTTGTCGTTAAATAATGGCACATGCACTACCAGTCAAAAGTTTGGACACACACCTACCTACAGACCTACTTAATTTGTAGGCTAGTGGCCAAAACATTTGTATTTCTTTATTTATTATTTATTTTGTCAAAAAAGTTTGTACACAACTACTTATGTTGTGGCAAAACATGTCAAAAACGATGTAATGTTTTAGAAATATGTAAACATCTCTGGGTATTGTCTTAGTCAACTTCATGAGGGATGATTTTAAAAATGATTGATGTTGAAAAAGTGAGTTCAGAAATTGCATCCTTAGATTATACATTTTTTTAATGCATGTTTAACATGTTACATTTATATTTGATGCTGGTTTTATTTTATAAGTATTATTTAAAAATGTATTTCAAATCAATGTATTATATATTTAAATATAAAGATTATGATAAAATGCCCCAGAGTCAAGTCTAGCAGGCAAATATTGTCCCTTAATTAATTAATTAATTAATTAATTTCTGACACTGCTGACCACCATGTATTCTGGCTTTTTGTTGACTGCTTTTTCAATATCTGGTCCAACCATTGTACGTTTGGGAAATGCACAATGTATATTTGTGTACAAAACTAATTTAAAGTATTTATGCATACGCCTCACAAGAGATCACGAGAAGTGTGTCTAAACATCCAGTCAAGTGTGTCTAAACCTTTGACTGGTAAAGTGCATGCTTAATGTGTTGACAGATTTTAGATTTGTATCAACAACCCCACCTATACAGTTATGTATGAAAAACAAACCCAGACTCTCCTGTTCAGACCTCACAGGGTAAACACAGTCTCCTACATGACCAGACAGTGAGAAATCAGGGCAAACCCAAGACTAAGCTTAGACAATAGTGTTCTGTTCACATTTGGATCAATGAATGAGTTGCATCATTGCACAGTTTAATAACGGATGGAATCCAGATTGGAAATTCATGCATTTTTGCCGCATGTGATCTATTTATAGGTCTTTTGCTTTTGTGTTGTCATTTCACATACTGACCACATTTACATCATCTTTTCATTGTTCAGGTTGTTCTGAAATGTTTACAAGCTACTGGTTCACGCGTTTACATGGTGCTTACATAATCAAAACAGGCCGAATTCTGATTAATAATGGAATATTCTTGTGCATGCAAACACAGTCAGCTCTGTTGAATTGCATGCTTTATTTGAGGGGAAAGTTATGAGCGCCGCTCAAAGACGTCTTACATGGGACACCTCTGATGGGGTGGTCTGCTCTGGGTGGTGGGGTCAGATTTAGAAGGTCAGTCTGGGCGTTACTTGGGGCAGAAGGGCTGGAGCAACAAGCCCCACATTGTTGCTTTGCTCTCAGAAAGGGACCAGCACCCTGGAAGGAATGTTGCTCCTATATCCCGATAGTCATCTTTCATTTTAGGTAACACTCTGACATGGGGTTCCACAAACCTGGGCCACCCTGATATTTTTGCATGTCTTTTGTAAAGCTGACATTTTGCTTTTTATGAAATAGTGGCAACAGCAATTTGATAAGACACAAAGGTTCAAATAGGATCTATCATGCTTATTTACATGTTTTACATGCCTGGTTGAGTTGCGCTAGTAGTGTGTTAAAACCATAGACTGTAAAAAAAAATATGGATGTAGTGTCCGTGATGTCACATGTAGGTTTCTGAAGAGCATTTTTGAAGCCTAAAGTCGGCCGTTGCCATCTTGGCCGCGCATCACTCCCGGATAACTGAAAATGGGCAAAGAGATGGGACATGGGTGGAGGTGTCTGGTTGCTGAAACCACGCCCGTCTAGCTCGACCATAGTGGCAATCCGCCCTTAATTATGCAGAACTTTAAGGCTTAATATAATTGAAACGGATTAGTTATAAAAATATTCACCCCCCTCACAGTTGTCATGAAGGGCAAAATTATCCGTATAGACCAAAACCCACTTTTTGTACCATGCTGTAAACATATTTTTTTCTGCTGTAAAGTTGGGCATTTTAACATGGGGAGATACAGATTTGACTCCATTTTGGAGCCTGTCTCTAGTTTAAGCTACTTACGTGTTGGATTCAAGAGAGAACTCGGGAGGTTGCCGCTTGGTTAAAACTTGCGTCTATGGTAAGGGGCATGATCTTTCCGAAACAAGCTTGAAGCAGTTGACCAATTACAACACTGGTCCAGCAGACCAATCAGAGCACACTGCTTTTCGGAAGGAGGGGCTTCATAGAGCAGTGAATAATTTTCGTCATCATTTTCGTCAACAACCTTTTTTCACTGCCGAAAACGAGACGATAACTAAATAAAAACTAGGGTTGGATGACAAAAACTATGACGAAAATCAACTGTCATTTTCGTCAACAAATAAAAATGAGACACAAATGTTAGGGAGGGATGATTAGGGAAGAGATCCAGTCAGAACTGATATCCTGTGTAAGAGATGTGCACATTTGATTGAATGTGCTGATCTAACCGCTGGAGAACACGGTGCTGTTGTGCTTCTACAGGCTCACGCATCCCCAATACAGCGCTCCAGAGCGGCTCACAACCACTGAATAGCGCACATTTATGCCAGGCAATTGTTTATGAACTAATGCTGATGAATAATGACAATTATTAAAACATCGTATAATTTACTTTACAATGTTTATATAGTAATATGTTTTAGACGGTTGTAACAAAGCATATTTTATCGTCCTTCAACTGCAATAGTAAGGCGCAGACATTTCAAAATAAGAGTCAATGTGTATTTCAAGCTTGTTTATAATTAAAAGTCACGCATTATATATATTGGTTTTTGGTTACACAATAAACTGTATTTAATTTAATTCCCATTTAATTCATAGTCAGGAGGAAAGACCAGTATTTGACACATATTCAATAAAGTATCAGGGTTATAATAGTTAACTAAAACCATTAAAAGAAATCGTCAAAACTTGAAATTAAATAAATGTTAACTGAAATAATAATACAATAAAATAAATAAACAAACTTATTTGAAGCTTTAACTGAACCTGATATGGCCTACTAACTAAAACAGAAATACAAAGTTATAAAAACTATATAGATGTTTTTAAAAAACAAACAAAAAGTGAATTGAGATCTCTTTCGTGTATTTTTAATGTCAAAAACAAAATGATGTCAAAATGTCAGTTCAAGTGACAGTCAGTTATGTAATGCTTAAATGCTTAAGGTATTACAATTTAACTAAACTCATTAGATTTTAGGAGACTAAATCTACTGTAGATTTAGTAGATACTGTAGATCTACTGTAGATTTAGTCGACTAAAATCTTATGATATTTAGTCGACTAAAACTAGACTAAAAACAATTCAGGTGACTAAAATATGACTAAAACTAAATGGCATTTTAGTCAAAAGACTATGACTAAAACTAAATAAAAAATTGCTGTCAAAATTAACACTGTCATAGAGACAGAAACTAAACAGAGCGTTACTGATAGACTGGGAAGAGAGGTGCTGCAATAATGTAAAATATGTGGGAAAATTGTTTTTTGAACATTCAAGCATGAAAAGCAGACCCCCCCCCCAAAAAAGAGTTTGTAAAAGGTAATTTTTAAAGGGTAACTAAACCCTTAGACAACTTTTTTTAGTTAATGACCTGCAAGACTGGGGCTTTTATTAGTGCTGCTCATTGATTCGAGTAAATGTTTTGACATTTGGGTATAAATGCCTTTCCTATAGCTCAAACAGTAGAGCATGGCGCTAGCAACGCCAAGGTCATGGGTTCGATTCCTGATTTCATGGGTTCGATTCCTGACGTCTGCCAAATGCATAAATGTAAATGTAATGTAAATGTATAAACAAGGCCGTAACCAGAGTTTGAAAATGAGTGAGGTCCGGGGTGGGGTGTTAAGAATTGTGCTATAATAATTGTGCACCTTCGGGTGACTATCCGTTTACAGTTTTTTTCAATTGCTAACAAGCATTGTTCAATACTGAAACCACAGTTTCAAAACTTTTCACACATTCAGCGACACACAAGTGTACGGACCAAACTGGGAATAATTTTTCTTTGCTTTCAGACAAAATGCATTCAATCACGACATTTATCCAAATCCAAAAATACTTGTCATTCATACTCCACAAAGTCAAGTCAACTTTATTTATATAGCGCTTTTTACAATCTAGATTGTTTCAAAGCAGCTTCACAGTGTTAAACAGGAAAATAATGCAACAGAATTTTATTCACCTGTACAGCCCATTCAGCTCATTTCAACTATCATACAGTGACAATGTGGGCAGATCTGTAATTTAGTTTATATGGTTAATTTAGTTTATTATTGTTATTATTAGATAATTATTAGATTTATTTGGATATTTAGTAGAACATTTAGTGTCCCCAACTGAGCAAGCCAAGCCAAAGGCAACAAACAGCAAAAAATATATATTTGCTGGATATTTTTCATATGCTAACACAGGGGTTTTCAAACTGGGGTCCGGGGACCCCCAGGGGTCCTCCAGATTGTTCTAAGGGGTCCCCAGAAAAGTTCAGAGAATAAAAGACAAAGCAAAAATTGATAAACGTCTACCAAACATTATAACTGTTTCAGTTCTATGTTTCTCACCTTTCTTGCCGTATACATACTTTCCAGAATTGTGTATGTTTGCTTTGTATCTTTCTATTGAGTTTCTCTCACTATAGTCCCCTTCATCTCGCTGACTAGGTTGTAAAGCAGTATTCTTAACGCAGTACGCAAGCTATATACATTTATTGTGTATAAATTATTTTCCAACATTAAGTATAGCCAATTTAAGTTTGGAAACAATATGTTGTATTTAGAATGTCACACTTACTATTTATCTAACAGTTTGAATGTTTTTTCATACATCAAAAATATTAGGAAGGGGGTCCCTCATAAAAGATTCATCATATTTGGGGGTCCTTGGCATCATAAAGTTTGAAAACCCCTGTGCTAACACACTACTTTCAAAACTGATGAAAGCACATTCAAATCAGAATGATGGCAAATTTAAAGCATTTCTGCAGAAATTATTTTGAAAAAAAAAAAAAAAATCTAGCTCCCTGTTGTTAGTGTTTTTTAGGTCAGTGTGTTATGAGCGACATGCATGTTTTCTCAAGGAGAATTTGTTGCCAGTGATTGGTGGAACTAGCTTATTTTGAGACATGTATGAAGTGTTTCGTTGGTCTGAGTGAGTTTTGAAAAATGCAGATTGTATGAAGAGTTTTGAAAATGTGGTTTCAGTATTGAACAATGCTTGTTAGCAATTGAAGAAACCTGTAAGATAGCCTACACAAAAAAAATAAAGAATATGACACTGATGATGAATAAACAGTAGGCCTCTAAGTTAGCAGTCCCAAACGAGATTTTGTTAATACAATAATGTTAGTTGTAAGTTGGTATGAGATACCAAAGTAAAAATAAAATGGCATTTTTGGGTTACAGAAACAACAGTTACCATGGTAAATAGTACACAATATGAACTGTTAATGAAGCATATGAATAGGCTACTGATCCTGAGGATGAATGAACAACATAATAAACCTGCATGTAAATTGCATGACATCCATGTTGCATTACTTTGATGTGATGATCAACCTGTGGCATTCATTTTTAGAAGATTAATTTTCTTTGTTAGTGAGATTAGAGATCTCGACTGCAGGTTTAATGCAATATCATTCCATACTTTTAATTATCCTTGAGCATGTCTTAATCAGTATTTTTATCATTAACTTTGGATAAGATAGAACTTGATTCCCTGAGGGAAATCAGTGTGCTGTAGAAACGTGTTATGTTTAAAATGCTGAGCAGTGTGTGTAATAAGGTTCATTAAAAGAAATATAGGCCTGACATGCTTAATGCATTATGAGAAGAATAGCTCAGAGACGTAGGGGAACACGTATTTTACGAGGGAGCGATTTTTGTATGAATTGGTATATGAATTGTGTGAAAAAGTAAGCCTTAAAGTCCACCCCTAACCCCACCTTTACACACATAACTGTCACTGGGGCATAAGCAGATTATACGAAACCTATGAATGAAAACATACAAAGTCATACGAATTAGCCTGCAATTTGCCAAAACGTAAAATAATTAAAAATTTGCATGAGATTTTGTTGCAATTTTTTTCATGTGTAACCCCTCCTGTTCGAACCGCCCCGCTACAAGCGGGACTCAAACCCGGGTCCACTGGCATGAGAGTTGGATGCTCTAACAAGGAGGCTAAAGGCTGCAACCTGTAGCATCAGACGCTAGAGCGTCTCGAGATAAGAGGAGTGAGGTTTACTCGCACAGCAACTACCAGCTGGCCTCCGTTACACTCACCCCCCTAAACCGCACTCCCATCCAGGTCACAGCACCAATGTAACCACTAGGGATGCACCGAATATTCGGCCACCGAAAATTTTCGGCCGAAAATGGCCCAAAAGTGCAAGTGACAGCCAGAGCTGCAGCAGCTCATGTTCTCGATGAGAAGAGAACCAGACTTCACTGTGAAACCGAACAGTTTCCGAATGCAATCTTTAACAGTGGGCATGTTTTAAGCGCGGAACACACTTCAATCCGAGTTCCCACACCAACATCGATCAACATGTATCACGAAATTCGCGCATGAACGCGATCATCTGTGAGCGCGATCGATCATCTCTTCCTTAAGAATAAACATGAATGAACATCTAAGGTATGTTGAGGATACATTACTACTTACTGTCACATATCACATGTGGTGTAATCGCTAAATCAGTGTTTCAACGGCGGAAAGACGTCAATATAACTGCTTTAAACTAAACAATGTAAGTTATAACTTTAGCATCACATTTACCTCAGGCAGTCATTCAGTGTCCACAGAATTTTATTCACTAGAGTAAATCAACTCTTTCACTAAATATATGACCTATATTAGCCGTTATATTTATTATATTCTACTTAACCTGTTAATGATATCTTGATTATTTCATGTATGTTTAAATAAACCTGTCATGAAAATGACAGACACTGTGTATAAATGATTATATTTCAACAACGAATTGGATTCGAAACTATTTTATAATCAGATTTAGAAGTTATTGCAAAAACTGCCTTATGTGAAGTTTACATGTTTGCGTACTATGTTATTTGAGTGTTGATTATTAGACCTAATGCACCTGTTCTGAATGCACTTTCTTGTAGTAGTCCTACAGAGAAAACATTAAAATGCACTAGACCTAAATGCACTTTGTTTTTATGAGGGAACATTTAATTTTAAAACCTTTCTGTAGGCCTGTACATTATTATTTAATGTACAAATGAGTGTGGTCAAGTTAAACATTTTAGTTTGAATTTTATTTTATACTGTGCATTGTTGCAATGTGCTAAATAAATATTGGCATAATTTGTAATTGATTTATTCTTTGAAACTTTAATATTAATTTATGCAATTGCAATGCCTTGAATTGAGTAAAGTTAGTACACAGTCATAGCCATAAATGCAATGGTACTAATAATTGGCATAATTTATTTTGGTGTTTCGGTTTTCGGTCTTGGTTTCCTCTTTTTCGGTTTTCGGTTTCGGCCAAGAATTTTCATTTCGGTGCATCCCTAGTAACCACTCCTGTTCGAACTGCCCCGCTCCAAGCGGGACTCGAACCCGGGTCCACCGGCATTAGAGTCGGACGCTCTAACAAGGAGGCTAAACCTCTAGCATCAATCGCTAGAGCGTCTCGGGATAAGAGGTGTGAGGTTTAGTTGCACAGCAACTATTAGCTGGCCTCCGTAACACATGCCTGCTAGAATATACACGTTTATTGGCCGACAGGTTTGTATACAGAATAATGGGAAACAAATTTCCAACATGCTGTGTGGCTGCACATGATTGATCAAATAGACACGATTTATCATTTACACACCTCACCTAATGTACATAATTTGCTTGTTTTGCCATTGAAAAACCCAAAAAGAAAGATGAAATTGCCATTTTGTTTCAACCAAAATCACTTGGATGCACGACATGATTATGAATTCCAAGGAAGACCTCAAATAACATTGCAATGTTCACAGCATTTTATAAGCCTCATTACTGTTGATATGAAGGAAAATCACACTGCAAGAAATCGAGATTGAGATTTGTTTGACTGGTAGATGAAGATCACAGCTCACTGCGTTCTCTCATCTGTTCCTAACTAACCAGCGGAGCCCAAATCTTCAGTGCATTAAGCTTCCTTTCATCCCTCCAGTGGGAATAAATCACACAGACAGGTCTGTGGTGGGATTAGAGAGGGGCGGGGAAGGCCGTCAGGAGAAGGGTGGTGGAAATTCCAGGGATTTGGATGGGAGTGACTGACTACAGTTACCTGCACCAGGTAGATCCATAGGCAGAAACCATGGGTACTTGTTTGTCAGACCACTTGAGTACAGCTTGGGCACTTAACCCGGCGTAATAGAGCACAGCTCCCTTAATGGGATGCAGCAAGGCACGCCCCAAACTTCCTCTTTCAAACTTGTCAGGACAAAAATGTGGGATTTTATAAATTGTGGTCATGATTTGACTGAGTTTATAAATCCTAGGGCTGATTAGGGGTTATGGAAAGATGCTTACTCTTCAGTCATAGCATCTACTTGTATTAAGAGGAAAGAAATTCCAAGCACACTTCTCTGAAATATTTAATCCCACTTAGTGCATCTAAATATCTTTGATGTCTTAAAGGGATAGTTCACCCAAAAATGAAAGTTGTCATTAATTACTCACCCTCATGTCATTCCAAACCTGTAAGTAATCTTTTTGATGAAATCTGAGAGCTTTCTGTCCCTCTGTAGACAGTTACACAACAATTACTACTTTGACGTGGTGAACGGAAGCTCAAGCATGTTCTCTTTGTGTGAGAACCAATGAGGTTCATCCTCGTGTTATGGAGCACATTTGAGCTTCACAAGAACCAATGAGGTTCATTCTCGTGTTATGCAGCACGTTTGAGCTTCACAAGAACCAATGAGGTTCATTCTCATGTTATGCAGCACGTTTGAGCTTCTGCAAGAACCAATGAGGTTAATTCTCGTGTTATGGAGCACATTTGAGCTTCACAAGAACCAATGAGGTTCATTCTCGGTTTATGGAGCACGTTTGAGCTTCACAAGAACCAATGAGGTTCATTCTCGGTTTATGGAGCACGTTTGAGCTTCACAAGAACCAATGAGGTTCATTCTCGGTTTATGGAGCACGTTTGAGCTTCACAAGAACCAATGAGGTTCATTCTCGTGTTACGGAGCACGTTTGAGCTTCTGCAAGAACCAATGAGGTTCATTCTCGTTTTATGGAGCACGTTTGAGCTTCTTCAAGAACCAATGAGGTTCATTCTTGTTTTATGAAGCACGTTTGAGCTTCACAAGAACCAATGAGGTTCATACTCGTGTTACGCAGCACGTTTGAGCTTCTTCAAGAACCAATGAAGAACCAAAGAACCTGGGATGATGAAACTGGAGTTGCTCAAAAGGCTAACTAGTTTCTACATTGTAGGACTCATTCTTGCAAAACTCAGTATAGCTATGTCTGGCCTAGTTGGGTTGCTCAAAACTTGAATTCATCCAATGTATCTATTTTGTTTCAACCTAACTTAGACCATAATTACAAATTTGGGGAAGACTCTCAACCTTTTGTCCAAAAAGGACAAAAATACAGAAAGTGTATCATTAAAAAGAAGTCTATGGCCCTGTTTACACCTTGTATTAAGATCCATATTGGTTGATCGGCTGAGACCCAAGTTTGGTTTGAAGACAAAAAATGTACCAAGCACAATGTTCTCTCACCATTCCTGATTGCTAACATACACAGCGTTCGGTGTGATCTTGCGGCTGTCAGAGCATAAACTAAAGCTGATGCTCTCTGTATGTTTTCTGTCGTCTTTGGTGCATTCATATGTAAATAGCGTGAGCTTACGTCATCCATTGGATTCTAAAGATCTGAAAAACCCATACATTTACCCGCACATAACCCCTCCCCTTGAAGAAATCAGGACAGAAGTGGTTAACAGTGAACAGTAGAGATGGATTAAAACACCAGGTGTAAATAGGAATGTGTCTTCCTTGTCCACTTGTGATTGGATCGATTGAATAGATTGAATACCAGGTGTAAACAGGGCTTATAAGATTTTAGTCTTTTGAGTCTTACAATGAGAGTTTTTGGTCTGTCACTGTATGGAAAAGAACAACGTGAAGATTCTTCAGGGTTAGAACGACATGAGGGTGAGGAAATACTGACACAATTTTCATGTCTCTTTTTGAAACGGGCTTGCTTTCAGATGTCAGCTGACTGTTGGCAAGTGTTTGCTGTTTTTATACCCCGTTCCCGTCCCATTGGGATATTCTGGATGATCTGTCAGCGCCCAGCTGAAACACATTCCCTCCTGTCAGGGATTCAGCTCAATGTTTTGGTCTTATCTCAGCGCTCGCTCGCAGTATTCCTGTCCGACTGTGGCAGAGAACTTCAAAAGGGCCGAGCTTCTCTCCCCAACAACGCCATTCAGCCATTCCACACACGGCTGCCTGGGCTTTTGTGCTATCGCAGAGCAATTGTGCAGGACACAAAAGGTTCCTGAGTGAAAAACATGGCCAGTCAGGTGTAGGAACATGTGCCGGTTAAAAAGTCATCTTCAGTCGTACCTCGTCCCTCTTTTTATCCTAGCTCTCATCTCTAACTTTGTGGTCAAGGTCATGCTTGTTTCTCCAGATGAATGCCTTGTCTTACTTTTAGACCCTTAGCCTCTAGCTACACGTAGATTTAGCAGATCAAAGGCTACCTGTCAGAGCGCTCTCTCTGGGTGCGTGCTGTACGATTTTTGGCAGCTGAGGAAAATCTAGGGGATTGTAATAGATTTGTTGTCTAGGGGAGAAAGTGGCCAGTCTTGGATCTCTCAGTGTACTGACTGATTAATTGGCTTTGCGATCGATCTTAGCATCTGATGGAGTTCTGGCCCTCATGTTTTGGGTTGCAGTCCTGCTCCTACACAGACTGTCTATTCAAAAACTAGCTAAAGATGTTGTTTCCAAGAAGGATAGAGAGTTGTTCAGTTAAAAATGTTAACTTGATCCTAGCTTTTCTGTATCATATGCAATATAAATATCAGATTATTTTTATGTTCACATTTTGATCGTAGTATCAAATTTGCTCTGAAGAACAAGCACAAAAGACAGTGACATGCCTGAGATTTTTGCCATTCTTTTTTGAAAATTCAATTGTTGTATTCAGTATTTCCACAACAACAAAATAAATCACATTTTCGAATTTTTTTTTTTTTTTTACAAATATCATGCACATTTTAAAGATTGATTAATCACCCCCCCCCCCACACACACACACATGTTGGGTTTTCATGTTTTATGGGGACTTTCCATAGGCGTAATGGTTTTTATACCGTACATACTGTATATTCTATCCCCCTACACTGCCCCTGCCCATAAACCTACCCATCACAGGAGACATTCTGCATTTTTACATTTTCAAAAAACATCACTTAGTCTGATTTATAAGATGTTTTCCTCATGGGGACCTAAAAATGTCCCCACAAGGAGGAGGATTTCGGATATTGCCATCTTTGTGGGGACATTTTGTCCCCATAACATAGGGATTACCAGTCCACACATACACACACACACACACGTTATGCCCAACAAAATGTAATGTTGTATTATTCATATACAAATTCCAAAGCTGGTCACCATATTAGAGGTGTATTCAAATCATTTTTATGACTATTAATGATGAATTATGAGTTTTATTGAATGTATTAATCGATTTTCATTGACCTGTTTGTGTTTGTCAAGTTCATTATGGTATGTTATTGGCTCTCTCCCAGAAGCACTCCTGTGGAAGAATGTCCTGAGGTGTACAATAATAACACTTGATTTATGTGCACATGATGTTCGTAGTATCAAAAGTGCTTTGAGTTTGCTTTGGAGAAGACTCTGAATTAGTTTTTACTTTTAGGCAAAACATTTTCTTGCTGACATTAGCACAAAGGCTTACTTTGGTGTGTGTGGAATCATTAATTTTTGTTAGGATGTAAATGAGAATCTCAGAACAGAATTGGACTGGTAACAAGTTTGGGAAGATGTAACTAGCACAGTCTGGCATGAAAGTCAGTTGATGCCGTATTTTCTGCTTTGGGTTTTTACCCAAGATCTCATTGGGGTCTCATATCGTCATTGATTATGATGCTTATCTCTTCTATTTTTACATTTAGGGGGGTGTTTGCACGACACTGTTTTCAACTAAAACAACTTTTTTGTGTGTGCGTTTTGGCTGTTCATTTTCACAAAAATGCTGTTATGAGGGCCTGAAAACGTGCAAACTTTCAATGTTCAATTTCAAAGTGCAAGTTTTTGAAAACGATAGCATGTTCATCTTTAAAAACATTAATTTTGTGATCTCTAGTAAATCTATATTTAAAAATCCATTTTCAAACTGTACATCATAATGTTGCAATGCCTAAATTCACTTGTAGCATTTAAACCAATTGATTTAAAAAAAATGTTTTATCATGGTTGAGGCCTTATGTATTGCCCTTTGTGTTGGATTGACTTGTTTTTGCAGATTCATTGGTGGCAGATTTTGTAAAGGAAGTGAGAGATAGAAAGAAAGTCCTCCTGTTCTCAGCCCTTCCCCTCAGGGTCTGTGAAGTGTTGTTCTGAAGAACGCATGTTGTGTAACACCTGGGCTTGAGTCTTCTTTGTGGACTAGCATGCCACGCTTGTTAACGCGGAGAGGAAATAGAAGTGTAGCACAATGCCAGGCTTAGCATGAGCGGAAGAAGGATTTTTATTGCTTTGTACAGTATTGACATGGACAATCATTTTAACAATGAGTCACTCAAAGTAAATATAAACCTCGAAGGGTTATAGAGTCATTTAAAATAATTAAAGGGGTGGTAAAACACATTCTTTTGAAGGCTTGACTGTGTTTGTGGGGTGCATTGTAACATGTGTTCATGCTTCGTTTAAAAAAAAATTGCCTTATTTTTCATATATTTGACCTTTATTCTACACTGCTCTGTCCCTCCTTGTAAAACGGTCTGATGCTTTCCGGGTTGTATGAAGCCAGTCCCTCAAAAATACGCAGTGGGCTCAGATTGGTTATCTGGCCCAGTGTGTTGTGATTCGCTAACCGCAGTGCACGTCGGAAACGTCACGCCCCTTACCGGAGGCTGTTCAGTATTATGCTGCCTTCACGTGCTATCGGAAATTTGATAATTCCGATTTCTGAAGTCGTGATTACGAGCTCATAGCATTCAAGTTTCAAAATGTGAGGGCGTTCATGTGCAATGTTTACCTAGGAAACTCGTATTTACGATAATTCCGAGAGCATGTGAAAGCAGCATTAGAAACAACGGCGTCAATAAAACCACACCAATCTGAGCCCGAATCAGACCCAGAACATTTGAATGAAGATGATTGAGCAGAACCTGTTCAGTCCTCGAGAATAAAGACTGCGGATCTATAGTGATCGCTACTGAATGGCACTTTAACTTTTGTATTTTTAGAACGATTATAGCCAAATATCTGTCGCAAGAACTAACCCAAAACGAACACTAAGCACTGGCTTTAACTAGTAAGTTAGCCAAATCACACACAGAACCATGTTTAGCATGCCTGAAGATAAACAATACATAAAAGCTTTACTCAAAGAATCATTTACACTAATGCCAGGTTCGCTGTTGAGATTTTAACGTTAGTGTTTGTAATGTTAGGTGTTCGTCGGATAACGTTAAGTATGAATGAGCATTTAACAGACTGGTTTGCAGAACAGCGTTGTCATCTGTTTACTTCCTTGCTACAACCTATTACAGGAAAACACATCGATGAAAAATAAATCAGACTTACAGGTTGTGGCCCGTGAACAGCTTCTGTTTGTAAATCCAGCTTTCAGGACAAGCCGTTGTGCATATCCTGTATTGAACTCGCGAAGTTTGTGGAAGTTTGTGTTGTCCTCCGTGAAATGTGCAGCGCGCGCGTCGTGCATCCACGCACCGGCAGTGTTTTTTTCACGCAGCTGACGTTGTGCAAATCTGGCATTGAAATCGCGAAGACGGTGGATGTTTTCCTCTGTTAGATGTGCTGCAGGGAGCCCTGCGCGCGCCTGATTCCCCGCTGACTCAAACACACGTGCATATAACATGCTGTATGTTAAACGCTCTGCAACGCACCCCCGTCCCAAGGAAGGCTGAACAGAGCAAGTGCCCCAGACCTGCAATCCGGATGAAAATAACAGCGTTTCCTCGGCATCGCGGCAACAACACTCCAGCCTACTATACCACAACAGCGCCGTGATACAAAATGGCCTCACCCCCCCTTATTTAATATTCTCGGAGGAGGGGTTTATGTAAATATTGAGCCTGGTGATGTCACCAACCCTGGAGGAATGTGTGTAGTCGCCTACTGGCCGTTTGCTGTAGTTCTTAGAAACTGATTTCTTTAAAAGCAGATATCTCCCTTTGCTTTAAACTTTGAACGTTGAAACTTTGCAGATGTTGTTTATGCTCAAGCAGCAACATTACACGTTAGCTAAAGTTAGAATGGTGAAATCGTGGTTTACCACCCCTTTAGCATCAGATTTATGATAAAACATATTTAATTGTCTTTTAAACTCATAAGCAACCAAGTTATTTTTATTCCAATGTATTTAGTGTCAGTTACTAATTAGAAGCACATATGCACTGCATTTCTGAAAGCCAAATTTTATACTGGTCCTGTATCCGTTTGGAGTCCATGTACAATATTATTTGCTTGTCCGATCACAAACTTTCCATTTTGACAGTGTTTTCTTGGCCTGTTCCAAAGAGCAGACAGATAGGACGCAAGCCAACAAACTGTGAAATTTATTCCATCATTTGAACAATTGAAGCCTAGTGGGTTTCATTCAGTTAGTTTATGTTCTAGATAGAATCAGAAGAATTAGGCATGGTGCTCTTATGCTCCTCTCAACTTTATTCTGCTTTTATTCAAAGCAAAATGGCTACATTAACTTTTTTAAAGGGGGGTCTAATGCTCTTTCATGCATTCTGTTGGATTCTCATGCTAAACATGACCAAAATGTCAAAAAAACGAGTTGAACGTATGACGAATCTTCAGGATTTGAATACGTTTCTTAAAGGTTTTTTTAGTATGGCCCTGTTTGATGTCATAATGGGTGGAATTTCTTGTATGGACACTTCTCCCGGATGAGCGAGTGTGCACATCCATCAATGAACTTCGTTCGGGTTATGGGAGCCATCAGCATCGCTGTCATTTTGTTTTTAGACCATGAAATAAAAAAAATCTAATGCAGTTTGTTCTTCCGGAGCAGCAACGGAGTTCTGCAAGTGTGTTTGTTTGTTCCCGGTCATGAGTCTGAACCGCAGGCGGTGAGTGAAACTGCATCAAATGTCTGTATTTTGTAGGGCTGTAATCTCCCAGTCGATTAGTCGATTATTAGTCGATACGTTCTGGCTCGACCAAAATTCTGATTGGTCGATTTTTTTGCCGCGTTCATTTCATTAGTTTTGCTGCGTTCATTTAATCAGTTTTGCCGCGCCGCATTCATTTCATCAGGTGGAAAACACTAATTGCTAATGGGGGTGTTTTGAGAGCACCCTTGTTTCACAGGTAACAGTCTGCCTTCAGAACACCCCCATTCTTTTTACTTCTTTTGGATTAGCCCAGCCAACTGGCAAAGAGAAGTCTCTCGCGGGTCCTTTGTTTTTCATTTCCCCGCTGGCTCAAACGCACACCCATAGCGGTAAACTTGAGGAACGCCCATCAACATACACATGAGGGGAAGCGTCACAACACCGCGCTATAAGTGGATCTGTACTGTCAGTTTTGCCGCGTTCATTTAATCAGTTTTGCCGAGCCACGTTCATTTCATCAGTTTTGCCGCGCCGCGTTCATTTTCATCAGGTGGAAAGCACTAATTGCTAATGGGGGTGTTTTCAGAGCACCCCTGTTTCACAGGTAACAGTCTGCCTTCAGAACACCCCCATTGTTTTCACTTCTTTTGGATTAGCCCAACCCACTGGAGAAGAGAGACAGATTGAAGAAGGCTAGTTTTCTTGTATATTATTTATTTAATTGTGAGCGTTTTTTCTGCTCTTGATCTGGCTTGTTAATAAATATTCTCTTTTTATTAAAGTGGATGTGCCTTTTGTGTTTAAGAGTAAAAGCTTTAAGTTAATAGTCTATTCGTGTCTCAGCCGCGAAGCTCAGCTGAGCTCCTGTTCGAGCTGCACAGAGCGGCTGAAATGAGTGTCTGTCAGTTATTATAATACATATGACAAAAACAATTGTCTAAATTATGTTGCATATTCCTCAAAAGTTCTTGTGATGATATCTAGTTGACAACACATAGTACTATATTTTCGGAAGTCATAGGCTATGATATTGCGCAGGTGCACTTGATGCGACGCTGTCAGAGCCGACAGATTCGTGTGTCAGACTCATTTCAGTGCAAAATAATCAGCTCAAAAACTATTTAATATACTGCAAATAGCCTACTAGTTTTTTATGTTTATTTATAATTAATTTAGGCAAACAACAAGGCTACCAAGTACTGCGCACAGTGTGCAGCTTATTCATTTAATGTTTTTTTTTCCTAACATCATTTTAGTCGAGTTTTAGTCGAAAATTTCAGGACTTCAGTCGACCAAGATTTTCTTTGGTTGATTACAGCCCTAGTGTTTTGTTGGCAATCGACGCGCAAGTAAATATAATGTAAACAACATGAATGTATAGTGAATCAAAAGTTATCCAGGGATAATGCCATGATGTAGTGTGTGTGTGTGTGTGTGTGTGTGTGTGTGTGTGTGTGTGTGTGTGTGCGTGTGCTTATCTCTTTAGCTCCGCCCACTGCACGCCTGCACAAGCTCGGCTGTTTACAGATGGAATCGGTACAGTGTATCTGTCTTTTATAAATATGATAAAACTAAAGACTCTCTGGAGATATGAAGGGCGCAATACTACTCTATAGGTACTCAAGATTAACATGAGATTGGCAGAAACGGTGTGTGTTATGTACCCTTAAAGGTTAAGAAGAGAAAAAAGTGATTAGGTGTTTTGCTAGCCATAGGATATGCTCAGAAAGCTTTAGTAACTTCTTAGTGAATGATGTGCTGTGTACACTTTATACTTCCCACTATTTTTTTATTTTATTTTTATAATAAGTGAAACAGAAGGGTTTTGTTTTGGTCATTCAAAAACATTAGTTTGGGGGTTTTCAAACTGTTGACTCAGTCCGGGACTCCTCATAGGCTCCATGGAAAATTTGAAAATAATTATAGTTTAAATATTATATATTTATTTATTTAGTTGCCGTGAAAACCCCTACATTAAATAAATCTTCACTTCATCGGAACAGCACAAAAGGGTTTTGACACTTGCTGTGTGATCAAAATAAATATCATGGACATGACTGCGAAAAGGTTTAATGGTCCTGAAAAAAGTTGTCACACTTGCATTGTTCGCAGTAAAAAATGAAACAAATTCTTACTTTTAGATATCAACCTCAAATTTGGAACACAGCTCGTTTAGATTTATGGCTTTGATTTTTCTCACAGTTTAAGAGGAAAACGTGTTTTGGAAAATATACATTTCATAAATTTTAACAATAAATGTAAAATTGTATAACTTTTTTCAAGTTACCTTTTTGTTTTTAAACTTTTGTAAATAATCTGCCATGTGTCATCTTTTAAAAAGAGACCAAACTTCTGTTTGTGCTCTAAAAGCATTAAAGATTTATGACCGTTTTAGTTAGAAAAAGTGAATAAATGGCATAAATATAATTTAGTACCTTAAAATCCCCTAAAAATATTAACTAAAAAAGATTATCAAACTAAAATATAGTACAAGCATTTCATTGAAATAAAAAAATATTGGTCATTTTGAGTGTCAGACGGTTTTCATCTTGGCTATTTAGCTTTTTTATGCTTAAATTTTGTGCAAAAATTTCTCAACTTATGGAAGTCTAATCAAATGATGAGTCAAAATAGAGTGATATGTAATTTTCATTCATTGCACACTGAACATGAACGATCAAGTTGGGTGCATTACATTACGTCAGATACACAGTGTGCTTCATTTCAAGACAGACATCATGGAAAGTAACATAATGCAATATTTGGCAATACACGGATGCTTCAGAAACATTATTTTCATGTAATACTTTACTCAGTGTGTGTTTGTACAAGAATAAATTTCAACATATAGCTATCAATGAAGTGGGGTCTACGTTTTTTTATCAGTTTTTTTTTGATAATATAACATTGCGACTACATGAAAGGAGGTTTTACTGTTATAAAAAAACAGATTTGTGAGCATTAGTGGAGCTGAAGGTTTTAGAATAAACACGAAACACACGTGATCGCTGTCATGCGGTGAATCTGGCCAATCGTGGAACAGCTGTGTCGTCATCTGAGTCCGTGCAGCCTCGTGCAGGTGCTCTGGAGAAACTGCACCGGCTGTATTAGCAGACTTCTCTCGAATCGCTCTCGTGGCACTTTGTTGACATACGTCACAGTCACGTTGCATCAGCGCTGCCTCAAGTCGGACAAAATTTCTAACCGGCATGCACGGCTTCCAGTCAGCCGCCGATCGGTCTTGTGCATCATTGTATGAAGTCGAACAAGCCTATTATTTGATAGGTTTTCATTTCACCCCGTAAGTGGTTTTTTTTAATTTATTTTTTTAACAACAATACAATAGAAGAAAATGCTGCCAATTACTCAATGTAAGCAACAGTTTACCCATTCAAACCTAAAATATAAAGTCTTGCCTTAAACAAATTTTGTTATATAACAGACTATATTTTAAATTACAATGAAAAACAATAATATAGGCTATATTATATATGTGTATTAAACACAATTAGGGCTGGGCAAATTAACGTGTTAACGCGGGCGATTCATTTTTTCAGCTTAACACATTAAAAATATTTAACGCAAATAATGCAGCGTCTGTTTTTATATCCATTTTTGCCTAGCGTTACATGATCACGCTCCTATTCATGTAAATGCTTCCAAGCGCGACAAGACACAAGAGAATGCGCTGTATGTCAATGTCCTGTCTGTGTGTGTGTGTGTGTGTGTGTGTGTGTGTGTGTGTGTGTGTGTCAATGTCCTGTCTGTGTGGCTGCGTCTCATGTCAGCTAATCGAGGGACACTTTGACACACACACACTCACTCGACGCACAGACAGACTCGCGTCAGTCTCCTGCTCACATCGAGTTCTCTTTTGCTCTTGAACAAACAATAACAACAAGACAGAGAATTTTGAGTATTCTCATATTAGGAGTCTTAAATGAGTTAAATAACGTCTTTAAATGAACTTAAAGAGTTGTGAGGAAATGACATGCACGGGACCGCGTGTCAGATCCGCATGTTCGTCAGCGGCCGTTCTTAAAGTGACAGGAGCACTGATGATGCCTGTCATTAATATTCATCAAAGAACAACGGGAACAGAGAAAATTGCAGCTTTAATGATGATTTATCTATATTTCATTTATCATTTATGCAGTTAAGAAAGGTGTTTGATAACTATTACATTTCTGTATATGTCTAACAGGGAAGGCCATGGGTAAATATAACATTTATTATTTTGGGTTTAAATTAAATGAAAAGTTATTTTTTTAAAGCCTAATAAATGTTGAAATTGGGAGCTTTCAGTTATACTGTAATGTAACGTCATTAATGTTTCATAGAGACATTAGTATCAGTGATACTGGCCTTCATTCATAAAAATATGCCATTACAACACATATTTAAAATATACTGTCTTTAAATTGTTTCTACATTAATTTGGAGAGTAACTGAAATTATTACAATATCAAAATATAAAAAACTTAAAATATTAAAAACTTGCGATTTAATCACGATTAATTACAGATTTTTTTTTTATTAATTGGTTAATTTTTTTTAATCGATTCCCAGCACTAAACACAATATATATTATGTATATGTGTGTTTTTGTGTCTAAATGTCTAAATAGTTTTTATACATTATTTCAGTTTTAGTTTATTTTATTTTATTATATTTTTTTTCGTTAACTATAATAACCCTGGCTTGTGACATCAACAAAATAGAACAATGTGTTTTCTTGCCATTATTTTGCTGTTCAAATAGAAATAGTAAGAGTCTTATGCTAGTATGCTATTTTGAACCGAGCTCATATTCTCTGAATCACTCCATTGAATGAAGTGTCACTTCCTATGCATGTGTGTTGGGACAACAGCACAGGTCTGTTGGACACGGTGCCGCCCCGTTTGCGTTGTGACAGACCGCCGGCAGGGTTTGCCCTCCCGCCTCCGCTCTGTAATTATCTAATAAGGTATGTGGCGCAGTGAAAGTTACCCACAATCCCTCCCAACATTCCAGTGTCCTGCTGGCCAGCAGAAAACAGTGTGTTCACTGTGCAGAGCCTGTGAGTACCACTGACCTCTACGCCACTCCCTTCATGCTTTAATGAAAGTATCAATGCTTCAGGAACTATACCTGACCCCTGGCAGACCTCTCTGAGCACACATGCATATTCTGTGCATACTTGCTTACCGGAGGTTATCTGACAGTGTCTTACCGTATTAAAATTTATTTAAAGTTAAGATTAAGTTTTTAAGGTCAAACTGTCTAACTCTTTTCATCTCTGTGATCCAGGCAGTGTAAACATGAAACCTAGTGAGCTACCGACAGACACCATTTTAAGTCAATTCACCTTTATTCATATAATCAGGGTTTTTCCTACATTGAAGTTTTTTTGACTGCCGCCAAAGCCTTATTTGATGAGTTATTGTGATTTATGAGTGATGTAGATTACTGCTGGAGTGGCAGAGAGCCCTCACCCGCTCGCACTCTCTCTGTCTTCAAAATAAGCAGTCTTAGCTCATATGACAAATATTATGTTAATCAAAATCAAAACTTCGGAAGACCGAATCCATGTTGCACGTGGCGCATTCTGACATTTTTCAAGCAACTCGTTAAACTTTAGTTTCCGACGAATGAGCGCCTGTACGCGCATGCGCGTCAAACAGACGGAGCACAGTAAAGTAGAAGCGCAATAATTCGGATTAAAATACAACTTTTTGACAGAAATGAAGTGTTCCGATACCCTTTTTCCCTTTCCCGATTCCGATACCTGGGTTCAGGGTATCGGCCGATACCGAGTACTGATCCGATACCTGGGTGTGTATCTGGATATACTTCTAGCCCTGAATGAATTGCTAGAATTATTTTATGATGTGCCTCAGACTTATTCCTTAATAAAACATGAACAAATACATACAGTGAACTACTGTATTTATTACAGTATTTTTATTATCTGACATGCATTTGACATTAATATTATTTATTTTTCTTAAGCGAAAAAGAACTTCAAATGCAGCCACAAATCTAACACCGCAAACTGAAAAAGGTATTTTAGTTTTACAATATAACTGTATAAAAAAAGTGCAACAAATAAATGTAGGAATATAAAAATCAGAAAAAAATCTCTACAACAAAACAAGTGAAAAATAAGCAACCATATAGGCATTATTAGTATTATTAGTAGAGACGTATTATTATTACATAGAGACGTAGCTAAATCTACTGTACAGCAGTAGCCTAATATATTCTGTCAATTAAAAAAAATGTAAACCAATTTTTTTTAACGGGTTGCTATTAAGATCTTTGAGTGTCTGTGTTCCTTATATGACAGTTTTCACAAATGAAACGTTCAATTCTCATGAAGTGACAGTTTATGCGTTCGTGTCCTCATATAGTGACCATATACTGTAAAAAAAAAAAAAATGGACGTAGAGAAACTGGGGGAGGTTGCCGCTTGATAGTGACACACTGCAGAGATTACAAAGACAGCGAGCGAGTGTCATGTGCGTGTGTGTGCGCGCGGGCACCCGCCATCCACAGAGACGAAGGGTGCGTCTCAATCAGCTCCCTAGTTTAGTAGTCAGGGCACTGACCAGGGAGTCAGCCCATTGACTTATGTCCTTATCAGTGCCCTGACTACTGAACTAGGGAGCTGATTGAGACGCACGCAAAATACTGCTAAACAGCAGACATACTGCTAACGCATTTTGATTTCTTCTTCGCCGAAGAACCGTGCAGCGGTTAGGCAAAGCTCGCGGTCATAACTAGGTCTTGTTTAAGAAAATGGTATCGGATCGGTACATGGGTTCAAGTACTCGCTGACAGGGGCGCCGCTAGCAATTTTGGGCCATATGAATATGAGGTTGGGCCCCCTACTCAAACAATTCCACATCAAACATACAAACCAAGATAGCTATCCAAAATCTAATACTGACCTATTACACAAGCTCGCTCTTTCCGCTCAGCCCAGAATGCTCTTTGTGATATGCTGGTTCGAAAATATGTGAAATAAGTAGGGCTGTCCCCTACTAAAGTTTCTTCTATACTCTACTAGTAGTTGTTCATTTAAGCTATTCATCCACTAAGCACTTTTATTCATTTAATTACATAATTATATATACTGAGTGAATTCTAAACCATATCCAAATGAGCGCTTGCGTGATATAGGCTTTTACCCTATTGTGCACACATAAAGCTTGCCACAAAGAACCGGCAAAATAATGATTATGAATGTGTCAAAAATAGCGAGGAGACATTTTAATTGTTTATTAATAAACTCAGAGTTTTCTGTGTCAGTGTCGGCTGACGATGCTGATTTGCCATAATAAATAATTTCTGACCCTCATGTCTTCCGACATCTTATTATGTGTCCTTTCTTACTCATGCTGTTCACTTTTCATAATCAATATAGATTAAATAAAAAAAAATTACATAATATTTAAACATAAATATGAAACTAAATACATTTTCTTAATGGCTACAACAAGTATAGTAGCCTACAGTAGACTCCTTGGTAGAATTTGATACTAGTATCGGAATCGGAACAACTCTAGTTTAAACTAAAGGCACTATTGTTGGAATAACCCATTAATGTAATATAATTACGAGTGAATGTGTGTGTTCTTCATACCTTAACATTTTGTGCTTTTGTTTTTGTTTATTATCGTGTTTAATTTAGTTGTTTTAATTTCTGCTTTAAGACTGTAAGCAATCAGTTGTTTTTTAGGTTTAGAATTTATTTTAACCCTTTTTTGCTTATAATGTTCAACATAGCCTACATAAATTACTTGTTAGGCTTTATATTACACATTGTTTGGAGGACGGCATTGGGTAGGATGTGGAATATTATTGCTTAAAATAATAAATTTAAATAAATGTTAAATAAAAAAAAACATTTGTTGTTTTTTAAATCCAATTAATCGAAGAATCGTTTTTTGACAGATTAATCAATTATCAAAATAATCGATAATTGCTGCCATAGTTTGAAGCGGATGTCATAACAAATGTTAATTCATACATCCGTACGCTCTTATCTTCATGCTGTGGAAATACAAACCAGAAGAAAAGGGGCGGGCTATAAGGTCTATACAGCAGCTCTGCAGAAAACAGTGACGTCGTCATCCAGCTCAGTTCAGTTCTCATCCAACAGTGTCAGCGCAGTCGAGTCAATAATACTGCTGAATATTAAGTGTCCCCAACTAAGCAAGCCAGAGGCGACTGTGGCAAGCAACCCTAACTCCATTGGGGACCGAAATGAGGAAACATTGGTGAACAGCACTGTTTATAATCCATTATGCAGAATAATATTGTTTCTGTGTTGAGTTGTTGTCTAGCATCTTGTCAGGACATGGATCTTCAAGTGAAATTGGATAAAATCCCTTATAACTCCTAGCCTTACATAGTCGCACACAAAAGTCACACACACTTGTGAGAATCCCTAAGAAATACCTTTGGGTGAGAAAAGACGACTTTTTATACTTGATGTTGGAGGAAAAAAGTTTACTTTCAGAATGAAAGGTTGAATGAGGGTTGAATAGATTCCAGTGCAAATCCTCAACGTATTAATGTGTTTAAAATGTTTCTCTCTGCTAGTTGCAAATTCAAAAGCAGATAATAATAGGCATCTGATAGTGTTTGATTAAATTAGATCCTCTAAGCTTTAGCTGACTTTTAGATTACAGGATGACAAATATGTGCTAGTGTAACATGTGAGAGCGATGTTTAAGCTGCCAGTGAAGTGTAAGTGAAGGGAATGCCAACACAAAGGACTGTACGCATCAGATTACTTCATTCCTTCACTGAAGGCCTGTTCCAGGATATCGTTTTTCCAATTTCCCAATGCTCACGCTTGGCTTGACCAGAAGGAAATTATAGGTTTCTTGACGTCAAAATCTTGACAATCCGCTGAAAGCTGAGAAAGGGGTTTACACATTACCTTTTCATTCACAGGAGAAAAAAAATCTAGGGTTGACAATCGGTTAAAACTTTTAATCAAATATTACATGATATGCTGATAAATATCAAAGCATTAAATGAGGGGATTTCAAACCTGATTTTCGAGGACTCAATAATAAAAAAGAATATTATTTATTTTAATTGATATATATATCACTATATTTATTTATTTATTTCCCATGTCTTTATTGCCAATTTAATGCATGTATTGTTTAAATATCGCCAATATGTTTGTTTTATTTCTATATCATTGAACATAAACCTAGCAACGTGCTTTTGTGTTTGTTTTTTTATATTATTTTATTTATTTATTTAATTTTTAATTTAAGTTTTATTTTTTTTATTATTATTTTATTTTCAATGTGCTAAATTGAAAGCCATAAAAAAGTAATGTCCTAGTTCAGGTCAGGTTTTGGTTTTGGTTTTGTATTTTTATATTTATATATTTTTTATATTTTATACATGTATTTTTAATTTTTTTAATTTTATTTAGTTAATTTAATAATTTTTTATTACATTTTATTATTATTATTATTATTATTATTTTTATTATTATTATTATTATTATTATTATATTTTTTTACTTTAATTAATTATATTTTAATGTAATTACATGTTTTGATGATTTATTTATTTATGTATTTTTTTTATTTAATTTCATTTATCATAATTATTATATATTTTTTGTATTTAGTTATTTTAATTTAATTAAATTTTAAAATTTTTTATTTAATTTTATATTTATTTAATTGTATAATTTTTTTTTTAATTTTTTTTTATTTTATTAACTTGTCCCAGTTCAGGTCGGGTTTTGCAAGGTGATGTGGTATGAGTGAGGCATACGTGCATCAGAACTCCCTTGAATGGGATGGTCAGATATTTCTTTCAGAATCTGGCTTTCAGGACATTACAGACCCACTGAGGCAGAAACCCCTTCACAAAGACTCTGTCAACAGAAGATAATGGAGTACAAAAGACTTTAATACAGTCACTTAAAGCTTTAATGCAGCGCGGGCATCGCTTTGAGGATGAAATGACAGTCCACATGATAGATTAAGGGTTAAGGGTAACTGTATTTTTTTCCCAGAGTTACGCTTGCATGCTCTCTTTGTGGGGGTATAACAAGGCTTGTCTGACTTAAACACCTCTTTTGGGCTCAAGCCTGTTGCACGGGATGGACAGAATGTAGATTCTACGCAGCCGCTTCCGTCCGACTCTGTCTTTTTGTCTGTTGATGAATGTGGCTTTTATTCTTGATTTTTGTTGACACTTTCCTGCTGGAGGGATTTTCTTGTAGGCTTTCTAATACTTGGCAAAGAGCTGAGTCAATCGCACTTGGCAACCAGGAACTCCTAGGAAGTCCTGCTCGTCTGCTTTTGTGCTTCTCAGAGGCCTGTGGGGTGATGGACAGGGTGCAGTGCTCTCATAAAGCTCATCACATTACTGATGTTGGGGATCACCCAGTTCTAGAGCCTTCTTGTTCTTGTAGAAGAGACGACTGTTGAGTCATGAGGTAATTAAAGGGGCATGGCCATCCAGGTTGGTCTCCTGTGTGTGTTTTTTAACTCTGGGAGAGGGTTGTTTTTCTCAGGGATCATAATATATCCCTTGGTCTGACATGCTGCATTTACTTTGAATACGCACAGGAAGAAAGCCCTACTTTTTTCTTTCCATTTCACGCCAAATGTTGTAACAAGCCAAGGCAGATAATTTTAGTTGACTTGCACGGACTGTTTTTAAAGGATAGGCTTGCAGACTTCCACATTCCGTAAAAGAGGAAAGTATGCACAGTGGAATTCTGAGTCCTAGTGGAGAAATCCCAAGGAATACTGATCTTATCAAACGTTCTTTATTTTGACATTTCACAGAACTGCTTTAAAATACATATCGGAAGTGCAGAACGAGGCAAATTTAGAGTTACTGTTTAGCAAAGGAACATTTTATTTTTATTTGTATATATATTTGTATATTTTTATAATGTTAATAATGTTGTGTAACAGTGAGTAATTATAGTGTAATACAGTTTGTTGTTTAAGGGAAGAAGGAGGCGGGAACCGGCGAACATTCAAATAAGACTCTAATAAATAAATAAACTAACTGAAAGTAAAAGCGGCAGCCCCTCACGGACGACTGCCGCGCACACGCATAACAAAACATAAATAAAACGCAACGTAAACTCCAGGCCTGGTCCTCTCTCGTTCTTCACTGTCGTCTCTCCTCCTTTTATGCATCCAGGTTCCTCCCTGAGAGATCCGAGACCAGGGTGACGTGCAACTGGCCTCGCGTCGCTCTCTTGCATATAGTTTAAAGGGTTAGTACTCATCCTCATGTCGTTCCAAACCCTAAGACTTCCGTTCATCTCCTGAACACAAATGAAGATCTTTTTGATGAAATCTGAGAGCTTTCTGTCCCTCCATTGACAGTTACGCAACTACCACTGTCAAGGCCCAGAAACAAAGTAAAGACATCATTTAAGTAATCCATGTGACTCCAGTGGTTTAACCTCAATTTTTTGAGGTTACGAGTGCTTTGTCAGCACACTTTATTTACAAAATATTAATCTCCATCGCACATTCACGAGAGCACCCACGACACATGCGTGTTGTGTTGACACGAGAGCGGACGTTATTGCATGAATGCGTGTCTGAGATTAATATTTTGTAAATAAATTTTCAAAATTTTTTTCGTGCAAACAAATCACTCATGTCGCTTTATAAAATTGAGGTTAAACCATTGAAGTCACATGGATAACTTTAATGATGTCTTCACTATCTTTCTGGGGCTTGAAAGTGGTAGTTGTGTAGCTGTCAATGGAGGGACAGAAAGCTCTCAGATTTCATCAAAAAGATCTTAATTTGTGTTTCGAAGATGAATGAAAGTCTTACAGGTTTGGAGCGACATGAGGGTGAGTAATTAACAACATACTCACAGGGAAGTTATTTTTCATTCTTCGCTTGGTGATAAAATGAAGTTCAAAATACGTGAGCAGCGATATATTGTTAAGGAACATCCGACGGCACCCACAATGCTGAGAGCATTGGTTAGATGAATATGTAAATATGTTCTGAGCGCTTTCCCCTAAATAACAAAATAAACACTCAACAAAATGGAGAAAATGGTAAGAAAAGCATCTGATCATTGCAACGTGGATATGTTTGCACAAGCTCTGCAATTTGGCACTCTAGTAAAGTCACGTCATGTTTATTTATATAGCACTTTATACAACAGATTGCTTAAAATCAAGCAGCTTTACCGTACTAAACATGAAAAAAGTGTCACGCTGCGTCCCAATTCGCATACTATCCGTACTAAATAGTATTTGAAAAAAATAATTGGTATGTCCCAAATCGTAGTATGTTGAAAAGAGTATTCCAAAGATTCCTGGATGGTCTACTCTTTCCGGTCATAATTTGAAGTGCAGATCGATGCGCACTCTAACGGCTGATATTCCCCACAACCCATTGCGAGATGGACGAGGATTCGATTAGAACTACAAACATAGATAAAAAGTGTTAAAAAACTACAAACATGACGGTTACGCGAGTCTGACGACTAAGTAGAGAGGATTAGATAAAGGGGATTGAGTGAGCAATTATCAGTATTTAACCTGACAAAAAGATATTTATTCAATGTTAGACACATTATATTTCACCTGCAGCAGCATTGTGAACTTTTGTAATGACATGTTTGGCCATTAACTTTGCAAACACATGAGAGGAGTCTCTGCATTAAAGACCCACGAATGGCAGATCAACGTGCGACTACGCTTCTCTCCGATACAGTAGGAAATTAAATTGAATGTGGAGGATTTGAACTGTGACGATGATTGACAGGGCAGTTTAAACGGTGAAGGGCTGCACGTAAGTAAGCAACAGAGTCTGTTAAAGATGACGAAGTAGTATGTCCCAAAGCTTGCATACTCTTCTACTACACACTCAAAAGTATGTACTTTTTCTTCACAAAAAGAGTACATACATTTAGGACGTAGTATAAGTAGGCGAATTGGGACGCAGCATCAGTGTCTCATTTCACCAGAAGTATCACTTCATTTTCTACTATAAAGCAGCTCTCCAGTGTGTGCATGTTTTCACTTGCAGACATTTGACCTCGACGCACTCAACAGGAGAAATGAAGCCGAAAAGATTTCTATGTGAAAGAAGGCGGAGCCTCCGCTAACACCTACGTATTACATCATTACCACGGGACCAATACAAAAGTGTTTAGCAGCCAGAGCGAAAAGTTCTGGAAAGTTCACTTTGGCAAGCTGTATCGAACTCCAAACGAAGATAGTTTTGGCCTGATTTGGTTTGAAAGGACGTCACATCAGTTCGTTCTTCAATTTAGCGAGGCCTTAACCCTTTAAGGGTAACAAACCTAAAGTAGACACAACTTCATTTACAGATGAGTAAAGCCAGGTTCACACTGTACAATTTTGGCCACGTTTTGGTTGTCTGAGACAAATTTTGTGAATCCTAAAGATTCCTCTGATCCTAAGCCAAATTCTGAAGTGTTTGATCGCCAGTTGGACATGTTCACTGACCGCCGATTAACGACCCTTGAGATCAGATTTTACCCAAAAAATCTCGAAAAAAAGTCAGTTGGTGCCTCAATCATTACATCACACTTTGTTTTTATAGCATCAAATAACGAAAACCTTATTACCTTATTAAAAAAAACAACACTTGTCTTGAACTTACATCAGCATGATAACCTAAAATGACGGGTCATTGGAAAAAATCTTTGGAGAAAATTAATTTTTAATTTAATTTAATTTAATTTATCTCTTGTGCCATTAGATTGCATGAAGAGGGCGGGGTTTATGACCTATACTGCATCCAGCCACCTGAATGCAAAAAATCAAGCCCGACCCTACCCGAGCCTGTGCACGTTGTGTCCGAGCCTGGCCCGACACATTAACTGTAATTATGAGCCCGAGCCCGATTTTAAACCCGACCATTTTTTAATACGTGGGCGTTCTGACGAGAACCAGCCTGTAATGAGCGAAGCGGACCGGTGTGACGCTCAGCTCAATAATCCGCTCTATGGCAGTGCTCCACTCATGAACCCTCACCGCCAGTGTTGGAGGTAACGTATTACAAGTAACTTGAGTTAGGTAATAATATTACTTTTTCCAAGTAACTAGTAAAGTAACGCATTACTTGTCAAATTTACAACAAAATGTCTGAGTTACTTTTTCACTTTTTGCATTTTTACCTCAACCTGGGGCTTATTATTTCAATTTTGGTATGAAGAGGTCTTTACCGTTGTACAAAAATATAACTTTTTTTTGTTATTAACAAAAAAATAAAAAAAGCCCAGCCCAGGTGAGAAAAAGTAACACAAAACGCATTACTTTTCTTAAAAAGTAACTAAGTAACTCAATTAGTTACTTTTTAAGGGAGTAACGCAATATTGTAATGCATTACTTTTCAAAGTAACTTTCCCCAACACTGCTCACTGGTAAAATGACGTTCACTCAAATCCCACTCAGACATGACATTTATCTGTACTGTAGCCTACTATACTTGTTGTAGCCATTAAACAATGTATTTTGTTTCATATTTATGTTTAAATATATTAGAATGTTATTTTAAAATTTCATCCGATTATGAAAAGTGCAAAGATGCGAGTGGGTCAGAAATTATTTTGACAACTTCATTAAGTTTTGTTTTGTAGAAAGCCTTTCTTTAAAGTGAATTTCGTTTTGTATAAATTGTATCTTAATTTTAATCAAGGTTTCGTCAGCCAATTGCCTGGATTTAAAAAAATAAGAAGCAAATAGACTATAGCAGACAATAATCGTGACATGAAGGCGCGGGAGTGATCACTTTCATTGCACATGAACTGGAACGCGTCTCATAAATAAACGGAAACTCAGCAGGCTACTTGCCTCACAGACATGAGAAATATGTGTATAGAAAGCTTGAAATGTCTACTTTTAAACGAAACAATTCAAAATGAAAATAAATATTTAAGCAAAGCGCAGTGTTCACGCAAGCAGCTCATGACTGGCATCTCAGAGCGTTTCTGTTCAGAATCACTGCATGTGCTGTGAGTTTAAACACGCATATTTTTAGACTAATCCTTACTTGTGCAAATTTGTACACATTTGTTTCTTAGTTGTAGTATTAGTTCTTACTTTGTTAAAAATATATATATTATTATTTCTGATTATGGCATAGCTTTCTGCCCACCCAATAAGGCTAATAAAGTAATGATTAAAAAAAACACAAATGCTTGATTAAGGTTCCGCCCCAACCCAGCCTGAGGAAAGTGACGGGAAATATCGGCCGGGTCGGGTCAAGTTCGGGCTCGGGCAGAGAATCTAAACTCTAGGGCGTATGCAGTATAGGTCATAGACACCATTTTGGCTTCACTTTTCAGGACTTGTGCGGCATACTTGATTGCAGTTCATTAAGTGAGTCTGTTGATTTAGTAGCTGCTCTGACTGATTCAGTGAACTGATTCAGAGAAGGATTCATTAGACTGATTCAGACCTGTGAAAGTGAGATTAATTTAGAGAATAGTCTCTTAAAAGTAATTTTTTAATGAATAGGACTACATTGGTTGCACTGTATGTTTAGAAACTCATTGAAAGACTTGAATTTTTGCCATTATTTTCCATAATAGGGTGGACTTGCATACTATTGGGGTGAGCAAACCGGGATTACCCAAACTGCATCAAGTTGCAGTACATGCAATCCAAAGGGAAAACACAAGTGTGCCACACCTCTGTAATTAAAACACATGTGTCGTGTTGTCATCCTGATCTCTCTTTATAGACCGAACATGTTGCTCTGGATTTAACATGAACTGGAGCATCTATTTTGCATGTGTGTGAAATGTGTGAGGATATCTCACATTCCCATAGCGGCAATTGTTTAGTGAACAAAGCAATGCATTGTTCAGTGATCAGTTGTGAATCTCTAAAGGCATTATAGTCTTTGTAAAAATGTGCCTTGAGGAACTCAAAATAGCCTAATGAGTGCACGGCATAAGATCATGCTCTTTGTGTTTGTGCTGTACTTGCCACAGGCTTTACTCTCACCCAAAGACACAGTTCACAGAAGAACTTGTGTGAATGTGGCCCTACTAGAGATTCTGGTCATTTTGTCTACTTGTGTACAGATAAATCAACCATCCTTTTGCACTCTTTGTAATTGTACATAAGTATCAGATGGACTTTTGGGTTTGGATGGATTTTTGTTGTCACTTTCTGCATTCGTTTTCAGGGTCTCATTCATGTTTTTAAGATGGTGTATATTAAAATAACTATAGTATAGTAATATTTGTCTTAAAGGAGTTAAATTCAATTAATGTATTTTTATTATCTATAATTACGGTCATGTCCGAGTTGTCCTGTACTTATGCTCATCGTGAGTTCATACTTACATTTTTGTAACACAGACCATCAGGAGATGATGAAGATATGATCTGTGAAGAAAGAGCATCTGTTTTTATGCAGACATGTGCATGGCTGTTGATGCCAGACAGACAAAGATTATTTGTGCTGTTTTATAGCACCTATTAATGTGTTTTACACCTGTGTGCCTTTGATCTAACACTTCTATGAGTGATAAAAAGGGCTTATCAGACTATATGAGTCTTCTGCTCACCCACCTCACAGCTGAGATGACAAATTCGAGTCGGCAGGCAAAAGGTGGTGTGGCAGTGCCTTCCCATTCAGCAATTATCTATACTACAATGGCTGAATATAAATATGAATAAACATAGGCATAATACAGACAGATAATGCACAATGTGTGCACTGTCAAGACAACAATCTGATTGGAAATGACCTTTCCCTCAACTCTGGTCTGTTTGCTATGAAAGCCTGTTTCTGCGTAAGAGCAAAAAATAAAATAGACGATTTGCTAAAAATTCATAATTGTAAGAAATTACATTTTATTTAAAAATTCTTGCTGGTACTGTTGAGTTTTATATTTTATTTTGTTTTGAAACAGACTATCCAAGTTTTTTTTTCCTTTTAATTTTGGCTCTGTAGGGTTGGTTTAAAAAAAAATATATACAGTGAGGAAAATAAGTATTTGAACACCCTGCTATTTTGCAAGTTCTCCCACTTAGAAATCATGGAGGGGTCTGAAATTGTCATCGTAGGTGCATGTCCACTGTGAGAGACATAATCTAAAAATAAAAATCCAGAATTCACAATGTATGATTTATTTGTATGATACAGCTGCAAATAAGTATTTGAACACCTGAGAAAATAAATTTTAATATATGGTACAGTAGCCTTTGTTTGCAATTACAGAGCTCAAACGTTTCCTGTAGTTTTTCACCAGGTTTGCACACACTGCAGGAGGGATTTTGGCCCACTCCTCCACACAGATCTTCTCTAGATCAGTCAGGTTTCTGGCCTGTCGCTGAGAAACACGGAGTTTGAGCTCCCTCCAAAGATTCTCTATTGGGTTTAGGTCTGGAGACTGGCTAGGCCACGCCAGAGCCTTGATATGCTTCTTACAGAGCCACTCCTTGGTTATCCTGGCTGTGTGCTTCGGGTCATTGTCATGTTGGAAGACCCAGCCTCGACCCATCTTCAATACTCTAACTGAGGGAAGGAGGTTGTTCCCCAAAATCTCGCAATACATGGCCCTGGTCATCCTCTCCTTAATACAGTGCAGTCGCCCTGTCCCATGTGCAGAAAAACACCCCCACAGCATGATGCTACCACCCCCATGCTTCACAGTAGGGATGGTGTTCTTGGGATGGTACTCATCATTCTTCTTCCTCCGAACACGTTTAGTGGAATTATGACCAAAAAGTTATATTTTGATCTGACCACATGACTTTCTCCCATGACTCCTCTGGATCATCCAAATGGTCATTGGCAAACTTAAGACGGGCCTGGACATGTGCTGGTTTAAGCAGGGGAACCTTCCGTGCCATGCATGATTTCAAACCATGACATCTTAGTGTATTACCAACAGTAACCTTGGAAACGGTGGTCCCAGCTCTTTTCAGGTCATTGACCAGCTCCTCCCGTGTAGTTCTGGGCTGATTTCTCACCTTTCTTAGGATCATTGAGACCCCACAAGGTGAGATCTTCCATGGAGCCCCAGTCCGAGGGAGATTGACAGTCATGTTTAGCTTCTTCCATTTTCTAATGATTGCTCCAACAGTGGACCTTTTTTCACCAAGCTGCTTGGCAATTTCCCCGTAGCCCTTTCCAGTCTTGTGGAGGTGTACAATTTTGTCTCTAGTGTCTTTGGACAGCTCTTTGGTCTTGGCCATGTTAGTAGTTGGATTCTTACTGATTGTATGGGGTGGACAGGTGTCTTTATGCAGCTAACGACCTCAAACAGGTGCATCCAATTTAGGATAATAAATGGAGTGGAGGTGGACATTTTAAAGGCAGACTAACAGGTCTTTGAGGGTCAGAATTCTAGCTGATAGACAGGTGTTCAAATACTTATTTGCAGCTGTATCATACAAATAAATAATAAAAAAATCATACATTGTGATTTCTGGATTTTTTATTTATTTTATTATGTCTCTCACAGTGGACATGCACCTACGATGACAATTTCAGACCCCTCCATGATTTCTAAGTGGGAGAACTTGCAAAATAGAAGGGTGTTCAAATACTTATTTTCCTCACTGTTTATATAAATATTTTTTATCTTGAATATTTGTCTTGTGAGATTAGCTTACACCTATTTTGGACCTTGAACAGCTGTTTTACATCTCATTAAACAGACCTGAACATATTAAATAGGAATGCATTGATATACACATTTTGGTTATTCGATACCAATAATCAAACATATAGTCAAGTCAAGTCAAGTTATCGTCATTTATATAGCGATAATTATACAGTGATAATTGGAAACTAATTTTGTTTTAGATGAATAGCTAAAGTAAGTTTTTGATTGATTCATTTCTGTTTTAAAAACTGATTAGTTATTTAATTTGGCGCCGTATAAGCAACACCATCCTCAACTAAAACAGAAAACCCCCCAATGCGTTGCGGACCCCATCCTCACCGCAACAGCACCTGGTGGCCGGGGAACGAAACCATGAAATAGGTTTGAAATAGTTTTGAAACTATACCACCATCATCTCTGCGCAAACCCCAAAAAAGGCGAGTCTGTGAAAACGGCAACGGCATGTACGCAAACATTACGTGTTCAGCCTATAGGCAAGCGCGCTTGACTATGTATGTGTGCATATGTGTTTTTATCTGTACAGAGGGGATGGGAGGCCTTCACAGGGGAGAGTCTAGTTGACACAGTCTCTGCTGACACTTCAGGTCCGTGTTGTGGTCGTGTCTAGAAGCAGGTCCACCATCTGATCTGGATCCGACAGACTACAGTAAACCTCGCAATAAACAGACAGACTAACATTAGCGTAAATGCCATTCTTTATAGGAAGTAACGAGTACATCAGGTGTTATGGGAAGTGTTCCCGGTTCCGGCTTGACCTAGTGCAGCCTAACAATCATTTAACTGTTGTAAATAATATAAGTTGATTATGTTCTATGTGTATACTATAGTAAAGATGTGTTTTTAGTCTATAATAATGAAAGGATTTTAATTAAACCATATTGTCGATTAAAATAATAAGAGAAAATGAATAATAACTAGCACTTTTATTTATTTCACATTAAATTACAGTTTTCTCAGACACACAGAAAAAAATGGGTTCTTCAGCGGTTCTTTGAGGTGGTTAAAGTGCTGTATAGCACCATTCCCATACAAAGAGTCCACAAGACAATTAAATAGCTGAATTTATTAAAATGACCCCAATCAAAATTTGAACCATTGATTCTCAATACTGTATATCTCAATAGTGTCGTTCCCTGGATGATCCACGGCTGTTTTTGTGTTTTGTGATGGTTGTTCATGAGTCCCTTGTTTGTCTTGAGCAGTTCTTCAGAAAAATCCTCCAGGTCCAGCACATTCTTCAGTTTTCCAACAAAACTGAAGAATTTGCAGGACCTGGAGGATTTTTCTGAATGAATGGTTCATAAACTTTTGAACAGGTCGTTTTAATAAATTCAGCTATTTTTTTTGTCTTGTTGACTATATGTAAGCATTTTTTAATGTAAAATGTATTATTCAGGACCGTACTAAATAAAAAATAACATGCATTTTGTATGATCCCTCTTATTTAGTTCAAATGATTCCCATTTTCACAGATTCTGCAAGTGGTTCACATACTTTTTCTTGCCACTGTATATGGGTGGCTTAAAATGAAACAAAAATCAGACACATAATTACTAGAAGCAACAATAATAATCAAAAGGTGACCATTTAAGCAATTTAATAATGCATATTTTCTAAGTATTATTCATTAAACTTAATAAATGTTAATTTCCAACATACTTTGGGTTCATTTTAAGCAAGTAATACAGTAATTTTTAAACAATAGTTGAGTTAAATAAAACTACCCAGGAGGTTGGGCAAACATTTAACCCAACCATTGGGTTAAAACAACCCATTTACTGGGTTAAAACAACCCAATTGCTAGGTTTATCCATTTTCAACCCAACTTTGGTTGTTTTTAACCCAGCATTTTTTAGAGTGAATGCCGCCCTATAAGGAAATATTCCAGGGATCCCACACAAGACTTTTTGACATCAGAAAAGCATAAAAGTGATTCAAAACAGATTTTGCCATTGCTGTAAATTCTCATTCATAGCAAACATATGAGAGTGGAGTAACAGATCTAATATCTAAGGAGAACAATGATGGTGGTCAGTTGCATTTTAAATTATGTTAGGATGAATACAATTGAAGGATGAGAGAGTGATGGTGATTAGCTGTAGTCTTTGAATGAATGTACCTCTTATGATTCTACATTGCCCCATTTGACAAACTGGTTCTGCACCTTTAAAGATGGTGCTATATAGCACTTGGTTCCCCTATGATTAATTGTATGTAGCCTATACGACAGACATGCGCTGCATGTTGCAATTGCATTTTCCTTTCCGAAGTGATTCCAATCATAATTCAAGCCATTCAAAAACTTCTCTACTGAAGGAAATAATCCATTGTTTATCAGCTTTAATATATTGGACAAATTTTATTATTAGGCATATAAACATGTATGTATCGTCTGAAACCGATATGGTGGCCGATATATCGTGCATCCCTAAAGATTCATTTTTACATTTGTCTCATCAATGTATTTGAAATGGGAAAGATAATTTTTTTTTACCTATAGGCCTATGCTGATACTGAGCCTGCTCTGATTGATCATTTCATGTAAGATTTGTAGGATATTTGCTGTGATGAAGGTCAGATCTGTTGACAAGCGTATGATCAGCGCTCGCTGTTATCTCTTCACTATCACTGAATGTCACCTTCAGCCAGACGCTCGAGTCTTTGAGCCAAACACGTGATTGAGTTCAGAGAGGGACTTTTGGTTTTGAATGGCAACTGCAAATAAGACTGACGGCTGTTTTAATAGAATCTGTCAAGCAGAAGAGGCCTGTGATCCATCACCAGGACCGAGACTGCGAATGCTCAATAGGGGATGATTAAAACGGTTAATGAAGTGTCTGAGTAGCTGTACTGTAATTATAACCTTGAATGCAGGAGATTACTTTGCTAATTTCAGTAAAGCATGTGCTGTGTAAAGTGCTTTCTTTGGAGTTTTCTTTGGTCTGCGAGGCCCATGGCATGTTTTCCTTGGTGTTTTTAGTCCTCTCCAGATGTATGGGTGTAGTATATAGTGTTTATCTGATGTCTTGAGACTTCAAAGTTCTCCAGCAATGAAGCAAAATAAACTGAGCTTCATTCCAGCTTTTTTGTGGTGCCACAGAAAGTCAAAACACCTCTTTCTTTCATCTTTTTTTTTCTTAGTTCATGGCTGACACTGTAACTTTAGGATCATTCCTACTATGCATTACATTTTATTTGCTCATCATATGGGATTTAATAAATTGGATAAAATGCTCATCACACAATTTAGACATATTTTAGTTGGCATAGTGGGGAATATTAAATCGAGACTGAGTGGATGTTGTCAATAACTTCTAGCATTAAAAACTGGCAATTTGTTTGGCAAATATATGTATTTATTATTATATGTATTTCCCATTTATTAAATTGGAAGTGTGCAGTTTTTGAACCACTGGTAATGGAAATGCAGTATATTTGCTTTTTAACGTCATTTCAAAATTTAAACGATGTTATTTTAGTATTATTTATATACTATTCTAATATTTATTAATATTTAGATTTTTTTATTAGTATTTTGTTCTGAATAGTCTTCAATTTATTTTATTTTAGTTTTAGTAATTTTAATCATTCAACTTAAATTTTTTAATAGTTTAGTTGCAGTTAACAGTAACAACACTGACTTTGTCACAATTTTAGTAATTTTTTTCTTTAACATTTGGTGCCACTAATAATGCAGGTCCTTCAAGAAGAATAAAGATGTTTTTTTTTCTTTCTGTAATAAAAATTTTAAACAAATTTTGTTGAAAAAAATTGGTCTAATTGATCATTTTTAAGTCATCCGTTTAGTTAAAGCAACGATATGTAATGTTTTCCACTAGAGGTTGCTTATTCAAAACAAAGGCGTAGCTTGATAACGCCTTGATTTCGCTGAGCTTTTATTTTGCCTCAGACGAGCGCATCCGCTTTTGTATGTGGGGTAACGCAGCGCATGTTTTATCATATTACATACATTTGAGTGTGTTGAAAGTTATGTTATAATGCTACTCTGTGCGTTCACTCTGTGGCTGCTATGAGACTGCACACTGCAGTTAACCAGATCGATATTAGGCATGGTAAAACATGGTACTCCCAGCAAATCAAGAGCTATAACAATGATTCGTTTTCTGTTGATAAAACCAAACAGTTTCTCATCTGCTCATTAAAGTGTCTTCGGTGTGTTCATGGTATCTACAAAATAAAATGTAAATCGAGGGTAATGCAGGAATGACGTCATTGATAGGTGACGCACAGACACGGTCCGTGTTCTGGTTAAAATTGCTTATTTCCCTGGATTCTTGGAAACATTTGTGATAATAAGTACACAAGTCAACAACCTATATAACATTGTTCAAGTGGTTTTTGGATATTTTAATCCAAAAATCTTACATATTTTTTGTAATATCTTATTAAAACCAGTTTATGACCCCAGGAAGTCTTTCTCATCATTCTGGAGGGAAAACAACAGCAAAAATATTAGCGAGTATTAGAAATGGATTTGATTATTTCTGTGATGTTTTGTGATTTATTAGGTTTGTTTCACTTTAAAAGATAATTACAGAAATCAGTAATTTCAGAATATGATGAAGAAAATTAACTTGTTGATATCCCTCTAGTCTCGTGTAGCCAGACCTTCAGACTGTCCAGCTTTCATTGGCCAAGGACCCCCATGAGGCAATGTAAAGCATTATATATATATATATATATATATATATATATATATATATATATATATATATATATATATATATATATATATATATATATATATATATATATATATATATATATATATATATATATATATATAATATATATATAATATATATATAATATATATATATATATATATATATATATATATATATATATATATATACATACATACATACATACATACATACATACATACATACATACATACATACATACATACATACATACATACATACATACATACATACATACACATACACATACACATACACATACACATATACATATACATATATATATACATATATATAAGACCGCGATACGCAAGTTTCCCCGAAATTCTGTAGAATCAGATGACGGCTTCGAAACTTCTGAAATGTTTCCAATTTTGTGTACCTTGTGCATCAGACGTTCAGCCAATGGTATGTGGGTGTGATGTCTAAGACTAGCTACATGCTAATGACTAACTAGCCTTCTATTTCCATTTTTTTTTTTTTTTTACTTTTAGGCTATTGTGTAAACAATCAAGTTAAAATTCATAAAGTTTAACATACTGCATAACAGGAATGAGACATTAACAGGCTGTGGCGCTCCTCGCTGTTGTTCAATTTAATGCAGGAACACGGCTAAGAACATCATCTTGTGTGTTTTAACATGCACGGCTAGTTTGTGTGTGTATGCCAGGCAGTAGCTGATGACGCAGAGGTGAGGAGTGAATGAGAAGCAGGCGGTGAAAACTGATGATTATATGTTATTGTTCTGTGATTAGTGAATGACATCAGGCAGAAGTCACTCACTACACCTCCATGCAGCCCGACCACACAGTCAAGAGTTATACATGATGCTTGTGTTTACCTATGCGTGTATTGGAATCACCTTCACCTTAGTGTCAGTAAAGCCTTTTCAGTGGTTCTACTTAAGACAATAAGACATTAGTCACTGGCCACAAGGTGGAGGTATTGCTAAAACAAAGCACAATCACCATTGTTATGGTCAAGCAGTTGGTCAAGATTCAGAGCCAGTTTCAGTGATTCTATTGAATGTCTCATTGGATTGGATGGAATGACAGATATATCATGATACACATGCTGGTATATACACTAATAAATATACTAATATATAATATATTTAGTATGTACTAATATACTAAAATGCACTAATTTATACCAATTTTATATTATTATTTTATATTAACTAATCAGTTTAATGGACATTTTAAATAACAACAACAATAATAATAATAATAATAATAATAATAATAATAATAATAATAAATATAATACATTCCAATAAACTAAAATGTATTAATATATACTTTATAATTTTTTATATATTTATATAATTTTATTATTTAATATATAATCATGTATTTAATGATATAATTTATTTATATAATAATAATAATAATTATTATTATTATTAATAAATAAATTATAATTAAATGCTCATTAAATAATACTAATAATAGATGTTATTATTATTATTATTAAATAAATGATAGATAAATAAATGTTCATTAATAATAATAATAAATATAATAGCTACATTCCAATAAACTAAAATGTATTAATATATACTGTAAAATTTTATGTATTTATACAATTTAATTATTTCATATATAATTGTGTATTTAATGAGCATTTTTTTATTATTTATATAATAGTTATAATAATAATTAATATTTAAAATAAGGAATAGATGTGTTTATTATAATAATATTAATATTAATAATAATAAATATGATACATTCCAATAAACTAAAATGTATTAATATTTACTGTATGATTATATATATATATATATATATATATATTTATTAATATAATAATAATAATAACAATAATAATTTATTATTATTATTATTATTATTATTATTATTATAACAATGTTTGTTTATTATTATTAAAGCAGCACTAGGTAGGTTTTGCTCTCGGGGTCCCCCTACAGTTGGGAAACAGTATCGTCCTCTACTACTGTAGTAAACTACATCAGGGGATGCATCGCACGTGCATTTGTTGATATGACAACCATGATAGCCCTGAACACTGCAGGAGTTCACATGCAGGTGTTCTGCTTGCGTCGCGTGTGAAATGTCTTCATCCCAGGTACAGTGGCATATGTTTCAGCATGTCATACGAACATAATTTCATGGGTTTTATTTTTTTTCAAACTCCAAATGATCGCGATGCTCACGTTTACAAGCCAGCGTCATTATAGTAGCCTAGTCTATTGGTTACCGTTTTACAGAATCTATATGATACTTCAATTCAATGTTTGAGTGGTAGGTAATAACCATATATCGTCAATATTATAATATCAAGCTACCATAGATGAATCTGCAAATTTGAAAAATCGATTTGCATTATAGCTTGAGGCAAGACAAATAAACAAATATCACAGACATGTTAGGTATCCTAAAATATGATTATGTACGTCTTATGTAATTACTTGCAAGAATGTAGCCCCTCCTCCTTCAGCTCACACCAACGAGCAAACGCTGCCCAATGTTGATCCTCGTCCTGCCTTTAATCCGATCACTTTCTCGTTTCTTCTTTTTGCTTTCCTCCGACAAAACCTTTGCTTTCTTATTTTTCTGTGCTGCTTTGGCCATGACTATAACATCCGGCAAACAAATGATAGTTGGGCTCGCACGTCCGAATTTAAGGAAGTGGGGGTGGTGGTGGAAGTGACGTATATGCCGTAAAGCAGTCGAATTTTGTAGTTCTTTTTTTTTCTCGGGTTACTACCCGAAACCCAAAGTTTAAAAGTACGATTAAAAACAATACAGACCCCGTCAGGCTATAGCAGACGTGTCATTCAACCTATTGTAAATCGATGTATCATCACAAGAGTCTTGAAAATATATTATAAAGGTTGAAAAGTTACCTAGTGCTGCTTTAAATTATAATTAAATTCTCATTAAATAATAATAATAATGTATTTCTTTATTTATGGTTGTTTTGTGTTTAGTTTATTTTAGTTAGTTTATTCATAACTGAATAAGTCTGGAATTAGTGCAAAATAGCTTCATATTATGTAACTCCAAAAACTGTAAACCTAATATTATAAAACTGATCCGATTCTCTGATTGAATGAGCCACATTTGAAGCCACTCTAAAACAGCCAAAATGCGCCCACCTGTTGGATTGTATATTAATTATGAAGTTAATTTCTGCTTTGTCTTACATCCCTTAATTGCACGTTCTTCCTCACTCTGACTTGTTTGGTACACATCCCACTGTGTATTTTCACTGTACTTCATGTTTATTTGCACAAATAAGCAGTCGTGCCCATTCAGATATATCTAGTGTAAACAAATATCTACCAGTTGACATATTTGTACTGTTGCACATTACCTGATTAACCCTGTCATTTCATTACATAAATGTTTTTTTTTATTGGCCATGGACCACCACAGTTCCTATAATACTGATTTTTTTTTCTTTCTTGTTTGGTCCTCTGTGAGAATGTGGGATGGTAATTGCTCACACACATCTCCACAGGAGGGGCAGAAATATCTAATCCCCTAAAGAGTTCACACGCTCCACGGCCTCCCCTCCGTCAGCCGAGCCCTCCTTACCCATCTCATAGCTAACAAGACACGGCAGCTTCACAGCCAAAACTGCCCCTCACAGAACCGAACCGACACAAAGCTGAGGAATCATGGACTGAATGACCGCAATACAAACAAATACTTAAAAGCGCTAACCGTTTGGCATCACATTACTTGACGATTCACAGATAAATACATATTAATGCTGCGGTTGCATGTTCTTCACACGTAAAGCGCTGTTTACGATGATTGACAGTGCAGGCTGTAATTGTCTCAGTGTTTCCCACAGCGTGAGTTTGGTGTATGTGTGTGTGTGTGTGTTTATGTTTTGCTTTGGAAATTTTACCCTCATTAAAGGGGAAGTGTGTAATTTCTGCTCTACTAGTTCCCCAAATACTGGTCATCTATCTATCTATCTATCTATCTATCTATCTATCTATCTATCTATCTATCTATCTATCTATCTATCTATCTATCTATCTATCTATCTATCTATCTGTCTGTCTGTCTGTCTGTCTGTCTGTCTGTCTGTCTGTCTGTCTGTCTGTCTGTCTGTCTGTCTGTCTGTCTGTCTGTCTGTCTGTCTGTCTGTCTGTCTGTCTGTCTGTCTGTCTGTCTGTCTGTCTGTCTGTCTGTCTGTCTGTCTGTCTGTCTGTCTGTCTGTCTGTCTGTCTGTCTGTCTGTCTGTCTGTCTGTCTGTCTGTCTGTCTGTCTGTCTGTCTGTCTGTCTGTCGTTTGATCCATCCATCCATCCATCCATCCATCCATCCATCCATCCATCCATCCATCCATCCATCCATCCATCCATCCATCCATCCATCCATCCATCCATCCATCCATCCATCCATCCATCCATCCATCCATCCATCCATCCATCCATCCATCCATCCATCCATCCATCCATCCATCCATCCATCCATCCATCCATCCATCCATCCATCCATCCATCCATCCATCCATCCATCCATCCATCCATCGAGACTCCTCTTCAAAGAGGACACAATACAGCGGATTCATGCCAGTGCCTCAGCTGACCACTAGTGATTGGTTCACTGTTGTTTCGCTTGTTTGTTTTGCAGTGTGATGGCGTCCTTCAGGACCCAGTGTCAATAGTGGCATGTGGTCCTGCCCACAGCACTTCTTGTACAGTTACGAGAGGAGGAGGACTGGGCCAGAGGTTACTATAGTTAGCTGCAGCAGGTTGTTTTGTTGTCTAGCTGGAATGTTTCCTGTGGGTGAGGACATCGTGTTTCCTGTGCTGTGTGTGTGTGTGTGTGTGCATTTTCTCATGATGCTAACAGTCAGCACCCAGGTTGACATCCGGCCCATTCACAGCTGACCAGCACCGGGGAACAGTCTGTTCTGAGAGAGTGCTTCTATTTATACCCTCCTTCACAGGACTTTATTGAATTCAAGTCTTGTCAGGCATGCGCACACCATCACACACACAGATTTCGTAGTTAACTTAAGGATGACGTGTGTGATTACTGCGCCACTAGTGCAACCAAATGAAATTGCAGTCTATTTGTTTTAACAAATCTCCGTCTGTCCGTATGTCAGTATGTCTGACGGTCTGTTCTATCGATCACTCTATCTATCGTTTTATCTTTCTATCACTCTAATGTTCAATCTGTCGATCGCCCTATCATTCTGTCTGTCTCTACATTTGTTTGTTTTTTATGCTGTAACAACAAAAAAATGTGTAAAACAAGATTGCAGAGCATTTGGAAAAGCATTGAGATTTTGGAAATGTCCATAGAACTCATACAAATTACTGTATGGCTTTGTGTGAGGAAAGTTGATATTCACTGATAATCCCTCCCCCCGGCAAAGCTTAGATCCAGAAATGGTGCATTGATGGTCACACCAGGATTGATGTCATTGACAGCAAATGCCATTGGTCTGTCATAACCCAATGTGGCGGCCAGCTCAAATATGTGGAATGGAGAATGAAATTAGAGAGTTGCAAAAAATAATGACATTTATTTTGTTCCTCGACCAAAGGTATCATGTGACTTTTCACTGAGCATTCATTCATCATAATTGGGAATTTGGGGGGGGGGGGGGGGGGGGACTTTTCATCATTCTCTACTGATAAACTGTGAATCTGATACGCTACAAAAAATCTAAATCTAAGTCCTTCAAGTATTTCAGATTCAGATTTATTTCAGATTTATCTAAATTTTTCAAACAATATTTCAACATGAAAATCACAGTAGATCAAATTAAAAATATGTAGAATTCATAATTCAATAAATGTTGTCTCTTTCATATTGAATTTGTAATCAGTTAAACCGATAGGTAGGTAGGTAGGTAGGTAGAAATTATCCAATAATAGAAATTATCCAATAACAATACACATAAAAAATACATAAAAAAACAACAGGCAGCATACCAACGTTCAACCCCCCCAATGTTCAAACCAAATCTACGCCCTTGGTAGAAACCATACACCAATTTGTACAATAACAGTATGTTGGCTCATATATGACACATACAGTGTGTGTGTGTGTGTGTGTGTGTGTGTGTGTGCTGGCGCAGATGAATTTGTCTCGTCGAGGCAGGAGCTTGATGTTCTCTCCTCAGGGCTCCATGTCACACAGCTTTCGCCAAATGAAAACATGGTTGACGCTCAAGGGGACAGTAAATCAACCTCCTTTAATGGAGGACGTGTTCACAGAATGTCCTGTGACAAGTCTGCCCACAGACGTGTTATTTAATACCTGTCGGCCCATAGAAAAGAACAGCCTCTCCCTTATATCTCACCTCATCCGTCTTTCTGTCTTTAGACACTATGCATTCACTTTAATTTAAACCTGAAAACAACAGGAGATGATGTTGAGGTGTTCGGGGCATTCATTAAAGCGGTCCCCCGCTGCTGGTTATGGGGTTGTGACCCGTCTGGCCTTTAAATTTCAAGCGGCTCTCGCCCCTGACACATTCACCCCTGTGCTAATTCTGCTCATTGCAGTGGTGGCGCATGCAGGGAGGTTTGAAGAGCTAATGCATGCAGGTCCGGGCTCTGCGCTTATCCCCCCCCCACAGGCCATCCTTTTGCCATTTTGTGTCCTGGGTACAAATTTATAGACGTACCACCCTGGTAACCACAGGAAACTATGTTAAGTGGGTTGGCTTTAAAGGCGTAGGTTTATTTACTTTACAGCAATACTTATTTGTTACATTTCTGACCACTAGGGGTGTACAAATAAAAGTACAGAGTAAAGTTTTTAATGGCAAGGTATATGTTTAAATGTTTGTGTATACCGATACTGTGTGTGTATGTATGTATGTATGTATGTACAGGGAGTGCAGAATTATTAGGCACGTTGATTTTCTGATTTGCACATTTGACCAATTCCAAACCACTGTAATCCTAATACCTACTATTGATTTAGTATTTAATAATGTATAAGTGATATATAATTGTTCATGAAGGCTGGAAATGAAAATCACCTTATATTCAGGTGTGCAGAATTATTAGGCATGTTTTCTTTTACAGATAAATTGAGCCAAAAAAGAGATTTAACTCAGACTGAAAAGTCAAAAAGTATTAAATGCCCATGAGAAGGATGCAATACTAATGCAATACTAGACATTGCAGTTAAGGCATGACCATTGGACAGTGAAATGCTCGTTGGGTCAGCAGGGTCAGACAAAAACATGTGGCGGAGAAAAGACACCTGTTAACTGCAAAAGAATTAAGAATTAAGGTGAAGAATTAAGGGTGAAACCATCAGGAACCCTTTAGTCTCCAGCGCCACCATTTTCCAGAGCTGCAACCTACCTGGAGTCTCCAGAAGTGCAAGGTGTCAGGATCTCAGAGACTTCAGTTAGGTAAAGAATCCTAAAAAATGACCCCCACTAGATAAGAATCACAAGCTGAAGTGTTGTATATATGCATGTGTGTATATATGCATGTGTGTGTATTTTTTATATATATATATATATATATATATATATATATATATATATATATATATATATATATATATATATATATATATATATATATATATATATATATATATATATATATATATATATATATATATATATATATATATATATATATATATATATATATATATATATATATATATATATATATATATATATATATATATATATATATATTAGGCAGCAAGTGAACATTTTGTCCTCAAAGTTGCTGTGTTAGAAGCAGGAAACATGGGCAAGCGTAAGGATTTGAGCGAGTTTTTACAAGGGCCAAAAATTGTGATGGCTAGACGACTGGGTCAGAGCATCTCCAAAACTGTAGCTCTAGTGGGGAGTTCCCGGTCTGCAGTGGTCAGTATCTATCAAAAGTGATCCAAGGAAGGAACAGTGGTGAACCGGCGACAGGGTCATGGGCGGCCAAGGCTCATTGATGCACATGGGGAGCGAAGGCTGGCCCGTGTGGTCCGATAGAACAGACGACGATATATACATACACACACAAGTTTAGTATTGTTTTATTTTATATATATTACGTTATATCGGTTTATTTATTTGAGCCAAAACATGGCACAAACAGTAATATTGTGAAATATTTGTACAATTAAAACATTTTCTGTTTGAATATAGAAGTAATTTATTCCTGTGATGCAAAGCCGAATTTTACTCCAATCTTCAGTGTCACATGATCCTTCAGAAATCATTCTAATATGCTGATTTGATGCTCAAGAAACATTTATTATTATTATCATGTATTGTGAACAATATGTTTCAGGATTCTTTGATGAATAGAAAGTTCAAAAGAACAGTATTTATCTGAAATAGAAAGCTTTTGTAACATTATACACTATGGTTCAAAAGTTAAGGGTCGGATTAAAAATATTTATTAATTATTATTCCGTATGGATGCATTAAATTGATGAAAAATAGACATTCATAATGTTACAAAAGCTTTCTATTTCAGATAAATGCTGTTCTTTCCATTCATCAAAGAATCCCAAAAAAAGCCTTTTCTGCACTAATTTTGGGGGAAAATATGCAGAATGAATTTAAACATGTTAAAATGCGTTGACTGGAGCTGAGAGTACCTCACTTTTATTGAGTTGTGTTGTGTTGTGACAGGAGCTAATTATATTTTACACACCTTGGCTTTTGACCTCCTAGAGTCAAACAGACTGTTTTGAAGAACTTGTAAATAAGGCCTCCTATTCTAATAAAGTCATGTTAGAGCCAGGGAGGAGGTGGGGGGTTGACAGTCTGGTCAGACAACTTGGAAACTTCTGTCAATGATCAACATGGATGTTAAGAGTCTTCTCTTTAACTGTAGCCCTGTGTGAGGCACCGGTTAAACTTTGACCTGGGAAAAAGCGTGAAGGAAAGAAAAACAATGTCGGGCTCCTAGCACGCTGCATGTTGTCCGACGATCGCATCCCCCCTGGAGAATCTCGCCGAAAAGTGTGTGCGAGAATGCATGCGTTTCCTTTCCATGGCTAACAATGCAGCTCAGGAAATATGTCAGAACAAAGGCCAGACATCCAGGCTCTTGTTCTCAGTGCGCCCTGCTGAAGAGGGCTGGGATACACTCATGGGCAGAACCGTGACTGTATATGCATGAATCCAGTTCAGCTGTATGATAAAAGTGAAGCTGGACTTGTTGACACCTGGAGGTTCTTCAGACTGCGGTGGGACAATCCTCCCAGAAGGCCGTGCGATGTCCCTCTGGACGGTGAGTTGCTTGTTGACCTCTCTAACTCTCCATATGGGCGACATGGAGCATTACAGACTTAAGATGAGTGAGAATTGATGTCAGAATGTGTACGTTATTTTACAGTCCTGTTCCACATTTACATACTATGTTATTATGGCAATTACAATAACTAGGTGCTAACCCTGAACCTACACCTAGACCTAACCTTAACCCATGTAGATGCCTTGTATTACCAGTACTTTCTTGCGTAATACATTAAAAGTACACATACTGTAAAATAAAGTGTAACCAAAAAAGACCTTTAATTTAGGCATTATTCACGTTGGTCCATTAAGACTATATTGAAAATCTAGATTTTTTTTTTTTTTTGTAATCATGGAAATAAACGAATCAAGAAAATAAATATTTCACGATCTGCGTGATTTTTAGATCACTTGTCTAAAAATGATCATGTTACATTTTTTATACAGGTTATGAGATGTTCTTGCAGACTGGAAATTCAGCTTTGCCATCACCGTAATAAATTACACTTTAAAATAAAATAAAAAACATAAAATATTACTCGTTTCACTGTATTTCTGGTCAAATTAATGCAGCCTTAGTGAGCATAAAAGCTTTATTTTTTTATTTAAAAAAAAATCTTAACCCCTCTTACCAACATTTAAAATGTTGCGTTTTTTAAAATAATATAATTTGTATTGAAAATTGCTGCATTATATTTGAAACAGGGTTCTTACGATCATGGAAATATCAGATTTGTATTTTTTGTTTTTTCTTCCCTGGTCATGGATTTAAATTCTTAAATCATGGAAACGTTTAGAAAGTTCTAGAGGGAGAATAGAATGTCCTGCTTCTGCTCTGCTGTAAAATACTCCATCCGCTAGAGATTGTTATTGTGTTGAATCAGAGTCGTTTTTTGTTATGAATTGGTCAAAATGATTCACAAGCGCATTCATCTTAATCAAAGATATTTTTAAAAAATCCATATGGAGATTCAATAAGTGTAGAAAAGGTGCATTTTTATCAGTGGTCTCAGACGTTTGGACTCATGGTCTCAGAGAATAGATTTATTAAGGCTGATATAAGGACCGGAAATAAATGTTGTTGTATGTTAATGTATATAGGTTTAATAGTAGTGTATTAAAACTGAGTTTATTGAAATATGTTTTTGGTGAAGTGGTAATGGTTCATGTAGTGTTATTTCAGTATTATAACAAAAGGAAGGCTACAACTGCGTTAATACACGTATTTATATCACAGCCCCTCTGGCTGTGTTTTTCTGCTCTTGTCTTATCTGACTGTGAATATGGGTTAGGAAAAACAAAGTACAAAGTGTAACCGACACGGGTCCATGTCCCAACTTGTCAGACGGGACATGTAGAACTACAAACCAGTGACGATGTTCCTGTTTACTACAACCAATCCTGTACAGATTGCAACAGTCTGGAATCATTGTTTGTGTCTTTTTTTGCTGGAGGACATGAGTCTTTCACAGTTTTCCTGTGTTGTCTAAATGCGTTTGTTTGTGAATGGGGTGACTCTGGTGTCAGCTTAAGATTGCCAAGTTACTCAAAATTGATTTCTGGCTGCTGTTAAGTGGGACAGGATTTTTCAAAACCATTCAAGTTGAATTAATGGTGCCTCGAGGATAAAATAATAGGGTTTCAATCCCTTGTTAAACTGTTTTTGGTTTTGTTGTTGCTTTCTAGCACCTAGAGTTGAGCATATGTACCTTCAGAAATGACACCATGACAACCATAATGATTTATGATGGTATTTATTTCAGTGCACTGCAAAATGTTCTGCTAACAAATGTAAAAAGTAGCTTGAACAAAAAAGTTTTAGTAGGAATCAAGAATACTCCAAGCATGTTTATGGAAGAAAATGAATGCCAAATGCAAAAAAATGTGTTGAGTTGCACTAATTTAAAAAATAAAATAAAAAAATGCATTGCATTAACCGTGCTTGTAATTTAATGCATTGTATTATGGGCTTGCATTTTTATGGGCTGAAATTCAACATGGTTGTATATTTAAGCTGTGAATATTTCAATTCAAAATCTGTAATCTCTTGCTCTGGTCTGTCTGGGCTTTTCAAGCTTTTTTATTTCAAATTTATTTGGCATATATTTTACTTCCACACATTTTGCTAACAAAACAAACTTTATTGACCTTACTTAGATATTATTATATAGATATTTGTTCAAAACCTGTTCAAATTCCCAACTTTCCAAATTGAGCCATCTAAACAATGTTTTGCAAGGTCCTAACATGCTTAACACCTTGTTAAGCATGATTATTTGTAATTATCTGTAATTATCATAATTATTTGTAATTATCACAAATAATTGTGATAATTATAACAAAATTATCATTGCTTTACATTTTACTGGCTTAATTTATGCTGCTGCCTCTGTAGTATAGCTGTCATTTAGTTCATATTTTTACTGAATTTGTTGATCTCATTAGCTATGCTTCCATCCACCTATTTTTATGCGCATTTTGGGTTATCACATAACAAACGCTGGATGGAAACGCCAAGATGCGCATCAATTCAAAAAAATGCGCATAAAAAAACGGATGCGCTCAATTGAGTTGGATAAACCTTTTTACAAGAAATGATGCGCATAAACTATGATGGAAACACATTTACCGAATCAATTCTCACCTCAGAAAGATAAAGATAACTTTATTGTGTTTCGTCTGCACGCTCTGAGGCACAAGTCATTTATAATATAAGAAATTATTATACACAGTGGCTTCTCCTACTGCAGCAACTTCCATTTTTCATAGTGATATTTAGTCCCAGTTTATTAGGAAGTGATGATTTTGTTCTCTTCGGCTCACTGGATGGAAACGCTGCTTTATTCGCAACTGTTTTATGCGATATTCCAAGTTAAATTCCAAAACTTTGGATGGAAACATAGCTATTGTGTTTGAGATTTGCATTGATGTATGTGTATCGTAGGGGTTTAATATATTCACCTATCAGGGTGATATTTGACAGTTTTAAAGGTACAGTTAGCAGTTTTTGAAAAACTGTTGAAAGTGGATTGGACCGAGCACCATAACAAACTTGTAGCCAATCAGCAGTAGGGGGCGTGTCCACACATGATATGGGAGGAGAGAGAGTGAGCAAGAGGGAGATTTGAAGAAAGACTGTAGAAAGAGAGATGGCTAAGAGACATTACAAAACAGAAAAGGTCAGAGGAATATCACTGGAAAAACAAGGTTATGATCAGTGGCCCGTTCTTCGTACCTCGCTTAATACATCTAAGATGATTTGACAGATCCCAGATATTTTAATCGTGATAACTGATCTCTGGCTAATTTGGTTCTTCAAACGAATTTGCGGATTGGATTAAAATATCTGGATTAAATGATCTAAGATTACTGAGCGTTCTTTTTTTCCCTGAAGAGAGCAGATGCATCGATACTCGAAACCACGATCAGCAATGCAGCGATTGGCTGGCGTCAAGACAGCAACGTAATGACATCATATAATTAAAAAGCCACCTGGCAAAAAACTTGACAAATTACACAAAACCCCCCCACGAATTTCTGAACCTTTATAAGGAAACAGCCAAACGACCAAACCAACATAAAAGTTTTGATAGATAAATGATAAATGTTTTTTTTTTTTAAACATGATTACCAATTATTTATATTCACGATTTTATACAGTAACGTTATTTGTACACCTTTTACATTTTTATTTCAATGTTGTAATTTAATTTTTAATTTAATTTGAAGCAGATTTGTAACGTGACAGTTTCTTATGGGTCAAGATAAAATTATCCTCTCTTGCGCTGCATCAAGCCACTCCCATAATATCCGTGATCACTTAATGCACGGCTCAGATTAACTGTACAACATGTGTGTAAACCAATAAAAACAAAATTATATAAAGTAATTATTCCATCACAAATAAATCGCTCAATCAAGTGGCTGTGTCTATAGTATTATACACAACATTATACATTCTCATATACAAATACAATATAACATTTTTATATTATTATTTAAAATTATTATTATTGCCCCTGGTTCAGTAATGCACTCTTGTAATAAAGTAGCAGTGGCTGGGACAGATTTTAAGTATCACCTCAAGATGCAATCTAATCCTGTTTACATGAAATAAGCCTGCTCCCGAGCAGGTTTAAGCTTACGGACCTGTTACTATGACAGCAAGTCCAGGATGAGCTTCGAAGAACCAAACAATCCAAGATCATGCCAAATCGTCAACAATCAAATCCAGCTAACTGAGTTAGCGACGTACGAAGAACGGGCCCCAGGTCAGAGCTTTAGGACTCACGTTAATATTCAAAAAGCTTTTCAGCGCTGGAGAGACCTAAGCAGGAACGCCTAAAAATGGACGTTTTGCAATGTTTCACAGAACCAAGATATGCCATTGTTGTAATTTTAGCTATAGTAACAGGACAGTTTTAAGTGTCATTGTTTGTCTAGAGGTGCTGTGTTGCTGGCGACTAACAATCAACACTTGCTTGTAAATACTCTAATGTATGTTCATTTTTTGTGCTTTCTTGTCGTTCATTCATCATCTTCCCTTTATTTTTCACAAAGCATTGTTTTGCTTAGCTTCAGATATGATGAGACATCCACTGTGTTTGTGCATTTTGGGGGCGGAGCAGTGAAGGGAGGGGTGTTTTTTTATAGCTGATTTCAAATATCAACAGTGTTAAACAATTCTGAGAAATTGCATACTGCACCTTTAAGATGCAAAAAATGCCCATGTCATGTATTGGGTTTTTAAAATCAAACATCATGATAAAATAAAAAGGTTTGCAGCCTTGCATTGGTAAATGCTAAACAATCTTTAGTTGCTTTGACAGGAATTTCAAAAGTTGTTTGTTGACTTAACTTAAATTGACTGTAGGCTGACTAAGTTAGGTCATTTTTATTTTACGGTGTAGGTTATACAGTCATATTTGATTATTACTGTAGTTTGGTGGATCATTTGTAGATTAGTCCTAATAGTTGGTGTGTTTTACCAATACATTGCAATTGCTGTGCAGTTTGAAGGACAAACAAAAACCTTTTACATGGGTGGAAGGAACTGTAAGCAGCAGTCCTGTCATTAGGACTCTTCCCCACATTGTCTTCCCAGTCCATTAACATCAGTTGCCACTAGTCATGTTGGTTGGTCTGAGGAAATAAGCTGCCAATGTACAAGAGTTCACCGGCAAAGGTTAGAAGCACAGACCATAACAAAGAGTCAGATGACAGATCCATGAAAAGCCGGAGGGCTTTGACGGTGCCGTGCACGGCTTCGGCACAACTGTTTTGATGTATCGTGATGGCTTTGTGTTGTGAATGTCTGGAATTCCTGGTCACAGTGCCTGCAGGTCATTCAGAGGGTCTATTTAACCCTCAGGATGGTCTTTATGTGCACTTCACACTATAGGAGACCACAAGTGAAGCGTGTCTGCACAAGTGAGGCATGTCTCCTCGGTCGGGTCCGGCTGGAGGTTCTGCCTCTGTGTAGAGGAGGCTGTTATTTTGATCCCTTCACTAAGTCACTGGATGGTATTGCTGAGCTACTGGCCAAAACAGTGACCTTTGCAATTGCTCTTGGGAAAGAGGTGGTACGGCTTCTGTTTCCTCTATTGTGAGAACTGACACGGAAATATTTTCGGATCAACAATGACGCAAATATTTTAGGATCAAGAATGATGCAATGCTCTCTGAGTTACTCAAAAATATATTAAAATTGCTGAATGATGAACATGTTAAAGTCAAAAATGTCGGGGTGGTGTAACTGTCTGGAGACTGAAAAAGTCTAATTTAAAGGCGGAAATATTGGGAAAAACTTTGAAGTAGTTTTGATGTAATTAAAATTCAGGAAATGATGTGCGAAGAAAACCTTTACAGAAATGACCTTGTTAAAAGGCCCTAATTTATAATTTTTTATATTTTTATATCTTTTTTTTGAATGCTTTTATTTTATTATGATAACATAAATAAAAAAAATACATATATACATGTATATATATATATATATACATACGCACGCACGCACGCACGTCGCACGCACGCACGCACGCACGCACACACACACATTATATAAACCCAAACTTTTCTGTTAGATGCAATTAATCGTTTTGACAGCACCAATAAAAAGTTGTAGTAATATGCTGTCAAATCGATTAATTGCATCTAACAGAAAAGTTTGGGTTTATATGTATGTGTGTCATATATATATAATATACACATACACATACACACACACACACACACACACACACTACTGTATGTAAACACACTTTTATGTCAGATGCGATTTACAGCATGCACCATTTTTATTTATTAAAAATTATGTTAAAAATATCAAGAATATATTTTATTTCAGTTATTTTGACATGTTTTTATGACATGGCAAGCTTAATGGCAAGGTTTTACAATGTCAAATGAAGTAATACCAAGAAAACCTAATATGATTCAAAAATGTATTTTAAAACTTAAGAGTGTAAGTTGTAAGGACAATATTTAGTATTATTTTATTGATTGATGATGATGATGATTGACACTAAACATTTCTCATTAAATCCTTCATCTTAGACATCATTATTTGTCACTGAGGCTTTTATTTGTTTCAGAACAGAAAAAAAAATCGATTTGATTCATTCAAAGAGTGGAGTATTATCCCTGACTTCAGACAGTAGATGTTTATTTTCTTCACTGTCTTGCTCTTTCTCTTGGATGGACAGACACAGTATCATCTCTCATAATAGCATTAATATGATATTTGTTTGTGTGATTCAAAGTCATCCATGGAGGTTATAGTGGGACGGGCTCTTCCCTCCCTCTCTCGGCTTAATGCTTCTGTCACGGGCCAAAACTCACAGCCTCTGGCAGTGCGGCACACTGCTATGTTCCAGTTAGGAGAGTAATGGGATTAGCTATCTCTTACATAAAATGCTCCCCTGGCAGCCCTGCATGCCCCTCGGCCATTCATCAATGTGGAAAGACACAGCAGTTATGAATACAGTGGAACCAGAATGCACTAGAGAACAAACGCAGATCTCATAGCAGTGCAGTTAAATGAGTTTAGAGCGAAGAGGAGCAATGTGTTTTCACAGGCACAGTATTGACTATCTTCAAACATTCTGCTCAGAGTTCATTCTAATTTCAATCTTGACAAACATGATACTTTTTAAGAAATGTAAAGTTGCTGAATGTTATAACAACAAAGCAGTGTGTGTTTGCATTTATAGCCCAAGTGTGTTGTGCAAGTAATTGTCAGCATCTTCTGACACCTCACAGATTCCCATGAGGAACAGCCAGACCTCCCTCAACAATGGATGCTGTTTGAATGAGGGATGAGAGGGACTTACTCCCTGAGACCCTCAATGGCTTTTTACTGCTTCATTCCCTTTTTTCTTAATGGAGAGGATGTGCAAGCACAACCTTCATTAAACGCGTAGATGATTACATGGCAGTCTGGGGGTCGAGCCTGCATGACCCCATTATGCCCCGTTCTTTCAAGCATTGTCCCTGTGGGGAAATCCTCGGGACCTGATTAGAAACACCCTCCATTAGAAATAAGGGCCACAGCATGTCACAACAGCCACACGGACATTTAAAAAACGAATCTGCTTTCAAAATGCTACGTATACTGTATGTGGAATGATTACTTTTATTTTTTTTAATTTTTTTTAATTTAACTTAATATTTTATATATTATATTATATTTATTTTATTTTTTAATTAATTTTAATTTTTAATTTATTTTATTTTATTATTTATTTATTTTTTGTTATTATTATAATTTTTTATTATTACATTTATTTTCATTCTTCAGGAGCTGATTATAAACACGACGATTTAAAAGCAAATCTGCTTTCAAAATGCTACTGTATGTGGAATGTGTTATTTTATTTATCTTTATATTTTATATATATATATATATATATATATATATATATATATATATATATATATATATATATATTTATAAAATATATATATATATATATATATATATATATATATATATATATATATATATATATATATATATATATATATATATATATATAATATATATATATATAAAATATAAAGATAAATAAAATATATATATTAGTTATTTAATTAAATTAAATTAGATTAAATGTATATATTTATTATTATTATTATTTTATTATACAATTTATTTTACATTTAAAATTAATTAATTAATTTTACTTTTTTATTTTATTTATTTTACTTTATATTTAATATATTTAATTTTTATTTATTTTTTATTTATTTTAATTTTATTTATTTTATTTTATTTTTTACATTTGTATATATTTTGTTTATTTATTTATTTATTATTAAATTTAATTTTCATTTCTTAGGAGCTGATTATAAGCACTCATTACTATAAACACCCATTAAAAATAGCGATTACAACATCCCAAACGACGATTTAAAAACAAATCTGCTTTCAAGACGTGGCATCAGTGTAATGATTTAATTTTTTGCTGCGTTTTTGGTTCTAACTGATTTGTTTCTTCTTTGTTTACATGTCATAAAAAAACAAGAAAGTAAGTGAGCTAGATGCTAATTCAGTATCTGCTCTGACAGATTCAGTAAGTAATTCTCCAGACTGATTCAAACTGTTAACTTGAGTCCTTTTTTTTAATGGATTAAGATTTTTAACAGATTAATTTGTGAATCCTTCTACACTGGCCTTAAAGAGACAGGAGCTGTCTAGCAGAGAGCAGAGAGTGAAAAGAGGTGCTGCAGCAAAATTATGTTTTAAATCATGTCAATTTTATTTTAACTTGTAAATGATCATAATATGGGCAGGAAATGCTGCCTGGCATATCTGAAGGTTCCTTATTGAGGATGATTCTCCGTTAGGCTGTATGCTTGAGTTCCCACACTCTCTCTGATTAGCTTTCATTCAATAGCGGGCTTGTTCAGGTGGAGGAAGAGACCCCATGAGCCATCTTAGAGCTTTGATAAGACACTGGCACCAAATATCCTGAGTGAAGAGAGTTGAAGAGGATATTCTTCCCTGTTTTCCTCCTCTTTTGCCTTCTCTTTCCCTCCCTTTCCCCTCCTTTGTGCAGGTTCTTAAAGGCCCACACAGAAATGTTCAATTTCGAGACAAAAGGAGTCCAATTAAAGCTTCATTGTGGGGCTAGTGCGGCCCAGGATACTTTGGCTAATCCTGCTACCCCTCCTCCTATTTTCTTTTCTCCCTCTCTCAGTTTGAGAGTGTTCAGTGGTGATAAAATTATGTTTTGCCTCATGGTAGGCCATTTCGGGATAATCGGCATTGGCTGATGATAGCACGTCCATTAGGCCGATTAACAGAAGTAGTAGTTCCCCCTTCCATGCATTTCAAAATCAGTTGAAAAATGCATGTTTATATTATTTGTGTGTGTGTGAATTTGAGTAAATATTGTGTAAAATAAGTTATGTGATAATTGCTGTATCTTAAATTACATAATGCAATAACAAAAAACTATGAAATTTTTTTAATCCGTCAGTCGATTCAATATTTATCTTAGTATTAATTTTTGTGCTTTGAAACATTTATTTTAGTATTATTTATATTCTATAATGTTCGAATTAGCTTTTATATTTTATCTCATTTTATTTTTAGTACAATTTTTAATAATGTATTACTTTTTTGTGTGCTTTTGTTTTGATTAGTTTTAGTATTTCTTTAAATATATCTATTTAGCTTTAATTTATTTTTATTTCAGAATTTATTTATTTTATTCATTCTCAGTTAGGTGACACGGTAATCATTTTCGTTTGTTAAGTTTAAGTTTTTCAGCTGTTTTTAAATTTTATTTAGTTTTATTTCAGCTTAAATTTAATGGACTTAATATTCATTTCATATTTAACATATAATAAATGCAAAAATGTACCTATTTTAGTGTATGCTTAATGAATAAATGCAGAAAAAAGTATTGTGATATTCATTGTGATTAATTTTATTTTATGTATAGTCTATTGAGAAATGATTGCTAATATTTGATATATTATCTAGCCCTGTTATCCTCCCTACTCTCTTATCAACGGTATCGGCCATTGAAAAGCATTTATCAATCTAATGCTAGTTTTTAAGGACCATCGAATATCCCACCACTACTTTTTTGTCTTACAAACAAGTGTGAATGTCAGCATTTTCTCCGTTCTACATACTCATGCGTATGTTACTGTATTTTATGCATGTATGCAGGTTTTCAACGCCAGCTCTTTGATGGAATCTGGGTCCGTTGAATGACAAATTTCTATGAATTAGTTAGACGCTTGTCATGTGTCGCCATTTGTAGACTGTTCAATCCTCTGAATGGCTTTAGGATCAATAGGAGGAGGTGAAAGGTTGATGTTGATGTTATGTTGAGGTTTGCATCTATTTGTATATGTAAAAACTGGTACAGAGGTGTATTAATGTGCAGATAGTCATATTGCTTTGGTTTAATATTATTTTCACTGCAGTATACACTAAACTGAGAAGGGAATCCTATAGACGCTGCATAGTGTTTCAAATCAGTCACTCGGCGTTTCATATGATTTCATGGTGGTTCGCCAGACCTCAACATTCTTGTACTGACCTAGCTATGAAATATGCGAGAGAGTTAAAATGCAAAATTAAACCTCCTTTTTGCTGTGCACAGAAAACGGGTCTGCAAAAGTTATTCTAGAGGGAGTTATTCATTTTCAACAGTGTATGGCATGTATGGGACTGAGTGTAGCACTGGCTCATGGTGCAGTATCTATAAAAAACATCAGCCGTAGGGCACACACACACACACACACACACACACACACACACACACACACACACACACACACACACACACACACACACACACACACACACACACACACACACACACACACACACACACACACACACACACACACACACACACACACACGCACGCACAAAATCTAATTTGATTAAGCACAGCCACTCTCACCGTTTTCCCCCAGCTTGCTGAGCAAGCTTAACGGATGGATATTAAAGGCTGTTCACATTCTTTACCTCTTGTCTTTGTTAGTTGATTTCAATTAAGCAAAAAAAATTGGGCTAAATTGCAATGATAATGAGATCTTTGGTTTCAGTATCGCTGCTTCCAAGTGAGGATGCGTAGCCTATATCTTCCCACAACCTGCAGTGCGGCATGGGGCTGTGCAATACTTCATCTGCTATCACAGTTTTTTGGTCGCTGCGGTATTTTTGTTTTCATGTTGTCTGGAGTTTATATGCAAGTGTATGTGATAGATGGTTATGAATTGTTTATTGGTTCCACACCACATCCCAAAGCAGCTCTATTGGAGTTTTGGTGACTGTGGAAGACATTTAAGTATAATGAACTCATGGTCATGTTCAATAAACCAGTTTGAGATGATTTGAGCTTTGCGACATGGCGTGATATCCATGGACATGTTCAGCACAATTCTCAGGTAGGCTATGGTGTCTAAACGATGCTCAATTGGTACTAAAGGTCCCAGTATGTCAAGAAAATATCCCTCACCGCATTACACCACCAGCAGAAGCCTGAACCGTTGATACAAGGCAGGATGAATCCATTCTTTCATGTTGTTTACGCCAGATTCTGACCCTACTCTGAATGTTGCAGCAGAAATCCAGACTCATCAGACCAGGCAACGTTCCTGTCTTCTATTGCCCAATTTTGGTGAGCCGGTGTGAATTGTAATCTCAGTTTCCTGTTCTTAGCTGACAGGAGTGTCACCGGTGTGTCTTCGGCTGCTGTAGCCCATCTGCTTCAAGGTTGGATGTGTTGTGCGTTCAGACATGCTCTTCGGCAGACCTTGGGTTTGTAGTGAGTGGTTATTTGAGTTACTGTTGCCTTTCTATCAGCTTAAACCAGCCGTTCTCTTCTGACCTCTGGCATCAAGGCATTTCGCCCACAGAACTGCTGCTCGCTGGATGTTATTGAACCATATTTTTTAAAACTTTTTTTTAAACTAATCTCTGTAAGCCCTAGAGATGGTTGTGTGTGAAATACCCAATAGATCAGCAGTTTCTGTAATACTCAGACCAGCCCGTCTGGCAGCAACAACCATGCCACAGTCAAAGTCACTTAAATCACCTTCTCCATTTCATCTTGACCATGGCTGTGTCCGAAATCACCCAAACCCTTAAATAGGGCACTATTTGAAAGGACAGCCATTTGTAGTGGTGTCCGAAACCATAGTGGACGTAATCGAGTGCACTCATTCAATCCTATAATGCACCGCAATAATGAGTGTACAACCGATGTACGCTCGGAGAATACCCATAATGCACTGTGAGAGTCGTGCAATTAATTAATTCCCCCATCTGACCAGAAGACTCATTCAGACCCGGAGCTGAATCATCAATCCATCCATTTTCCAAACCGCTGGTCCACACATTACATGTGGCTACAGCGTAATATCATACAGGAACAAATTCCTTTTTAATTGATTATTACATTATTTGAGTACGGTTTATACATGCTAGTTTCCATGACAGAGTTCAAGATAAATCTTTTCATTACTACTGGAGCTGCAAGTGGACTATATTAGTGGAGTAATGTAGGGAATAGTGGATGAGGGTATAGAGGGCGATTTTGGACCATGTCTACATGCTTAAATGCATTGAGTAGCTGCCATGTGATTGGCTAATATAGATATTAACGAGCAGTTGCCAGCATGAGTTTCAAGGCAACAGAGTTCACTGCGCACTTTAATTCAAAAGACATTGACTTGTACATAGCAAAACATAATATATTAAACATAACAGATCCCTATAATGTCCCCGGGGAGCTTTTCACGTGTGTCGATAAAGGAACGGATAGCTTTCCTGTCAGGACACCTGTTGCACCATCTGTGCGCAAGTTACAACTATAGTTTTGACGTAAATGGGCACTAAATTACAACTTATGCACTACTAAATATTTTTGAGTTGCACCATTAAACTTAGTTGAATCCTAAACCTCCGGAGCTCCATATTTTTTTGCTGCCTTAAAACATTTAATTAATTTAAAACATGAAATATTTATTAATTATTGTAGTATTTGTTGTAATGCCTTTAGCTCATGATCATTTTAATATCATGCACAGTGCAGATGTGGGTTTCATTATTACCTCAGGAACAGCGTTGGACTGACCGCTCGCTTCAGGGCCTCCTCTTTCCTTTTCACTATCCTAAACAATGACCATGAAACAATGAAAACTAAGCACAGTGTCTTTCCTGACTTCCCAGAAAAACCCTGGTTTCGAGGAACCAACCCACTTCTAGGTTTTTTTTTCAGCCCAAACAGGAAGCTTCTCCATTCCCCACCCTGCTGTCTCGTGCCTTTTCATGTCCGACACTATCAGAATGCTTTTGTAGAAAGCACGGATCACTCCAGGCTCACTCGTGTGTCATGTGATCCACTTATCAGCGGAGATGGCAGCGTATCATTTCTCTTTCTGTAATGGAAGATAACACCGCTGTCAAAATGGCAATTTTTCCAGTTTTTGGACGAAAGTGTGAAGTGTTCCCTGGAAAACAGGACACAGCAGAGACCCACCCTGGCCGAGGTTATGTATCCACACGTTTGCAGATTTCCCCGATTTCATTTTTTAATTTCCCCCTCATAAAGCGATTTTATGAGTAATACAGACATTGAGCGAAGGGTTGCATCTGATGGATATCTGTCTCCGCTGATGGAAATTTGTTTAGCTACTTTTTTTGAGGATCTAATTTAATATGGACATCTGCAGGGAGTGACATGGTCTGTGTCGAGATGGTGGCACATTTTTGGGAGGTTATAGGGATTGGTCTTAGCCATGTAAACCTGCTGGAGAATACAGTTTAGTTTGGATAAACTAGTCTCTCAGTCTGTCCAAGCTAGTTAGGCTCATCTGTTTTGCCAGTTCTGTACTTATCATCTGGTCAAGGCTGTGTGACCAGCTAAACACCTGTTTGGCTTGCCTGCTTACAGTAAACCAGCTATGATGTGCAAACTACCGTTCGATGTTTTATTTTGTTTTTCTCTCAAGCAAGGGAACAAATGCGATGTTTATACAAAATAATTTTTATTAAACTCTATAAGCCATTGAACAATACTTTACTTACTCTTAGTTATATAACCGCCATAAATTCTGCCATCTACAGCACAACAATAGCAGCCTGGATGCCAGCCGAACTTAGCCCCGCCCACAACATTTGAGGTTGGGAAGTTCGGTCCGGACTTGATCCGTTGTGGAGCAACTATGCTCGAACCAGAGCTGTTCGGTCCAATTAAAATGTTAGGGCGGGCTTTATACGATGATGGACAGATGATCAACAGTAACGTAACCATCCACGCCACCAAAGAGCGCTTGGGTTGAATTCTTTCTAATCCTAAACGGAGAACTTGTTCGTATATGCATTCACCTTTACTAATTCTCTCAAAAATGATGATCGTGTTGGTAAGTACTCTGTGTATTCTTAAATTATTTTTACAACACGGCAAAGATCGTTTACACTCATCATCTTCTTCTACTTCTTTCATCGTGCGTGCAGTTTAGTTCTGTTGACAACTATGCGTCGTTCAACATACTACTCCGTTGCTCTGATTGGTTGTAGGTCTATCCAATAGAGTGCAGAGGCATTTTCTTTCCTGGCTTGGTTGAAACACGCCTCATAATCACAGCCCAATGGAGTAGAATCAGACTCATATTCTGACTAGAATTGAGTATGACGACGTCCGGCTACAACAATAGTGTATAAAACATGTCTTTCGGAAGTGTATATTAAAGGGATAGTTCGCTCAAAAATGAAAAATGATCCCATGATTTACTCACCCTCAAGCCATCCTAGGTGTATATACTGTATCTTCTTTCAGACGCATACAATCAGAGTTATATCAAAAAATATCATTGTTCTTCCAAGCTTTATAATGGCAGTGAATGGAGGACCTGATTTTGAAGTCCAAAAATGCGCATCCCTCCTTCATAAAAGTAATCCATACGACTCCAGAGGGTTAATAACGATATTCTGAAGCAAAGTGATGGGTTTTTGTAAGAAAAATATCCATATTTAAAACTTTATAAATTAAAATAACTAGTTCCCCGCAGTTGGTCTACGCAAGTTGACTTGTGCCAAAGAGTAACCCCTGACGCGATGTAGGTGTAGCGTAAGCTTTGACGCCTCTTGCAGTTCAAACAAATAAGGCTGGACCGCAAACTCAAACCCCTCTTCTCTTATATCGAAATCCTCCTTTTAGACTTCTAATTCCTGACTGGTATTTTGTTTTGCTCTATCAGGTCATGGTTACTCTTGTGCCGTAAATCGATGTGTACAGCCGTCTGTCGGAAGCTAGATATTTTAGTTTATAAAGTTTTAAATATGGATATTTTTGTTACACAAACGCATCGATTTGCTTCTGAAGGCCATTATTAACCCTCCCGGAGCCGTGTGGAGTACATTTATGATGGATTGATGCCCTTTTTTGGGCTTCAAAATCTCAACCCCCATTCACTGCCATTATAATGCTTGGAAGCACCAGGATTGTAGGAACTTGGATTGTATTCGTCTGAAAGAAGAAAGTCATATACACTTACGATGGGTTAAGGGTGAGTAAATCATGGGGTAATTTTCCTTTTTGGGTGAACTATCCCTTTAATACACTAGCATTTAAAAGTTTGGGGTTGGGAAGATTTTTTTAATGTTTTTGAAAGAAGTCTCTTATGCTCAACAAGGCTGCATTTATTTTATCAAGACGGTAATAGTGTGAAATATTATTACAATTTAAAAGTACTTTTTTACTATTTTAATATATATTCAAATGTAATTTATTCCTGTGATCAAAGCTGGATTTTCAGCATCATTAGTCCAGTCTTCAGTGTCACATGATCCTTCAGAAATCATTCGAATATGCTGATTTGATGCTTAAGGAACATTGATTATTTTCAATGTTGAAAACAGTTGTGCTGCTTAATATTTTTGCATAAACCGTGATACTTTTTTCTCAGGATTCTTTGATGAATAGAAAGTTCAAGAGAACAGCATTTATTTTAAATAGACATTTTACATTATAAATTATAATGTAAACAACATTATAAATGTCTTTACTGTCCCTTTTGATTAATTTATTTAGTTTTATTGCATGCATTTAAGGAAGAGTTGTTCCTGTGTAACTAAATGCATTTGTTGGAGGTTTTGGAGAGTTTTAATTTGAAAAGTTGGGTGTAGCCAATTACTTTCATGCATATCTACAGCTTTTATTTGTGGCTTTGGTGCACTTTGATTTGTGTGATTTGAGTACTTCCAGAAAAAGGCCTGTTGTGTTGTGTGACATCCTAAATCAACAGTATCACCCCATTTTTTTACAGTGTACATATTGTGAAATTGATACTGGCTGCGCTAGTCTGGCACAGAACCAGACTCACTCTATCTCCCGCAGCCAGTCCGGTCTGAAACCAGCACTGAATTAGTCACAGTCCACTCAGCATCCTATCCAAATACTGTACCCCCTCCATTGTTGGTTTTTCCCAGTGTTCCCAAAAAAAGAGACTAACTGAATCTGTTCTGTCTCAATAAAACAGGCATTCATGCAGAAGATTAAAGGTGTTTGATCGTAGGCACACGCCATATCCACTTCCAGCTTTGTAATGTGATAGACGTGATAGATGCTGCATTTAACTGAGAGGAAATTGATACAGTGGACTATAGCAGCAGAAAAACTGAACCTGATTTGCATGGGAAATGCATGCAAATACATATCACACACACACACACACACACACACACACACACACACACACACACACACACACACACACACACACACACACACACACACACACACACACACACACACACACACACACACACACACACACACACACACACACACACACACACACACACACACACACACACACACACACTTTTATATATATACCAGACAATTATGATGCCTTCATTTCATAGTTTCGCTTTGAATACTGATGTGATTGTTGTATTATGGGATGGCGCAGTTCTAACGTCCTCTGAATTTGTCATTGGCCGTATTTGTCATGTGGTAAACTGAGGTATCAGCTGTTTCTCCTCAATTCTTCATCTACTATAAAAACCCTGTGTTTTGTTTTGACCTTTAGATTTAAGATTCTATAAAATCTTTCTGCATCCATTCGTGGCTAATATATATTTCATCTACTGCTCTGATAGTTCATATCGCTGTCTCCATGAGCATAATGTACCCGTCAGATGTGACTGCGGGTCTGTTGTGATTGTGAAATCTGTTATTCTTAATATTCCTAATGAGGACGTTTACTCAGACAGGCAGAAACGTCCCACAGGGTCAAGAGCAAGCCCATTTTGCAATTTGTTAGAGCTAGTCAATCTTAATTATGCTGCTCCTTCCTGTCCTAACAGGATCTCCCTGGGGTGCTGTAGTCCATTTCATCTGCTCATTTTTACATGTCATTTCCCATTGTTTCCGAGGATGTGATGTTATGGCATCTTGGATCAAAGTGACGTGTCTGCTATAGGACTGGATGCTTATTTTGCTTAAAGAAAATGAAGGCAATTTTCCAACCTTTAAGATTTAGCAGTTTTGCATTAGGGCATTTTCATGTCAGTTAAGTACATTTACAACTGCCTTAACTACTTTAAGTCTAAGACTGCTATAAGTCTGATTTTATGGAAGGGAGCCACCAACTTATTTTTTCAGAGACATAATATATGTAACCCAGGTATAAATCACACAAAACAGTCAGCCAATAAACATGTGTTCTTGCAACCTTATCTAAACACCAAACCAAACAAATAAATAAACCAAACAAATTATATCTATAATACACCAACAATGGATACTGAAAACAAAACACACAATGACAATACAAGAAAGAAAAACTGTAGATGTAATCAGGTTTGGATATAAATACCCAGTCTTTGCACGTTTCCCCTGCAATTTCCATTATGGTGATGCAAAATATCATCATCCATTACTTTAGTGACCACACACACACACACACACACACACACACACACACACACACACACACACACACACACACACACACACACACACACACACACACACACACACACACACACACACACACACACACACACACACACACACACACACACACACACACACACACACACACACACACACACACACACACACACACACACACACACACACACACACACAAAACAAAGGTTTGTAAGTTCAATTCATTCTCATGAATCAGTTCTAACTCTCTATTCAGATGAATTGATTTGAAACCCATTTGAATCATCACCGCAAAATGTTTTAAATACAAGTAAAATATACATGTATGTAAATATTGCTCTTTATTGTGGTTTATAGGTACATATAAAATTGATTACATACCACAAATTAAATATATTTTTCTCAGTAATGAAGCCATGTTAACCTGGTTATTTTGTATTATTGCATTTAATCATGTTTGGATGTTTACTACAGATATGCCAATATACCATAAATTAAGATATATACAAATATACAATATACCAATATAAACAGCAATATTGACCTATATATATATTTTCCTCTGATTAAAAAAAATATCTTCATTTATATAATTTAATAGATTCACACAAGTAATGTCTAATTCTATTCTATTCTATTCTATTCTATTCTATTCTATTCTATTCTATTCTATTCTATTCTATTCTATTCTATTCTATTCTATTCTATTCTATTCTATTCTATTCTATTCTATTCTATTCTATTCTATTCTATTCTATTCTATTCTATTCTATTCTATTCTATTCTATTCTATTCTATTCTATTCTATTCTATTCTATTCTATTCTATTCTATTCTATTCTATTCTATTCTATTCCTCCATTCCGCCATTGGTTTTACTGTTTTCTTTAGTAAATCCAATGGAAAAATTGTTAGAAAATGCATTTTTCTTATTATTAGGCAGTTTTAGTGTTTGAATTAAAATAAATAAATAAATAAAATAAAAAAAACAGCACTGTTTAGTTTCGGATAGTTTGTGAAGATTAATTGAAAAATTATGTTTCTTATTCACAGCAAATTTGCAGGCAATGACAATTTCTCTATTCTATTCTATTCTATTCTATTCTATTCTATTCTATTCTATTCTATTCTATTCTATTCTATTCTATTCTATTCTATTCTATTCTATTCTATTCTATTCCTCCATTGGATTTACTGTGTTCTTTAGTAAAATAGACGGAAAAGGTTGTTAGAAGATGCATTGTCTAGTAATATCTCTTACATCATAAAGGATCGGTTTGTCATTTGAGATCACCAGAAAGTTACCAGTCACATGGTGACTCCTTTTATTTACTCACCAATGGCAAATTGTATTTGTATTCAACACTTGTGTTGTGGTAATTTTGGTCTCAAGCACTGATCCCTTGTGTTTCTCTGTCGGTGATGAATGCTCTGAACCCCTTCCCAACGCCCCCCCCCGCTCCATTCCCCCTCCTCTCCTCTCCTCTGCTTCTCATGGCTGGAAGTGCACTGCAGCATCCAGTGAGTGAGAGGCAGCAGCAACCCTCCGCACGCGCTCACATCAGGGGTACGCCGAACCTGAGTCGAGCACTGGTCTCAGGGACGCCCCGTTGAGAGGGAACCGAGCGAGTGAATGAAGAGGGACTGGTAGTTTGACTTTGGATTCGCAGGCTGGCTCCCTTTATCCTCGTGACAGGACTATAATTGAATCGAGTGTGCTGGGATATCGTAGAAGGACGTTCAGGGTACGAGGAGACCAGGATGGCCCGTCTGAACTGGTGCTTGGCGGCTTTTCTCAACTGGGGGAAGTTCCTCTTCTTTTGCTTCTTTCCGCTTAAACTGTCCCGGACGGGGAAGGTAAACCGCAACCTCAAGTACAGTTGCATGACCTCTTTTTGAACCATTGCTTTTCATGTTTATTGTTTTAGACTAGTTAGTGCATTTACCTGTTTGTTCTTGACCAGATGACACGGCACAACGTCAATCACTAAGAGGACGTGTAGGTTTTTACAGCCTCAACACTCTGCTTGAGTGGATGCCCTTTAATATCTGGAGGTTGTGGTACGTTTGAAATATTGCAGGTTGTAAAATCGCCGTGTGCTTTTACAGCCACTCAATTGATTATCATAACAATGAGCTGCTTCTGTGCATGACTAAATTGTTCCTATTTCGACAGTTAGCTTGTAGAGCTCAATAAAAGTCAATTCTACCACAAAGGCCTACTGCACTAATCCCATATTTTTACATCTGTTTGCATTCACTTTAGACATAAATGAATGTGTTTTTAGATAAATGTCCCGCATGCTCTTACTAAATTGTTCTGTGTTTTACTATAAGATGATTGCTGAAGTAAATGGATTCGCTCTGCGCTGTCTGGTGGATTCAGGGAGAAATTGGTTTGCGGTTCAGTTGAGTAGTGTACACTGAAAAACTATTTTCACTCAGAAGTTGCTAGACAGAAAATTAAATGCTTCAATATCAATGGTTTCAGGAATTGTTTTTTGAGGGGCTGTTTTGTCCCATACTCCTGTATAGTTGTCCTCTATTGAACTGTGAGAGGTGCTGCAACTTGTGATTGGGCAATCGCTTCATTTCGGTCTGGGTCATCGTAAAATGCAAACTTTATCAGGACTCTTCACCTCTTTGCTCGCCTCTTCAATTGTCTTTGATTGTTTCGCGCTCAATTGTCTCAGATTTTCATACCGCTTTGCTCCTGTTAATATAAAACCAAGAAAGTGTCCAAAGAGAGTTCCATTTGAAAGAAATTAATACTTTTATTTAGAAAGGACACATTAAATTGATCAAATTGCATACATTTGCAATATTACAAAAGATTTATTTTTCAAATAAATGCTGCTCTTATGAACCTTCTGTTCATCAAAGTCTCCTGAAAAATTCCCACTAAAATATGAAGCAGCACAACTATTTTTAACATTGATAATAATAAGAAATGTTTTTTGAGCAGCAAATCATATTATTATGATTTCTGAAGGATCATGTGACACTGAAGACTGGCGTAATGATGCTGAAAATTCAGCCTTACATAACAGGAATAAATTACATTTTAAATATATTCAAATTGAAAACAGTTATTTGAAATTGTAATATTATTTTACAGTATTACAGTTTTTGCTATGTTTTAATCAAATGCAGCCTTGGTGAAATATAAGAATATTCTTTCAATAATGTAAAAAAAATGACATATATATAAAACAGTAGAGCATGGCATTAGCAACATCAAAGTCATGGATGTGATTCCCAGAGAATGCATGCACTGATAAAATGTATACTTTGAATGCATTGTCGCTTTGAATAAATGCATCTGCTGAATGCATAAATGTAAATGCAAATTGCTTTGTGAATGCGATATGAGACATTTAGAACATGAAGTGTATGTTTCAGGCTCTCTACAATCTTATCTTTGCACCATGTGCCTTCATTCCCCATCCAGGTTGGCACGTTCGGACTCTGTCCGAAATTATGTTTTCTGAATGATAATCCATGCATGTCAAATGAGCATTTAGCATGGATAAAGAGCACTCGATATCTGCGTCGCACAGACCATTGTACCACTTCCACATTGGCTCAAGGCCACCATAAAACCAAACGCTTATCATGGCTCACTGCAGAATGCTTCACAATGAAGGATTTTGGTGAATTTTGGTGATATGGTCTGCTCTGCACGCTGCTTATGAGACCAGACTGCTTGGAGAAAGGCCAGAAACGTCTTTGTACTTGTATCTGCTGCTCTGGCCACAAATCAAGCATCCACAGAGACACCAGACATGTGTAGAGAATGAGGGAGGCAAAATAGGCACAGACAAAAGGGTCAGATGTATTTACGATTTTTCATATAACAGCAGCGGATATTACCAGCCATTGTGATAATGAGAGGCTCTGAGGACGTGGTGAACACTCTCAATAGACTTTTGACATAAAATCTGGTCCTGGTTCAGCATATTCCAGCGATAAATCGCTCGGTTAGGACTTATTAACTGTTTTTGCCACTTCTCTGTGGTGCCTATATTGACAGACATTATTTCAGATTTCTGCTTTAATTGTGCATAGATTGCTTATATTGTACATATATTTCCATATACACACACGTTGCCATTTGGCAATTAAGAAACAAAGTCAGTGTCCTGCCCAGCCGCTGGTACATGGAGAGGGTTGGCGGACATAATGTGATCTTAGCAAGCATTTCTCTTTCACCCTAAAATCAATTTCAGGTTATTGGCATTTTGATAGCAGTCCTTGCTGTTTTCATCTGGCATTTATCATTGGGCAAGATGAAGCACTTTTCCTCTCATTTGCCTAATGTCCTTTCTGCTCGTAAATTAAACGCCACTCACACACTTGGCAGAGGGAGACGAGTAGGTCATCTGAGATGGACGTAACGTCCTTAACACGTCTCTGATAAATGCACACTGAACCACAAACACAGTAATTATGAGACTGTCACTCTGTGTAATTTTAAGTGTAACAATTTTTAAACATTTCATCTATCTATCTATCTATCTATCTATCTATCTATCTATCTATCTATCTATCTATCTATCTATCTATCTATCTATCTATCTATCTATCTATCTATCTATCTATCTATCTATCTATCTATCTATCTATCTATCTATCTATCTATCTATCTATCTATCTATCTATCTATCTATCTATCTATCTATCTATCTATCTATCTATCTATCTATCTATCTATCTATCTATCTATCTATCTATCTATCTATCTATCTATCTATCTATCTATCTATCTATCTATCTATCTATCTATCTATCTATCTATCTATCTATCTATCTATCTATCTATCTATCCATCTATCTATTATATTATTTGCATCCATCCATCCATCCATCCATCCATCCATCCATCCATCCATCCATCCATCCATCCATCCATCCATCCATCCATCCATCCATCCATCCATCCATCCATCCATCCATCCATCCATCCATCCATCCATCCATCCATCCATCCATCCATCCATCCATCCATCCATCCATCCATCCATCCATCCATCCATCCATCCATCCATCCATCCATCCTGAATGTCCTGAAGAAGAAATAAACCACGATTTATAAGATTTAACTAGTGAAAACCGTTAAAATGTCCTCACTAGTTGGTTGTCATAATATATTTCACTACATAAGAGAGGACGTTTGGCCCTCTCTTATATAGTACAGTCAAATAGCCAAACCTGTACACACACACACACACACACACACACACACACACACACACACACACACACACACACACACACACACACACACACACACACACACACACACACACACACACACACACACACACACACACACACACACACACGTTGTGTTTTTATGTTTTATGGGGACTTTCCATATAAATAAACACTTTTATACTGTACAAACTGAATATTCGATCCCCTTACACTAACCCTACCACTAAACCTACCCATCACAAAAAACTTTCTGCATTTTTACATTAAAAAAAAATACAAAAAAACTCATTCTGTCTGATTTATAAGCTGTTTTACTCATGGGGCCAAACAAAATCCCCTCAAGGATTTTGGATATTGTATCTTTGTGGGGACATTTTGTCCCCTTAATGTAGGGTTTACCAGGCCACCCACACACACACACACACACACACACACACAAACACACTACCCTCTAAAAAAAAAGGTTCTATTTGGCACCAAAAATGGTTCTTGGCTCGTAATCATAGGGGAACCTTTTCTTCAGCGGTTCTTCAGAGGTGCTATATAGCACCTTAGTCAAAGAACCAGTGAAGAACCTCTGAAGAACCGCTGAAGAACCACTGAAGCACCAAAATTGGTGCTATATAGCTCTAAAAAAAGGTTTGCCTATGATTACGAGCCAAGGACCATTTTTGGTGCCATATAGAACCTTTTTTTTTTTGTGTGTATTATTATAAGTGCATAGAGATCTCACAAGGTTTTTTGAATAACACATGTTACAGCTTAATATGAACATGTATGGTCTTGTTTTCTCATTCTTTAAATCAATGTTCAGAGTGTATTAAGTTAAACATTTGCTTACAATTCCAAAGAAAGGAGATCATCACTGTGGTATGAGTAATGTTATTAAGACATGCGGCACTTTTCATTAGTAATAGCAGTGTATTAGATATCAGGTGATTATGTGAGTATGGCGTTCTCACAGTTGCCGAGGATGAGATAACATACCCGTGAGCTGCTGACGAAGATCTGGCCAGGCATTGGTTCCTTTCAAACTGTGTAAACAAACACGTTACATAAAAAGTTTGACAAGCAGAGAACCACAATGATGTGGAAAAAAAGACAGATTACAGAACTGCTTGGATTTCCGGAGTTTTCAAACAAGATAAGTTTGATAAGCGCAGGGTTTGTTCGTTTGCTTTGGCTCTCACAGCGGTGGTATGTAATGGGTTAGAATGACATCAAACCACAGGAGGATTCAGACCCTCGTGTCTTTGCTGATAGTCGTAGTGAGAGGAGAGATGTTTACGCTTTTTGTGTTCTGCTGGGAGGGTGTGTGTGTGCTACTCCTTTCAGAAAGACCACTCAGGAAAACGTGCTGTTACACGTGAAGTCAAAGTGGGTGTATCTTCATTGTTTTCCATGGATGGAAGAGAGGAACAGATGCTGTGTGTATGAGTGTGTGTGTGTGTGCGTGCGTGCGTGTGTTTGGGGGGCAAAAGTCCATAAGAGAATATTCAACAATTGATGTCACTTCATTGCAAAACACAGTAATTGAATACAAGTAATGTTTTCATTTAGCACTCAATGGTCTTATCTTTCTTAGTGTAAACACATGTAAAAGTACACTGAAAAAAAACTTACAGGATTTCCTTTGAAACAATTTTCACTTTCAATTTATCCAATAAGCACAAAGAAAAGGCAAGTAACATTTAATGTTTTTAACATGACATTTTGAAGTAGAAACACTGACTCGTGGCCCTATCATACACCCGGTCCAATGTGACTGCAGGTGTGACGCAAGTGTTTTTTGCTAGTTTCAGCCCGACGCAGTCATCATTTTCACGTCTAGCCACATTATTTAAATAGCAAATGCGCCCATCTGTTCACTCTTGGGTGTGCTGGTCTGAAAACAAGGTGTGTTCAGGCGCATTGTTTGCGCGTTGCTATTTTGAGGCAACTGAAAACAACTGCGCAGTATTTTTTGTGTTATTTAAAGGCTGTGTTAGTTAAATGCGCCTATAGGCTGGTACACAACGTGCGTACAATCTGCTTATTACACACACGGGGAGCACACACACATTTTTAAATATAAAAAATAAAAGGATTCCTCTCTGGAGAACCACTCAGTCTTTCCGCTCACAAATTCCGCCATGTTGCAAGCACAACTGGCTTTTAAAGGGAATGGGAGATGAGACTCTGATTGGTTTATTGCATGTTATGCCCAAAACACACCCATGACTCATTAAGAGACTAGGTACAACCCTTTTGGACCATGCGGCTGGCATGCTGACTGTTTTTACCGTTGTTAAGTGGATTGGGACATGCCCTGAGTGCACGTTCGCCATGCACTTCAGACCATGCGCTTAGATCGTTAAAATACGGCCCATAGTATTTTCTTGTAAAATGTACTCTAATAATCTTTGTAAGAATCATTAAAATAATAGAATTTAAGATTGTTGGTTACCAGTAGGGATGAGATAATAAATCGATGCATCGTTGCATCGGGATTCTCTCTCCAACAATTCTGGATCGATTCTGAGATTTTGAAGCGAATTACAAGGACATTCGCGGGCTTCATTGCACAGTATGCGCGTTGCTTGCAGTGTGCGTCTTGCTCGCCCGAAATTTCCTTACAAATGCTCTACGAAGGCATCATTTAGATCGTTTGGAATGCAGTGGGTTTATATTATTAAAAATATGAAACTCACTCTGACAGAAGTCTGCTTTAAATTTCAAATACAGTACAGTACTTAAGACGGTCGGGTATGCGGCTGTGCACGACCTCGTGTAAGTGGTTAAATGTATTTGCGTTTTAAAATGCTTTTATGACGCGAAATTAATGTAAAGACAGTCAATTATGTGTTAAGGGATTAAACGGACAGGACAAACCACATATTTTCTTATATTTCTTATTTCTTATAGACAAAAATGTCCTGCTGATGTCCTCAACAGTAATAAACAGTAAAGCTGTGCAAGAGAAAAATCACTCAGCTCTTGAATGGAAAACGTTCAGATACCCTTAAATAGCCTACTGAAAGCACTCTTTGTTTATTGCTTGAAATATGTTGAAATTTGTTCCTCTTTATTATTTACTACTTAATTTTGTTTTGAAGCTATATTAGTTTAAAATTCTGGTCCAACTTTATATTAAGTGGCCTTAACTAGTATGTACTTACATCAAAAATGTACGTATTGTGTTCGTATTGTATTGCAAAACACTTTTACTGCAACATGATCACATGAGAATGTGTATCAATAGTACTAGTGTGCAATGTCGTGGAATGTATACGGCAAAATGAGTTTTGGTGTGCATATGGTTGGCAGTTTTTCACGTGCATATGATACGCACTTTATGGCGTGTATATGACACACTCTTGGGTAGGGTGGGGGGTACGTGCGTATAATACGCCATAAAGTGCGTACCATATGCATGCCAAAACTCATTTTGGAGTATACATTCCACATCATCGCACACTCGTATTATTTATACGCATTTTCGTGTGATCGGGCTCTTTTACTGATATTGAGGTGGGATACGGGTTAAGTTAGGGACAGGTGTGGTGGTATGAGTAAGTTTAAGGGTAAAGTTAGGGACAGGTGTGGTGGTATGAGTAAGTTTAAGGGTAAAGTTAGGGACAGGTGTGGTGGTATGAGTAAGTTTAAGGGTAAAGTTAGCGACAGGTGTGGTGGTGTGGGTAAGTTTAAGGGTAAAGTTAGGGACAGGTGTGGTGGTATGAGTAAGTGTAAGGGTAAAGTTAGGGACAGGTGTGGTGGTGTGGGTAAGTTTAAGGGTAAAGTTAGGGACAGGTGTGGTGGTGTGGGTAAGTTTAAGGGTTAAGTTAGGGATGTGTGGTGGTGTTGGGTAAGTTTAAGGGTAAAGTTAGGGACAGGTGTGGTGGTGTGGGTAAGTTTAAGGGTAAAGTTAGGGACAGGTGTGGTGGTGTGGGTAAGTTTAAGGGTAAAGTTAGGGACAGGTGTGGTGGTGTGAGTAAGTTTAAGGGTAAAGTTAGGGACAGGTGTGGTGGTATGGGTAAGTTTAAGGGTAAAGTTAGGGACAGGTGTGGTGGTGTGGGTAAGTTTAAGGGTAAAGTTAGGGACAGGTGTGGTGGTATGGGTAAGTTTAAGGGTAAAGTTAGGGACAGGTGTGGTGGTGTGAGTAAGTTTAAGGGTAAAGTTAGGGACAGGTGTGGTGGTATGGGTAAGTTTAAGGGTAAAGTTAGGGACAGGTGTGGTGGTGTGAGTAAGTTTAAGGGTAAAGTTAGGGACAGGTGTGGTGGTATGGGTAAGTTTAAGGGTAAAGTTAGGGACAGGTGAGGTGGTGTGGGTAAGTTTAAGGGTAAAGTTAGGGACGTGTGGTGGTATGGGTAAGTTTAAGGGTAAAGTTAGGGACAGGTGTGGTGGTGTGGGTAAGTTTAAGGGTAAAGTTAGGGACAGGTGTGGTGGTATGGGTAAGTTTAAGGGTAAAGTTAGGGACAGGTGTGGTGGTGTGGGTAAGTTTAAGGGTAAAGTTAGGGACGTGTGGTGGTGTGGGTAAGTTTAAGGGTAAAGTTAGGGTCAGTTGTGGTGGTGTGGGTAAGTTTAAGGGTAAAGTTAGGGACAGGTGTGGTGGTATGGGTAAGTTTTAGGGTAAAGTTAGGGACAGGTGTGGTGGTGTAGGTAAGTTTAAGGGTAAAGTTAGGGACAGGTGTGGTGGTATGGGTAAGTTTAAGGGTAAAGTTAGGGACAGGTGTGGTGGTGTGGGTAAGTTTAAGGGTAAAGTTAGGGACGTGTGGTGGTGTGGGTAAGTTTAAGGGTAAAGTTAGGGTCAGTTGTGGTGGTGTGGGTAAGTTTAAGGGTAAAGTTAGGGACAGGTGTGGTGGTGTGGGTAAGTTTAAGGGTAAAGTTAGGGACAGGTGTGGTGGTGTGAGTAAGTTTAAGGGTAAAGTTAGGGACAGGTGTGGTGGTGTAGGTAAGTTTAAGGGTAAAGTTAGGGACAGGTGTGGTGGTATGGGTAAGTTTAAGGGTAAAGTTAGGGACAGGTGTGGTGGTGTGGGTAAGTTTAAGGGTAAAGTTAGGGACGTGTGGTGGTGTGGGTAAGTTTAAGGGTAAAGTTAGGGTCAGTTGTGGTGGTGTGGGTAAGTTTAAGGGTAAAGTTAGGGACAGGTGTGGTGGTGTGGGTAAGTTTAAGGGTAAAGTTAGGGACAGGTGTGGTGGTGTGAGTAAGTTTAAGGGTAAAGTTAGGGACAGGTGTGGTGGTGTGGGTAAGTTAAGGGTAAAGTTAGGGACAGGTGTGGTGGTGTGGGTAAGTTTAAGGGTAAAGTTAGGGACGTGTGGTGGTATGGGTAAGTTTAAGGGTAAAGTTAGGGACAGGTGTGGTGGTGTGGGTAAGTTTAAGGGTAAAGTTAGGGACAGGTGTGGTTGTGTGGGTAAGTTTAAGGGTAAAGTTAGGGACGTGTGGTGGTGTGGGTAAGTTTAAGGGTAAAGTTAGGGACGTGTGGTGGTGTGGGTAAGTTTAAGGGTAAAGTTAGGGACTGGTGTGTTGGTATGGGTAAGTTTAAGGGTAAAGTTAGGGACGTGTGGTGGTGTGGGTAAGTTTAAGGGTAAAGTTAGGGACTGGTGTGGTGGTATGGCTAAGTTTAAGGGTAAAGTTAGGGACGTGTGGTGGTGTGGGTAAGTTTAAGGGTAAAGTTAGGGACTGGTGTGGTGGTATGGGTAAGTTTAAGGGTAAAGTTAGGGACGTGTGGTGGTGTGGGTAAGTTTAAGGGTAAAGTTAGGGACTGGTGTGGTGGTATGGGTAAGTTTAAGGGTAGGGTTAGGTGTAAGGGAAAGGTCAACAGTGTAATTCTAAAAGTAACTACGAAAATTAATTACAGATGTAATTACATGCAGGTGATTTTTAAAATGTAAGCGCTGTGTAAAAAACATGTATGTATACAATAAGTGCAGCGTATCAAATTATTAATTTCAATTAGTTAGTACTGTAACATGTGAGCAGGAATGAAGCTGAGTGAGAATCCAAGTGCAGCATAAACGATTTAATAACAAACAACATCAAAAGTAAATACAAGAACAAGGGTATCCAAAACCAGGCAGGAGGGTAACAACAGGAACACATACAGGAGCACAATCAACCGACAAACAACAACTGAAGCACAGAGGTATAAATAAACAAAAGGAAACAAGGATAACAAGATAACAAGGGGGAGTGGCTAATAGGCAACATCTGGGGAAACTAATCATGATGAAAAAAACTACAAAGGACTACAACACATGGCACAAGGCAGGAAGTAACAAAGGAGTCCACAAACACACCGGGAATTTATGACAAGTACATAGTAAAGGCCACCTAATATAAAGTGGGTCCAAAAATAAAAAAATTTGGCAAATGTTTTAATTAATTAATTTAAACTTATTTTAAAAAGTACTTATACTTGCATATGTAATTAAATATAAAGTTTAAGATTTTCAACTAAATGTAAATAATTCATTAATAATAATAAACAAAGTAGGCCTAGATGAAGAATCGTTTTGGAATCAGATCGTGACTCCCAGAATCAGAATCTGGATCGGATCGTGAGGTCCCTAAAGATTCCCACCCCTAGTAACCAGACAGTTGACGTTAGCCATTGATTTCCATAGTAGGACAAATAAATACTATGGTAGTCAATTCTTCAAAATATCATCTTTTGTGTTCAGCAGACGAAAGAAACTCATGCAGGTTTGGAACAACTTGAGGGTGAGTAAATGATGACAGAATTTTCAATTTTGGGTGAACTATCCCTTTAATAAACTTTAAAGAATCACTTTTTACAGTATAATATTAGAAATGCACTGAAATAACGGCTCACGAACAGAGAAAATAGGTTGAAAATATTAGCCTAAAACATTTGAGATGGAGAAAAGGAGCGTAGTAGTGCAGTTCTTTGCTGCACTCACATGCAAATAACTTAAACCAGTCCTGTCCACGCACATATATCTAACACGATTGCAAAATCTCTGCTGGATGTCGCATTTCTCCTCCCCAGCCCTGCTCTCCTCCTTTCCTGTCCTCCCATATTTCCTTCCTTCCTCCACTCCTTTCATCCTGATCCCTGTCCTCTAGCTAAAAAGCAATCGCTCCATCTCAGTCTGAACGGTCCCCAGTCTGTACTCGACCCCATTTGACACAGACTATCCACTCGGAGAGAACGAAAGAACGAGAAAGCTTTATTTCCATAATGGAGGCAATACGAATAATGCTTGTGTTTTATCTGCAAGGAAAGACTTTGCTGAAGGTCGAAGCCGCGTTGATGCAGAGCTGCGATGGATTTGATTATGCTGTGTGTTCTTCAGGCTCCTCCTCCAGTGTCTGTCACTCAGATTATCTTCAGCGCTCTGATGCTGTGTCTGTCAGCCATGATTCAGTTTGTCTTTTGGTGTGACAGTTGACATTTTTATCTGAGTTTAAGGGCATTTTCACACTAGAGCTTTTGGTTCTCAGGATGGCAGTGTTCAGATGGTTTGCTTTGAGTTAAACTGGTTTTGCACTCATAAAGTGGTAAAAAATGTATTGGATATTATTCTTACGTGGGCTGACAGGAAGTGTGACAATGCTGCACATTTTTCTTGAAATAAAGAAATTTAAATTTGCAGTAATGCAATAAAAAATACAGTAAAATCAGTAATATTGTGAAATATTATTACACTTTAAAACAACTTTTTTATATTTGAATATATTTTTTAATTGCATTTATTCCTGTGATGCAAAGCTGGATTTTCAGCATCATTACTCCAGTCTTCAGTGTCACATGATCCTTCAGAAATCAGTCTAATATGATGGTTTGAGATTTGCTGCTCAAGAAATATTCTTATTATCAATGTTGAAAACAGTTGAGCTGCTTAATATTTTTGGTTTCAAGACCATGTTAATTTTTTTTCATGATTCTTTGATGAATAGAAAGTTCAAAAGAACAGCATTTATTAGGAATATACATCTTTTTTTAAATTTTGAAAATTTGTCTTAATTGTCACTGATGTGTCTCTTATGCTCATCACCAAGGCTCCATTTTTTTTATTACACACACACACACACACACACACACACACACACACACACACACACACACACACACACACACACACACACACACACACACACACACACACACACACACACACACACACACACACACACACACACACACACACACACACACACACACACACACACACACACACACACACACACACACACACACACACACAATTATGATTTAAAGTTTTCATTTTGAATATATTATAAACTATAATTTATTCCTGTGATCAAAGCTGAATTTTCAGCATCATCACTTCAGTCTTCAGTGTCACATGATCCTTCAGAAATCATTATATTATTGTCACTTTGAGTTTAATGCATTATTATACTAAATAAAAGCATTAAAAGTAATAATTAAATAATTGTTTATTAATTTTCAATGGAGAAAATGTCTGTACTGATGTTATACATGTTGACTGTTAAAAGTACCAAATTTTTAACCCTGTTTTATACCAAATCTTGTACCATATTTTACATAATTTCTTTTTAAAACTAAAAACGTCCATAGAAGCTTGTTTGATAGTACAACTGGCCATAAACAGTTGCTAAGGTAGAATAAGTAAAAGCCTAATTTGAACGCCATCTGGGCTTGTTCTTTCTCAGTTCTCATCATGGACACTAGGGGTCACTCTGGCAGCTGTCGTCCTCTCATATAATTGGTCCATGACTCAGAAATGTACAGGAGGCCTTCTTTTGCACTCAATATACATAATCACTTCTGCAGGCTCATATACTGTGACAGAGAGTTTCCTTTCCACCGCTCTTATCTGTAAAGCTGTAAAGTGGCATGTTGACTGTGCTAATCTGTGTCTTTGTGGTGACCTCTTCTTCCCCTCAGTGATTTACAATGCATCACAACCTGAAGATATAGTGTGAGCAATTTATTTGTCTGAAACAATGATTGCAATTACAGTAGTAAAGATTTATTTCAGAGAATCTGTGCGTCTAGTGGGTGTGCATCTTTAGTTTAAGGCTATGTGTACATTAACCGGATGCATTTGAAAATGTCATTTTAAAACGCTCTCCGTCCACACTAGCGTTATCAAGCGTTTTCCAAAAGTCTCTTGTCCACACTGAAACGTCGGAAAACGCTAAATTTACATTATTGTGCATGCGTTAAAGGGATAGTTCACCCAAAAATTTTAATTATTTTATTTCATTTACTCATTTATATCATTTACTCACCCTCAAGTCATCCTAGGTGTATATGACATTCTTCTTTCGGACGAATAAAATCGGAGTTATATTACAAAAGTCCAGCATATCCAAGCATTAGAATTTGATTCATAGTTGCTCTGTTTTTGAAGTCTATAAAAAGTGAATCTGTTCATCAAATAATGTGCTCCACGCGGCTCTGGGGTGTTATTAAAGGCCTTCTGAAGCGAATCGATGCGTTTGTGTAAGAAAAATATCCATATTTAAAACTTTATAAAGTAAACTGTCAGCTGACCGCCTTCCCAGTTCAATTTATGGAAAAAGTGTTGAAAGTTCCCCTGCCGATCGAAAGACTAACGCGACCAGGTCCGCTTGTCATGACGTCACGTACGCATCTTGAGTTTCACTTTCAACATTCAACGCTTTTCCACAGAAGGCGGTCGGCCGAAAGTTTACTTGATAAAGTTTTAAATATGGATATTTTTCTTACACAAACGCATCGATCCGCTTCATAAGACCTTTAATAACACCCCAGAGCCGCGTGGAGCAGTTATTTGATGGGCAGATGCACTTTTTATGGACTTCAAAAACAGAGCAACTATTAATCCAATTCTAATGCTTGGATTAGCCTGGACTTTTGTAATATAACTCCGATTTTATTCGTCTGAAAGAAGAATATCATATACACCTAGGATGAGTAAATTATGGGCTAATTTTCATTTTTGAGTGAACTATCCCTTTAAACCTCTTAAAAGCTCACGAGATGACAGACAGAACTGGACATTATCAAGTTATCACACAATTCTTCTGGCAGAATCATTTTATTAAGCAAAATATCTCCCCTTTCACTGATGCACCCAGGTCGCACTTACTCACTCACTCACTCACCATTATATGTTCGGTCTAAAACGCAACTGCTGTCATGCTTTGCTACAGGACAGCGATTGCGTGTGCATTTTGTGTCCTCTTTGCAGGACTGTGAAATGAAGAGTGTGCGACGTAATATATTTTATACCTGGATAGCACTAGGGCTGGGCGATATGACCAAAAAAATTATATCTCTATGTTTTTCTATTTGGATTAAAAAAATCTGTATTTATTTTAATAATATTTTTTTGATATTGAAGGCTATAAACATATACATTGAATGTAATGTAGGCTGTGCAATATAGTATGTGCAAAAAGCGGGTTTACAATCTAAAAACTTTTTTCAAAATTATTAAACTATATATTAAAATAAAAACAAAAGCATATAGCCTACATTTGATTACCCCATTATAATGGTCACTTTCATCAAAATATACTTACTTGTAGGTTTAAAAATCCACATATGGCACATTTATTGTCCAACAACAAATATTTAAAAATATGTATATTTTAGTCAGAATTATTGCGTTCTTATTCTGTTACGCTCCGTCTGTTTGGCGCACACGGCGGCGCTCGTTCACGGAAGCCTGAATTTTAGCGGAGATTCACATGCCTTCTGCTCGTCCTCTCCAGACAGCAAAATGGACGTATTTGCATGCCTTTCTAACATTTACAGATGGAGAATATACATGTGAAATGTAAGTTATGCACTGAGGAAAGCACCACATTTCAAACGCATTAAACACCGCAAGTATTTATCTGTCTGTCAGGACAAGTAGCCCATCTCTCACAGCATCTGACTGGGCAAGCTGCTTTAAACCATACATGTTAACTATATCTTACCAGTTATTTTGAAGCCTTTAATATAAAGCATGCTTAGGACAAGTTGCATCATGCACTTTTCAGATGCGTTCATAGCAATATTTATATCGATATAAACGGTATTGCCTCATTCCATATCGTTGCTAAAAAATATATCGATATATTGTATCCTACAAACTCAATATACCGCCCAGCCCTACATAGCACATAACAGGAACAATAGTGGTATAAACATGAATACCTATTGGTACAATATGCGTCACATGAATAAACATGCGTCATTGTTTTCAAATACCTCGGTCTTCACAGTCCACACTACAACACGAAGACGGCGTTATCGAATTGATCCGCTTTGGAGAGTGTTTTCAAAAAGCTATGTTTTGGTTGACCTAAAACGCCTTCTCAATGTGGACGGAAGGCCAAAACGGAGAGAAAAATATAAGTTTTCAAACGAAAAAACGTATTAGTGTGGACATGGCCTAAGTCTAGTTCTTTCTGTGCATTGTATTTCACAGATTTAGAAAATAATCAAATGCAGACAACAACAATTGTGTCATTTTTGTAGATTTGGGCATTTACATGTGCGGTTAGAATAACAAACGCATTTAATCTAATAATCAAATAAAAAAGCATAGTATTTAGTCCCACATACAACATTCAAATTCTTGTATTACTGTATGTAAAAAGTGTTTGTGTAAGGTTTGGCTTCTTGCAGCACGTTGTTGAAAAGCCATTTTTGTTTCGCCCTGACTTTGAAAGTAGTATATTTTTGGTCAGTGACCAAACACCTCAATCCAGGGCACATTTTCATGTTTTACTTTATGAAACTGCAAATATGCCATGTAAACTATAGGACGGCCGGTCATACTAGATATTTGTGCAGGCACCTGTGGACTGTTGTGGGCAGCTTGAGTTACCTTCTCATATTTCCATTACAGAGCTTGCTATTACAGTAAAGACAGTTTGCTATTTTTATTGTTTTCCTGGCCTGAGATAGTGTAGATGTTGTTTGCTTCTAAGAGCACTAGTGAGGGTTTTGGAGTCATTCTGTATGCTCTATGAGTGTGTTCAGGTAATAGTGTTCAATGTCTTGACTTGTAAATAAACAAGATAATTTCACCCAGGAACCAGGAAGGCCTTGACATCCACGATGCAGCGCTAATTACCATTTTCTAAACTATAGTGAATAAACTCTGATAATGTGAGAAAATGTTGAAGGTGTCTGAATACATTTTGGTTTGACTTTATGAAGAGTAGATGCAAAAGCCTCTAAAAGATACTTCGGTCAAAAATGAGATAACGATACTGAGTGAATGCTCATCGCATATAGTATGCGTTCATAAAATACTTTCACTTCAAACCCACTAAATCCCAGCCTCAGCCCATTCAGAAGTACTGGTACTTAGGTAGAAACCTATACATAGAAGCCTGACAAAAATGCTTATTTTAAAGAAAAACGTCAGACGGACTTAGAGGCTTTTGCATCTGAAGTCTTCATATATACATATACATATACATATACATATACATATACATATATATATATATGAAGACTTCAGATGCAAAAGCCTCTAAGTCCGTCTGACGTTTTTCTTTAAAATAAGCATTTTTGTCAGGCTTCTATGTATAGGTTTCTACCTAAGTACCAGTACTTCTGAATGGGCTGAGGCTGGGATTTAGTGGGTTTGAAGTGAAAGTATTTTATGAACGCATACTATATGCGATGAGCATTCACTCAGTATCGTTATCTCATTTTTGACCGAAGTATCTTTTAGAGGCTTTTGCATCTACTCTTCATAAAGTCAAACCAAAATGTATTCAGACACCTTCAACATTTTCTCACATTATCAGAGTTTATTCACTATAGTTTAGAAAATGGTAATAAAATATGACAAGAACTGTGTCAGAACAAATTCATCTTGATAGTGTCATAACTTTCATAGAAAGGTATGTAATGGATTACAATCAACCAATCAGCTGTCAGCTGGTAAATTTAAGTACACAATTAGATAATTCCAATTTAGGTCAACCAATGACCAAGCAATGCTTCATTTTGTTCAGTCTGTGGTGTAAAAGGTCACATTAGCAATTAAAGAAAAAACAATGCTGCAAACATGATCAGGTCAAAATATCTGAATAATTTTGGTCCCAAATTTGTATAAATTTTACTGGTAGTCACTGTATGAATTTTTTTTTGTCTAATATTTAACAGTTTACTTTATTTTGCTATCCTCACTTACATAAATGAACTATAGTGTCCTTTACCAACTAGTAAAAAAATATATCTGGTGTCTGAATAATTTTTGGTTTGACTGTATGTATGTATGTATGTATGGATGTATGTGTCTGTTAAAAACGCACGCTCGCACACGCACGCACGCACGCACGCACGCACGCACGCACGCACGCACGCACGCACACACACACACACAAACACGTTTGTATTATTATGATTTAAAATAACCATTTTCTTTTTGAATATATATCAAAATGTAATTTTTTCCTGTGACGCAAAGCAGAATTTTCAGCATCATTACTCCAGTCTTCAGTGTCACATGATCCTTCAGAAATCATTCTGATATGATGATTTGCTGCTCAAGAAACATTTATTTACAGTTGTGAATTATATATTTTTCAGGATTCTTTGATATAGAATAGAAAGTTCAAAAGAACAGCATTTATCTGAAAGAGAAAGCTTAAATGTTTGTTACATACCTATTCAGTCTAGGGTTAAAAGGAACTTGTAACAGAATACGATTGGTGTGATGTGTGGAGACAGCAAGATTCAGTTCCCAACCCCAATTAACAAAAAACTTGCTGCAACAATTAAGATCTTTTATTTCAAATATGGGAGGATTGAGGCTTCAAGAGGGGGCAAGGCCAAAACAACAAACATAAACCCTCTAACTACTATTAGGGAGAAACTAAAAGAAAAGAAAAATACAATACAAATACACTGACTCCCTAACTAACCTAAACAGGAGAAAACAGAATATAAAGAAAATGGCACCCACCTCTCTACTAATCCTTTCCCCAAAGAATTAACAATATAAACTTGGTAGATAAAAGACCATAACAAAAGTAGATACAAACAGAATGACTTACAAAAACAAAAGGAAAAGGGTTCTCTTGTCGTGGGCGCCAGTCACCACAAGAACATTAACGCAATAAAAACTCAATCAACAAGGTTTCTCTTTAAAGAAAAGAAAGAAAACTGATAAAGTTAAGGTTGAGAAGCGAAGCCTCACAGAGCAGCCCTCCACACACATAGAATTTAATACTTTTATTCAGCAAGTATGCATTTAATTGGTCAAAAGTGACGGTAATGATATTTATAATGTAACAAAAGATTCTATTTCAAGTGAATGTTAATCATTCTATTTATAAAATAATCCTGACATTTTTTACACAACTGTTTTCAACATTGATAATGATAATAAATGTGTCTTGATCATCAAATCATCATATTAGAATGATTTCTGAAGGATCATGTGACACTGAAGACCGGAGGAATTCAGCTTTGATCACAGGAATAAATTACATTTGAAAATATATTAAAATAGAAAACAGTTACTTAAAATGTTAATAATATTTCGCATTATTACTGCTTTTTATTTATTTTTTTATCAAATACATGCAGCCTTGGTGAACATAAGAGACATTAAAAACATTTTAAAAAGTCATACGACCACAAACTTTTGAATGGCAGTATGGTATATCGCATACAGTTAGTTATTCCCAGTTATTTATTTATATATATTTTTACACTGAAGTGTGTCACTTCGGTTTTCAGTGTCAATGCGTACCGGAGATTGTAATTGTAGGTTTCTTTTTTTTACATCACAAAAAACAACTTTTAACAGCGATGTGCAGACACTGTAAAGGGTCAGATGAATCATTAAAACATTTAATGCAAGAGGGCATGTTTTAAACCTTTTTTTATGTGAATAGTTGACTCACCTTTTTTTAATGGATTTAAATTGATTCATGCAAATTAATCAAACTTACCAATTGTAATTTTCGCAATTTTCTCTACTTAGGTTTGAGTCAGAGAAAATATTAAAACTTCATTAGATCATTGGAAATGCATTGTGAATTGTCATAATATCATCCAGCAGTGCATTTCATTACTGTAGCTTCAGCTGTGTTCATGTTCCTTGCTGTAAAGAAAGGCTCAGCTCTTCAAATCATCCCTTTTCCCCCTGTTTTGACCCCAATCTCCTCTAATGCGCTGCATCTGAGGCCGGATATTATTTCCTATATTGTATTGCTTCTCATCTGATTCATGTTCTCGAAATAGAGCCGAGTGAAAGCGCATCAGGACCGTTCTGTGTGTGTATATTTAGCCGGTCTATTGACCAGAGCGGAACTCATAAAGGGATTGATCTGCTTGAAGAATAAAAATGGATGCTTTTACAGCCTCGGGCTTTGAGGTGCTGTGGGGAACTGGTGGTTTTCCTTGTGACAAAGTTAATCAAACTGGGACTAATCCGGCACTGTCGTATCATCTGGCTTCTTGCCTGACTAAATCTCAGAGACATTAGCAGGTGTAGAGGCATCAGTAAGACACAGTGAATCGTAAGAACGAGACCTCAGAGTTAACGGCAATTATTGAAACACATCTCGCAGATGGTTGCGCATGATTCTGCTATGGTCCATAAAAGTGGATATTTGTCTCGTCAGCCTTTGCAAACCTTTCTTACTTTGCTACATTTGACTGTCAGCAAACACTCTGGTCCAATTTGCAGTTTATTCTGTTTAAGGAAAGAGAAGAAAAGAAAAAAGCAACACACCATGTGCCATGTAGGGCTGGGAAGATAATTTAATTCATTGTTACCACAAAAGTAGACTGGTGTAGATATATAATTATACCACCGTGATCAGTTGATTACAAACAATTGGTCGATCATTGTCATGCCACAAACGCCTAGGGTCCATTCTCCATACGCCGCTAACTCAGTTAGCTGGATTTAATTGTTGATGAGTGGCATGATCTTGGATTGTTTGGTTCTTCGACGCTCATCCTGGACTTAGCAACAGGTCCGTAAACTCAAACCTGCTCGGGAGCATCTTATTTCATGTAAATAGGATTAGATTGCATCTTTTTAAGCGGCATTGACAGTTAAAATGTGTCCCAACCACTGCTACTTTATTAAGAGTTCATTACTGAACCAGGGGCAAAAATCATTTTAAATAATAATTATAATAATATAAAAATGTATTTGAAAATAATATTATAATGTTGTGTAGTCTATAATACTATAAATAATAATAATAATTTGTTACATTTATTTGGCGCTTTTCTAGGCACTCAAAGCTCTTTATATAGAATGGGGGAATCTCCTCAACCACCACTATAGTCACAGCCACTTGATTGAGAGATTTATTTGTGATGGACTTATTACTTTACAATTTATTATTAAAATGATCATTTTATAATTTTATTTACACACATATGCAGTTAATCTGTGCCATGCATTAATTGAGTGGTGACAGATATTATGCGAGTGTCTTAATGCCAAGATAACTTGATCTTGACCCTTAAGAAACTTTCGTGGATAGATATATGTTTTTAGTATATTAGTGCTGTCACGTAACAAATCTGCTTCAACGGTAAAATTGAATGGTTGCTTGGCTGTTTCCTTATAAAGGTCCAGAAATTCGCCAAGTTTTTCATCAGGTGTCTTTTTTAATTATATGATGTCCCTACATTGCTGTCTTTACACCAGCCAATCGCTTCACTGCTGATCGTGGTTTTAGAGTATCAATATATACGGTATCTGCCCTCTTCAGGGAACACAAGAACGCACAGTAATCTCAGATAATTAATCCAGATATTTTAATCCAATCCGCAAATTCGTTTGAAGAACCAAATTAACCAGAGATCAGTTATGACAATTAGAAGATCTGGCCTGGGATCTGTCAAATCATCTCAGATGTATTAAGCGAGGTATGAAGAACGGACCTCTAGTCAGTTAGTGACGTCTGTTAATCTAGATTTATTAGTAATAATTATGATTATTGTTATATTTAATTTTGTAATGTTTATAATTATCAACATTTAATAATTTAATTTATAATGGTATTTCATTTCATTTCATTTTTTAAATTAAATTAAATTAATTATTTAAATGGGTTTATCTTGCACTATTTTTGAGACTTCTTAAAAATATTTGTACATTCATCTGTAAATTGTTGACGTTTGGCATGATCTTGGATTGTTTGGTTCTTTGACGCTCATCCTGGACTTGCTGTCATAGCAACAGGTCCGTAAACTCAAACCTGCTCTGGAGCAGTCGTGGGGCAGTTTTGGGGCAGTTTTTGGGGCAGTTTTTGGGGCAGTCGTGGCCTAATGGTTAGAGAGTCGGACTTGTAACCGGAAGGTTGCGGGTTCGAGTCTCCAGTCCGGCAGGAATTGTCGGTGGGGGGAGTGAATAACCAGAGCTCTCCTCCACCCTCAATTCCACGACTGAGGTGACCCTTGAGCAAGGCACCGAACCCCCAACTGCTCCCCGGGCACGGCAGCAATATGGCTGCCCACTGCTCCTGGTGTGTGTTCACGGTGTGTGTGTTCACTACTGTGTGTGTGCACTTGGATGGGTTAAATGAAGAGCACAAATTCCAAGTATGGGTCACCATACTTGGCCACACGTCACTTAACTAACTTTTTTTTTTTTCACAACTTTTTTTTAAATGTACCTGATTTTTTCACTCAATCTAGCTGTTTTTGAATTCAAGAATGTATCTAAATCATTAAATCCCTTAATATTGGTTAATCAACCAGTCATTCTAACCAACCAACTAGTTGCAACTTGCCCTAAACCAAATTCTAATCCTACCCTATAGTAAGTACACGATGTTAAAGGGATAGTTCACCCAAAAACGAAAATTTGATGTTTTTCTGCTTACCCCTAAGGCATCCAAGATGTAGGTGTCTTCGTTTCTTCAGTAGAACACAAATGAAGATTTTTAACTCCAACCGTTGCTGTGTGTCACTAATATAATGCTTGTCAATGGGGTCGAATTATATTAGAGTAAAAAAAACATGGACAGACAACTTCAAATTAAACCCCGCAGCTCGTGGCGACACATTGATGTCTTAAGACACGAAACGATCGGTTTCTGAGAGAAACCCAACGGTATTTATGGAAATATATCACCTCATATCAGACGAACGCTTCAGCTCTCCAGACTGCCATCACTTCCCGTGAGTGAGGTCAAATAGCAGCCGGATCATAGATATATACATAGATTCCTCATTAGTGCCTGCGTGGATCATGGCGTGGATCGCTCGAATGAGGTATCTACGTATACATATCTATGACCCGGCCGCTATTTTGACCTCACTCACGGGAAGTGATGGCAGTCTGGAGAGCTAAAGCATTCGTCTGATATGAGGTGATATATTTCCATAAATACCGTTGGGTTTCTCTCAGAAAAAAACATAAAATTTTCGTTTTTGGGTGAACTATCCCTTTAATTAATATTAATCAGTAATTAAATATATAATTACACTGTTACGATGATACCCTATAAAAAAAATGTTACCTAGTTCTGCTTGTGGATATCTAGTCTACTTGCTACTGAATGCCAAAATAACTAACGTGGTACATTTTGGAAAATACATTTGGATCTTTCTCAAAAGCCATTATCACTTTGTGTGTAGATGGTAACCGCCATTCTGTGAAACTTGTGTGTGATTCACCTCTACCCTTTATTGTTGGCATGAAATACTTTCTCATGAGAGTTTCTGAAGCTTAAATATTTACCCCGCTAGACATTTGCCATGTTTACAGGCATTTTTGTGCACCCTGACTGTCTGAATTAGCTTGTCTGTGGCTAATGCAACCCCTAATTACAAATGTGTCCACCATGTGCCATGATGGACGGGGTAAATGTCTGTGAAACCAAACAAGCCTGACCCTAGGAGGGGTTTCATCTCATCAGTGTGATGAGGAGGAAATGCCAAGGGATTACAGACACCATCCGGAGACGGAGAGACACCCACAGAGAGACCACCTTCCCCTCCAGCAGGCCAGCGAAGGTTTGATGTGACTGTAATGAAGCTCTCAGCCCTGCTCTGTTTGCTGTTTGGGTTGCTGTGTGTTTGATGGCCCAGAAAAGCAACACGCTCGCAGCCTCACTGATATCTGGGGCAGAGACATGTAGCCGTGACATTAAAGGAGATTTACAGACCCAGAGGAAAAAAATCATTGCTCAGAGGTTGCTCTTTCCAGGCTTGTGGAGTCCTCAATCATGTGTCATTTAAAAATGGATTTTGTTTCTCTTAGAATTCCTTAGGAGACATATAAAAAGACACGCATGACACTATAGTTTATGTGTAGTAAGAGTGCATATATATACATATACATAGTATTGCTCAGATCAGAGCTTAAAGAATTTGATGAGAAGTAATTGAGTTTATATTGAACTTTTGATTGCAGATCTTGTCTATTCTAAGCACCGTTTGAGACATTTTTGAGCTCTCAAACACTAGTGGAGATGCATGGAAATTACTGCAAATCTGAGAAGATTAAGTCTCAATTTGCTCTCTCGTTGTTTTCTAGGAGAAACTATTGAGATATTATTTCATTTGTAACTTCTTTCGAATAGGTGCATTTCTCAGACATTTCTCTTTGATAACTCAGAAGTCTTAATGGAGTTTGCATAGATGTTTAATTTAAGTATTAACTTTACATTTACATTTATACATTTGGCAGACGCTTTTATCCAAAACTTACAGTGCCCTTATTACAGGGACAATCCCCCTGGAGCAACATGGAGTAAAGTGCCTTGCTCAAGGACACACTAGTGGTGACCGCTGGGATCGAACCAGCAACCTTCTGCGTATCAGTTCCATGGTTTAACCCACCGAACCACCATCTCACTTTGTCTCTGATGTTTCATAGTAAAAGACACAGACAGTTTTGTTGTATAGTCTTGGAATAATCTGATGAGAAATGTTTGAGTTCATATTGAGATTTTTGACTTTGATTTCAGACTTTACCTTGTCAGATCTGAGCACAGTTTGAGAAATTGAGATTTCATCAGAAACTCCAGAGGTGACATATAGGATTGCTGCAAAACTGAGAAGCTAAAGTATTAATTTGCTCTCCATTTAATCTCATTGTCTATGAGAAGCAGATATTACAACCTCATTTGTAAATCGTCTTTACTAGGTGCCCAGAGGAATAATGTATTTCTCAGACATTGCTCTTTTATAAAACAGGAGTCCTAATGGCGTTCGCGAAGATGTTTCACTTAAGTATTAACTTTGTCTCAGATGTTTCTCCTGATGAACACAAATGAGACAATTGTTGTTATGCATTAAGAGTTTTCTGTTTTAAAATGAATATGGATGGTCTTGGAAGAATTTAGTTTGTTGTGGCCCATTTTGATGCTCAAAGATTCTTCAGCTCAGATCATATTCAAGTCTTTTGACTCTGTTGCCAACGTTGTTGAGATCTCCTCCTCTCTTATCTGAAACTCTGGAAACGTAACATTATGGAGTCTTTTCCTGATACTTGAGATGCAGGTGACTCAATCCAGGAGAAACAATTGAGACTTAAAGGTCCCATGGCATGGCATTTTTCTATTATTTTATAATGTTTCCTGAGGTGTACTTATATTATTAGTATGACTTTTACATCATAAAATGTCATAATTTAGAAATAAAAGGCATTTTTTCTATACTGCTGTTTGCCCTGTGGCTGAAGGCCCTGCTTCAAGAGGCGTGTCTGCTGTGAGACTTCAGTAAAAACGCCCACTGTTGTGATTGGCTGACATCTTTGCATTTTAAATGAGCGGAGGGGGCGTGGTTTAACAAGGTCTAAGAGGCACGAGCAGGCACGAGCTGCTGCCAGAGAGACGGATGGACCTGAGTTCACTTCAGATCAGTTATCAGCATGTCTGAACTGTTTTAGTTACAGCATATACTTCAGGTTATTAGTATATTTCTAGTCGGAGGGACTGTCACTCATGTCAGAAAGTTAGTAACTTTAGTAAATTATGGATCAGCGCTGACTGGAGACGCGAACCGTTTAGAACGATTCAGTCCGATTTGGTGAACTGATTCGGTTCACTAAAAAGAACTGGTTCAAAAGAAAGATCGTTCGCGAACCGGACATCACTAATGTACCAGAGACGGAGCTCAGCGATTGCTAACAAAGTTATTTATAGTAACTACTGAGTTATGAGAGGGAGGTAACCGTTCCTGCTTGGACGTCAAACCAGGAGACTTCAGGATTGGCTCGTCTGGCCTGTCATTTTCTCAAAGGCAGAGAGAGACAGCCAGAACTCGGGTTTACACCGATCAACATTTCTATCCACTTGGGGACAATATTCGGGCTAGGGGAACTCATATTAATGTTGAAAAACCTCATAAAATGAAAATGTCATGCCATGGGACCTTTTAAGGAGATCCTGCTTTCCTGTGGGTATGTTTGACTCCAGGATAAGCTAGAGGGGTTTGAGATGAGAACGAGCGAGCACACTTTGAGAAAAGCTGCTCATGGGGGGAGGTTAGAGAGGAAAGCAGGGGGTGGAAGATATGAATGAAAGTAAGACTGAAGAGAGAGACACGGAGAGAGGAGGGGCTAAAGCCGACAAGGAGAGCAGTGGGGAGAAATAAAGAGGCTCTCAGTCACCTCCCCCTCTCTCCTGTGGAGCCGAGCTATACATGACCCCAAAAGAGAGAGAGAGACGGAGGGAGGGCTCCTGGAATAAGTGCGCGGCGAGGAGGACAGCAGCAGCAGTTGATGCAGCTCTCCTCAGCATGTCATGGATCTGTGGAGCGTTGTGAGACCAGCGTGTGGAATAGTTATGTGTTCTCAGCAGGATCCTGAGGAGAGAAAGCCGACAGCCTGATCTCGTGATGCCATCCGTGTCTCTCAACTTGCCAGCCGCGCTGGCCGGCCGCTCACGCACCTGGGTCTGCCTGTCCTGCATGTTCTGGGTGAGCCGTGGGTCAGTCCACTTGACTGGGGCAGGTGGGATTGGGGGAGAGAGAATTTTCCAGGATAACTCGATGAATTAGATCAGTGCGGGCGCCAAGGGCTGCTTGTTTTATTGTGCATGTCACATTTTAAGTGTCTTTCACTGTTTTGGCGCAAAGGGATGCATTTTTCTGGCGGTTCACTAGCCTCTCGCTTTATGTTGTGTTTTTAAGGAAAGCTTTGAACATTTTGTCATGATTTGTTCACCTCCTTGAAACGGCAAAAGAAAAATCATGCTAGAATGGTTGTGGAAGAATGTCCAAGCTGCTCTGTTCCATGTAATGACAGTGGATTCACACCGTTGAGATTTTATAGATGATAGTCTGGTTTCCAGAGGAATAAGATACCAAAGATACCAAAATCTGAAGATGAACTCAACTGTTTCTCATCCAATTCTTATATTGATTTTGTATCTCTATTTAAATGTGAGAAGCAGGGGACTTCATCACGATTCTGGATTTGCTCTTCTTCATTTAACCTTGTTGTGTAGGAGAAACAATTGAGAAATGAAGGAGATTTCACGTGTGATGTTTAGGGATCCAGAGGAACATTTGAATGCTCAGAGATTGTTCATTCATAGAGCAGATTACTTGGCTTTGGAAAAGTTTGTTGAGAAAAAGTTCATATCTCAAGGCAAAACAGAGCACAGATTGAGAAACAAGTCGGTTTTTAAACTTGAATTTTTCCTCATCCAATTCTCACATTCCTTTTATTTCTGTATACTTCGCTATATTTCAACAACTTCTCGTTTGTGTCCATTTTTATGTCTCCTAAAACGTTCATTATTTTTGTCCTTTTTGGAGCTTGATGGAATAAATTACCATTCACTTTCGTTGTATGGAAATGAGCAGCTTGGACATTCCGATGGGTGAGTAAACGATGACAACGTTGTCATTTTTGGGTGAGCTATTCCTTTAACTGTCACTTGGGCATTGGTCGTGTCCCCTCCTTTTTCTCTTTGGACATTCACACATTCTGACCTCTCTGGTCTCTTAATTAGCATTCCGCTTTAGTGAATGGAGTGGAAAACGATCCCAAATCCTCCTGAAGCTCAGGCACTTTTTGAATATAGTGGGAGCCTTTCAGTCTTCCTTTCAGACTGTGACTGTGCCGTCCTGCTGCACTGGCTCTGGTGGAATGGGCTTTACAGGGACGAGGACTCTTGTCTACAGCTGTAGATGTCATCATATACGGCGAGAAGATGCGGGAAACAGCCGTTCGGGAATGAGGCAGATGTGATTTATTTGCTAGCGGCATCCAAAACGAAATCCCTGGGCCCAAACTCTATACTTGGCATGGTTTGATTACCTGCTGAGGAGAGATGACATTGTGAATGGAAAGAGACATGTACTTCTCTGAAAAGAAACCTGTCCTGATGTCAGCAGAGGGAAAAAGAACAACATCCAATACCTAAAAGCTCAGAATGCACTTCCTCCAAACTCTGAATTATAAATGACCTGTCTGGGACTTTTAGGACCAGCCGGGCTGGACAGTCTCTTGTTTGTAAATTTCTCTGAAAAATATGTTGAAATTGAAGGTTTGATCGCAGGAAAACATAACACTTGATGAGATTAAATATGTTAACTAGTTAATGCATTAGGTATCATGACCTAACAATGAACAACATTTCTATCAGCATTTATTAAATTTATTGTATCTTCCCATAAAGTGTTACCAAGATATATCAGTCGATGCCAAGAGCCATTTGCAGCTCATTTTAGTTCCGGAATATAATATATTTCCAACTGAAACCGGATATTTATAGTGAGAAAAAGATGTAGAGCAGAACTTGATTTTATCCATTGGTAATTGATTGGATTGTAAAAAGTGGGTGTTACCTAAATGGTATCAGGTCGTCAGATGGAACCCTGTAAAGGAAAGCTGTTGCAGAGGCAGAGAAAGTTAGTGAAAGACTTTTAAACTGTGCTCAGGTTGGATGAACACGGGCTTTTGTCAAGGAAATGAAACCCTTAATGTTTTGCACTCTGGAAAATGTTGTGTGCAGCTCTTGCATAAAGACCTCTGAGACGAGGTGTTGCTTACACACCCTCTCTGCCACTCAGCCAATGCAAATATTGATGCATCTTGAGCTGTCTGAGAGGTCAAAGAGCTTAGTGCAGTGATCAATGTCCATTAACACTCCAGATCAATCAACAGCAAACAAGTCGCCCTGTACAGTGTGGAAGTGGCTGATGTGGTCTTTTATTTTATTTTTTACATTTAATTAAATTTTTTTATATTTATTTATTTTTATTTTAATGATTAATTGTATTTATTTTTTTTCTACTTGTTTGCAGATCCTAAAGATAAATATGCAAAGTTGAAATATTTATTCATAAAATAAAGATTCAGGTAAATATTCATTCCTCTCTGTGCCTTACAGTCGACTCTAGTAGGTCACCTTTGATTTTCTCTGACTAATGAGTCTGTGGTCTTTGAAGTCACTCGGCGTATGATTTACTCTTGCACTTTTCATCATTGTTGGCTTTTGAATTCCACTTTAATGACCTCATGCTCTACAAGCTCTTCATCCTTCTATCAAAGCTGCCTATGAGGGGCCCCTATAATTTTGGCAAATTCAAAATTAGAACATCTGGTTTGCCTTCATAATGGATCAGCCACAGTTCTTCATGTACTTCTAGGCACGTGTCTGCAAAAGGTTGTGCGTGTTTTCTGGGTTTTTGTGTGCATTAGAGCTGAACAATGTGTGTGCGCTTGTGTACTAGTGATGATTTTGCTGGTAAAGTATAATTACGCAACACTGACGGTTATTTTCCTGATCTTTCCTTGTTTTGTGCGTTTTAACAGTTGCAAAAAAAAAAATTGCTCAGGGATATTTTTTGACACGAGTATGTCTGAAGATGATGAATACCAGTTTGCATCTCATAATTATTGCAATTTTGATGAAATATCAATGCAGCATAAACTTCACTATTAAAACTGCTGTTGGTAGGATCGGTTCAGTTCAGGGAATCAATTCAAAACTCAGATTCAACAATTTGTCTAATTTATGACACTTAAATTCAGGTCTCTGTGTGTCATTTTTCATATATTAAATGTGTTCTATGTATGTTTTTAATTGGTGCTTATTATTTATTTGACAAATTGTCTGGAAAGTATGCTTTATTCTTAACTTGATATTTTGAACATTATCAATTCACTTAGGAATGAGTGGCTCTTCCTAAATCACAATTTTAAGACATTTCAGAGAAAATACAAATATTTAAATTGGTTCACAAACATAGTGAGAGGGATAAGGCTGAAAAGTATCACTGTATGTTCGTAGCGGTCCTTGTGTGATATTGTACCGGAGCACCGTGTGGAAAATTAAACTGACAGTCCGGAGGGAGTCGTCCCCCTTCCCTCTGAGTACATTAAAAGCCGTTTAACCTTCTCTGATGATTTATGACGTGAGTCTGACTCCGACCCGTGTTCACTTCACCAGGCAGAGCTTCTCGCTAATCCAATGCTGTCAATGGAACTGGATTCTGGAATGTCTCCTGATCACCTCCCCTAGTTTTCTTATTAATTTCTCACTTTCCCCCATTATTCTCAGATTTTTTCCCATGTCTCTCTTTATCCCTTTCCCTTAATCCTCAGTCTTGCTGAGTTGCCAGTTTTGATTCTTCTTCTTTTTCAGCATCTGTCAGAGATAAAAGTCTTACTGCATGTTCTAAAGTCTTACGGATTCGATGGCTTGACGGCCTGCTCCCTCCTGGCTCAAAGCTTGATCAGTAAATGGACGGTCTGTAGGCAGGCCGTAGGTTTGTCATCTGAGAGGTACACTTTTGCTAGCTGGGGAGCTGTAGTAAGGCACAGGATGTTTTTGTAATTCATCAGAAACTCATTAATGTCTTGGCGGCATTTCTAGAGGGAGGCCTATCTGGGGGGAGTCATGTGGTTTTCATCATGTCAAAGTTTACTTGATTATTCTTCATTGCCGTTCTTGTTTTGTCTCAGTAGGGGGTATTATTTGATGTGAGTTCACTTTGCAGTTCATAAGCAATACTCAACCAGAGCATCTCAAATAAACAGGGCTGTTTCTTAGTCTTTGTGAGTGGAACCAAATGTCTGGTGGTTTTGAAGGAAATCTTCTCATTTTTCACTGCTCTGCCCCATTGCCAACTCAGACTATCTAATTTGATCTGAAATCACTTTTAAATGTATTTAGGATCTTTGCTGGAACTTTAAAAAGCTGAATTATCACTATTTTGGCACTCTATATACAGTATACCAGCTTGGGTCACATTCCAATTGAAAATAAAGTGGCAGTATGGATAGCTTCAAATGGGATGTATCAAATGCTCCCTCGAGAGTGCTCACTTGGAGTGAGTAGGGCTGGTGGTTTTCATTTTCAAAATGTAATTTGCCCTATCTTTGCACACTGTTGTATTCTTTTCTGAAAATGCAGACCCTAGTTCTCCCTCTGTCTTTCGCCATTGTACTTGACTGTAGCAGTGTGGTGTTTTTCTTGTCATTGAATGAACCGCAGGACTAAATGCTGTGGTTAGTCACACATCAGCTTGAGTGGATCACACCAGAGGCCTCGAGTTGGAAGAGGTGGTTGAGCAGAGGATGATTATTAGCGATGAGTATTTAGCAATGAGCTACTCACAGAGATGAGAGAGAGAGAATGATACCTGTACACGCTCTGAAAAAAAGGTACAGCGCCATCACTGGGGCAGTACCCTGAGGTACAAAAGTGAAAAATGGTACATATTACTACCCTAAAAGTACATATTAGTACATTTTCACTTTTGTACCTTAGGGTACTGCCCCAGTGACAGCGCTGTACCTTTTTTCCTGACAGTGTACTTTTGAGATTCTATGCTGTGAGAGGTCTTAGAAGATAACCAATCATGTTTGCTGTTTTCTTTAGCTCAGACTGGTGTACTCTATGGCCTGATTTTGAGTTAATGTGCCCCTGTTATGCTAATTTTGTTTCAGAAGTGTCCTACAACAGGTTTACATGCATCCAAGGTCCAAAAACACTTTAATTTTCTCATAATATAGGCTACATTGCAGCACCACTTTTCTCATAGTTTCTGAAACGGTTTGATAAAGGATTTGGTCTCTTTAAACCCCTCCTTACCGCTAGCCTGCTCTGCTCTGATTGGTTAGATGGCCCAGTCTGTTGTGATTGGTCTACTGCTTACAGCGTGTGTCGGAAACCCTTACCATATCTGAACGTAACGATACCGTATCAATTTAAGTCATCGTCCTTTGGAAGTGCATAAAAAGAGGATTTGCTTTCGGAGCTCAAAAGGCAACGTCTTCTCAATTTCGACAACACAAACCAAACTCTTCCATGCCTCAGCTACAACTAAAGCGTTTGAGGTTGGGTCAAAGTAGATGTTGTTCGCGGGCAGCCAATAAAACCATCAGTTGACTGTGCAGTCTGCATGTCAACTTGCACCCTTGCGCAACCCCACTTGTCAACACCTTGATTACAGTTGTCTCTCAATCAATTCGACTGTCTGAATTGTAGCCAGCAGATTTTCTGTATGCATAGAGGTCCTGGATGACCTACAACTGCTCATCAATCATGAAGTCATGTGACAACAGTGTAGCATACTACGGTTTACAATGTTTGTCCTGGAATAATATCGTCGTAGTCTGTACAGTACTCCATGCTGAACATAGCCATACGCATGTGGCAGACTGTTTATATTTAACTTTGTATATTTCAATTCTGGATCAGGAATATGACTCTCAGTTCAGGTTATGTCCCAAGAACCTTATTTTAGCTGCTGAAGAATGACCAAGTGTTGTCTCTTATTGGCCTGTCCTATATTGGTTCATGTGATTCAGATTTTGTGACCTCGTTTCTATCTCGGGACATCTGTCTCTGTCCCACCAGGTGCTACATTGCACTTAAAGGGACAGTTCACCCAAAAATGGCACTTCTCTTCATATTTTTTTCACCTACATGTTGATCCAAACCTGTTTGCTGTTATTGTTTCTGATGGAATGCAAAAGTAGGAGTTTTTGATACATTTTTACACAACTCTTGCTCCCAAAACCCCCCACAATAAATGTAATTTATATAACTTGTGCATCATATTCCAAGTCTTCTAAAGTCATATTATTCTTTGCATGATGAACAAACTGAAATTGTATCTGTTCATCTGTACAATCTGCTGGTGTGATGGTTTCATTTTTGTCCTTTTTTGAGTTGGACGTCCATACTCCTTTTGAGTTCAACAGGTAAAACAAACCGCCGCAAACACAATAGAAACTGATAGCAAAGTGGTCTGGAACGAAGTGAACTATTGCTTGAAAGTTTGGCGGTCATATGAGTCTCTTATGAGGCTTTTGAACAGTATGTGAAACCATGGACTTGAAGTTTGTGTGATTTATAGGCGAGCGTCTACAGCCACATTGCTGGCGGAGATCTGGTATTAGTTTTCTTATCATGCCTCTGAGCCCAGTGTGAATCATGGTAATTGGCACAATTTAGGGTGGCACACTGTACTTTCTACAGAGAAATGTAAATTACTGGCAGTGAACTCTGTTTCACTCTGTACAGACATAGAAGAATGCTTCACTTCTAATAGCCCTCATTTATTTTTCTGAATTGCACAATATGCGATATTTATTTTCATGAGGATACATGTCACCGAAGCCTGTGAAACAGAACTTTATTTGGTTTTGATAAACACAGGTTCTGATTGATTCATGATAACATACACTCAGGCAAAGATTTGGTGGTCTTACGTGGTAATTTATGTGCATCTCATGTTTCCTTAGCTGCCTTACATTGCTGTGATAAAGATACGATTCTTCAGCATGCTTTTGCCATAAAATACCATTTTTGTTGCGCAATAGAATTGGATGCATGTTCCTGATCTGATAATGCTTGTTTAGTCTTGTGAAATGTCGCTCAGTTTTTTTATTTTCACTTCTTCACAAAGTCTAAAATTACAGAGCACGAAAAAAATGTGTGATGGGCTGTTTTGTTATGAAGAACAGGATGTCATTTACCCTTAAAGAGGAACATTGAGAATGTTCTCATTTGAGAAGTCTTTTATTTATACAAAGTTTAAACACACATATTATATAAACAAACTTTTATGTTAGAATCGATTAGAATGTTGTCTGGCTATCACCAGACCAAGCTCAATCTTTTAAGATTGAACATTGGTCTGGGGAGTCTGCTATGTATTTTCTACTGCACAAGAGGCGTGGTCAAAAATGTCTCCGTATGCAATTGGATAGTCCTTCAACCAATCAGACCACAAGAGGCGTGATCAACGGGCATAATTCAAATGACTGTACGCAATTGGATAGTCCTTCAACCAATCAGACCACAAGAGGCATAATCAGCGGGCATTGATCCATCACTTCTCTTTCCGTCATTGTGTTAAACCCACCAATAGTGCGCCAGGTGGATAAGCCAGTCTGTGATTGGTTCCTGCAAATGTGTAACAGAAGCAGTAGAAATGAATGTACAGGTTTCCAGACTGAGCTGCAGCGCGAAATCAAATCGTCTGCAGATCAGGCTGGGTTTACCCAGATATTTTATATATATGTAGATGTATGAACATTTTGTGATATTTTATTAATTTTGTTCATTTTATTTCTTATTTATGCACCAGTTGAACAGTGTATTGTTTGAAATTGAAAGCATTAAAGCAATATTTACAAACACTTTTTATTGAACATTTCAGAGCATGTAAAATGGAGTGATGCCGTAAATTAATTGTTACATCAGAATTATTAGTCGATTGACTGAAATGTACAGTTTGAACTGATTCGCGGAAATTAAATGTACTGTTCAGATTTTATGCAGCATGCATTCTTGAATTCAGGTTGCACTGTATTTTCTATTTTTGTGCCACTTTTTTAGCTGTTACTTTGCATTTTGTTTCATAATTTTAATACGCAATGCTTAGTTTGATATCACCATTAAAATTATTAAAGGGTTAGTTCACCCAAAAATGAAAATTCTGTCATTAATTTCTCACCCTCATGTTGTTCGACACCCTCATATTCGGAACACAAATGAAGATATTTTAGTTGAAAGCTGATGGCTGAGAAAGGCTTCAGATAGGCCTCCATTGGCATTCAGTACATTCACACTTCCAAGACCCATAAAAGGCACTTAAAACGTCGTTACAAAGTCCATCTCACCACAGTGGCTCTACAATAATTTTACGATGCGACGACAATAGTTTTTGTGCGCAAAAAAAAATCTAAATAACACCTTTATCCAACTTGTTCTTGTCTTCCGTGTGTGCCTCCACGACGCATGCGCGAGAATATGACGTAGAATTTTCATTTTTGGGTGAACTAACCCTTTAAATATTCATAATATATTTGGGATTTTGCCCAGTCTTCCTGCAAGCCTGCTCATGCTCACACATACAGTTTAAGGTGTGTTATTATACAGTATGAAGAATCGATATGAGCGGCAATATGTGATAGGTCTGAATGTCCATGACGAGGATTGACCAAGTGTTTTAGCAACAGCATGTCATGCCAACCAGCAGTCAGTCTGTTGACATGGGCACCACTCAGGGCCTCTGCAAACACCAGCTTCAGGTTGAGGAATATAAAGGTACTTCACTCTAAATGTCAGATTAAGTAAGTAATTTCCTCTTCCGGATCCTCCTCTTTGAAATGCGTTTAGGTTAGACGAGGGATGAGAGAACAACAGAGAAAAACTGGAATGCCTGAGGAGAAATTTCCCCTAAATGAAAAGCAGGTGACCATCATACATCCAAGTAAGAGGTCACATTCTGACCCTTCCCTCCTCAGAGAGAGAGAGAGAGAGAGAGAGAGAGAGAGAGAGAGAGAGAGGAAATAGAGTGATGGAGTTGTTTTATTCATGACCCATCTAAACCATCTTGTGGTGGTTTGTGCTTTTTTGGCTTATCAAAATATCCCACCACATATATTCTTACCAAGGCTGCATTTATTTGATGAAAAATACAGTAAATTTTTTTTATATTATTTCATTTTTAAAATAACTTTTCTATATGAACATATTTTGAAATGCATTTTTTTCCTGTGATGCAAAGCTGAAATTTCAGCATCATTACTCCAGTCTTCAGAGTCACATGATCCTTCAGAAATCTTGCTGATTTGCTGCTTAATACACATTTCTTATTATCAATTTTGAAAATAGTTGTGCTGCTTATTTTTTTGTCAAAACTGTGATACTTTTTATTTTTATTAATAGAATGCTCAAAAGTACAGCATTTGTTTTAAATATAAATCTTTGTGGTCGGTTTAATGCGTCCCTGCTGAGTAAAAGTATTAAAAAGGAGACACTGTGGTCCAAAAGTTTTTAGACTTTTAGACTAGAGATCATTTCTTAATATTTGTTTTGAACTTTCAGTTTCCACATGATGCCTCCGTCTAGATAAATGTGTCTGTAGGGCATCATGTGTAACTGCAGCTCTTGCACTATGATTAAGTGTCTATTCTCAGAGTTCAGGAGGCAGTCATTTGTCTGTGAGATATTGTAAGAAGTGACAAATAAGTAGCTAGTATTCATGGCTTGGCAGCCATGTGCAGCTCATGAATGATGGGATATCTGCCCACTATTAGGAGCTTTAGGTGATGCAGGCCTCCAGTGACAACTGGGACTGTGATGCCCAGGATAGTTTGTAGTTTATATGAACATTTTGTCGTCAACGTTGATGTGTTCGAAGCAGGAAACATGGGCAACCTTGAGTTTGACAAGGGCCAAATTGTGATGGCTAGACCAGGGGTTTTCAAACTGGGGTCCGGGGACCCCCAGGGGTCCTCCAGAAGGTTCTAAGGGGTCCCCAGAAAATTTCAGAGAATAAAAAGACAAAGCAAAAATGGATAAAGTCTACTGAACATGCTAACTGTTTCATTTCTAAATGTTTCTCTCCTTTTTTGCCGTATATATACTTTCCAGAATTGTATTTGTTTGCTTTGTATCTTTCTAGTGAGTATTTCTCAATATAGTCCCCTTTATCGTGCTCACTGGGGATGTAAGGCAGTATTCTTAACGCAGTATATAACCTGCTTACATACATTTATTATGAAGGTTGCCAATACAAATAATTTTTTAATTGAAAATGTTCTTCTTCAGGTTTATACATCCAATATTAAGTATAGCCAATTTAAGTTTGCAAACAATATGTTGCATTTATAATGTCACACTTACTATATATATATATATATATATATATATATATATATATATGAATCACATTTTCTTTTACATCACGTGGATGGTCGGGTGCGTGTGCATGGCTTACCTGGGGAACACATGGCACCAGGATGCACTATGGGAAGAAGGCAAGCCGGCGGAGGCAGTGATGCTTTGCGCAATGTTTTGCTGGGAAACCTTGGGTCCTGCCATCCATGTGGATGTTGCTTTGAGATGTACTACCTACCTAAGCATTGTTGCAGACCATGTACACCCTTTCATGGTAACGGTATTCCCTGGTGGCTGTGGCTCTTTCAGCAGATAATGAGGTGTTAACTTGGCCTCCAAATTCCCCAGATCTCAATCCAATCGAGCATGTGGGATGTGCTGAACAAACAAGTCCGATCCATGGAGGCCCCACCTCACAACTTACAGGACTTAAAGGATCTGCTGCTAACATCTTGGTGCCAGATACCACAGCTGGTTCTGGAGTTGTCTGTTGAGTTGTGTTGGTGCGGATTCTGAGGCCTAATGTACAGTAATATAGAGTGCTCTATAACACTTTATTTTGATGGTCCCTTTTGAACATTCTGTTGACTATAAGTAACGTTGCAACCACATGTTGTATACTAACTCTCATTAGAGTATCAGTAGACTCTCTGCTTAATATCTGCAGACTATTTATTGTGACACTCCCCCAGCAGACATTCTATACTGACTATAAGTAACTTTGCAACTACATGCCAACTTATTCTAACCCAAACCTTATCAGTCTACTAATACTCTCTCTATATATATATACTCTAATGTGAGTTAGTAGATATGTAGGCGCAGTGTTATTTATAGTGAACAGAATGTGTTAAAGGGACCATCCAAATAAATCCAGTTTTTCAAAACTGCATGAAATGAAGAAGAACTCCATTTGTGGTGTTTTCTGAGGCAACATCCCATGTGGGCCTGCATATCTGTGTTTTGTTTTAAAAAGGCCTCATAGGACAGGTTTTCTAAGTGGTTTGACAAAAAAATCCAAGAAATTATTGGACTATAAGACGGATAAGCGAGTAATAGTCAACCACCCTGTCAGTTGTGTTTGTAGATGTGGAGCAGGATATGCTATATGCTATGGAGGTCATGGATATGTTAGTCATATGTGAATGTAGCATCAGGAAGAAAGGGTATAAAAATGTTAATGAATACCCCGGACTGAAGGACAAGTTTGAAAGAATGTGACAAGTCAAGTGAAGCCGGTGTAGTTCCGGCAGTGTTGGGGGCTCTGGGCTGTGACATCCCAACCGGAATAATGGCTTCAGCAGATCCCAGGAAAAATGACTTAATCTGGGCCCTGAAGAGAGTGATCATAAGAACAGCTCAGACACTGATCTTCAAGTTCCCAGGACCAGAGATTGACAGAGGAAGACCACCCGCAAACATGTGTGAAGAGAGTGAATATATAAATGTAATGTTTTACTCTGTAGCGATATTGATATCAACTGATGGATTAAACATTGAAATATTCTGGATTGTTTTATTACAGAAGTATGTGCCTTATGTCTCTTCCAAAATCTACCAACAGTATTGTCAATGAATATAGTGCACTTTTTCACATTTTCTTCCTTTAAGTATTTAAGTTACATGTATTTTGGCCACCCAGCTCAGTAGATATGTTGGCACTACTAGATCTGGCACTGTAAAGAGTCAATCAGTAAAGTATTTTGGTAGAATTTCTTTTGATTAGTGAATCTTCTAGATTATGAGTGGTGTGGAATCTGCCATGATGTTTATTTTTACCTTAACCCTCTGAAGTCTGAGCTGTTTTGGGGCCCTTTAGAAGTTTTGACATACTCTGACATTTGTGCTATTTTGAGTTTATAAACACATTAATAGCAAAAGTGTCATTACACTGTGTTCAGCACAAACTGGGCTACCATAATAGCCTCAGGTATGTGACTGAGAGAGCTAAGCAACAGGACACTTTGAGGCAGAATTGACTTGCTGCTTCTACTGAAGCATAGATAACATGTTTTGAGCCACACTTTTTGGTCATCATAGCTAGTTAATTGGCTAGAAAACAACATTTTGTTAAAATGTTTATGTTTACAATAGATTATATTTTAAAGTTAAAATTTGGTAACACTTTATTTCAATGTATTTCTTTACACTTATTTCAATGGTCCACTTTAGACAGTCTCCTATCTATATGTAACTTGGCAACTAAGTAGACTGTCTGCTTAATATCTGCTAACAATTTATTTTTATGGTCCATAACAGACATTCTGCGGCAACTTATTCTACTAACCCTAACCGCCTACTAACAATCTACTAGGGATAAAACGGTATGAACATTTCATATCACGATTATAGTGACCCAAATTATCACGATTATCAATATTATCACACACTGTAAAAAACTTCAGGTCTCCAATTTAAAATGTTCTAGTGGCTGGTCACATCTACATTTTAAAGTTGGCCAAATTAAATTTATGTGAATTAAATTGTATCAATTCACAGAAATTAAATTTGGCCAACTGAAAAATTTAGATGTGACCAGTCACTAGAAAATTTTAAATTGGAGAGGCCTGACATTTTTTACAGTGGCGGTTTTGTTCAAATGAGATGAAAGTGTTCAAAATGAACAGATGCACACACTGAAAACATTTCAACAAGTTTTATATTTGAAAAACAATAGCAACGCATTATAACAGCACATCCATGTATATCACAACGGACGCGCTTCCGTTTCATTCGAATGCAACTTGCGTCTCTGTTTTTGATTGTATTGAAAATGAAATCAGAGGACTTTACTATTAATACTACTATAATTTTTACTATAACTTCGTGATCATCTTGTCTGGACAATTGTTTTGTACACTGTACAAAATAGATTTATAAACAGGTGAGATTTAAAACATTAATCTCAATTCAATGTGCCCCCGTGATTATGTATGTGGTAAAGAAAATCTGTGTAATAAGTGTACAATGAATATACATTATTATCCCTTAAATGTCACCCTAGTCTTGTCTGAACTTGTTAGTTCGTCTTTTGCTCAAGCTTCACGTTGTTATTTCCCAGACGTAGTTTTAGTATTGAGGTCAAAGTCCACTTGCCTTGCGTTCGCAGATTTGAAGTGTTTCCTCCTAAAGTCCAGCGACTTTCTTCTTGCAGAACATGAAGACAGGGTGACCATCTTCGATTGAGTTTCCCTCTGGACTTTTGTAAAAGCCAAAATATGACCACACCTCAGATTTGGTCTTTTTAGAAGGCTGAAAAACCTCCCGGCGCTCTCTGTCTTCTTTTAAAAAAACTAAGTTGCGTGCTGCACCAGACTGACACTGGCTGGACAGGATTTACTGCGAGTTTTCAAAATCTTGATAATGAAACACGGTTTTAATGATCATTACATTTTAAATGCTATTACTAACCGTCAGTACATTTTATAGTGGTTTATCGTGAAACCTGTAATCGTTCCATCCCTTCAATCTACTAATACTCTAAGTAACAACTATGTCAACTAACTCTCATAAGAGATAGTAGAATGTCTAAAGTGGACCATCGGAATAAAGTGTAACCTAACATTAAAGCAACAAAAGTAGAAACATAATAATTACAGCATTAGAAAGTGAGACTTTCCTGTTTACTTCAGTGCATAAAACTCAATGCATGTTCATGTTTGAAAGTGATTTAAAATGATGGGGCAGGTTGCACATGCTGTCTTGAAAGGTGTATACATTATCTCTAAAAATATGAAGACGAATGAGATTCTTCCTTCAGGAACCCTGTAGTGTAATGTAAAGGTTTGTCTGGGTCGAGGTACAGTCGGTGGAACTGTGCCAGCTGTCTGATGAGGTTTCACTAGATCTGTCTGTACTGAAATGGGAACTGGTTTCCGTCTGTCATCCTCACTACATCTCCTCTTCCTGAGGAGCCCCTGTGGGATAGACTGATCCCGGTCCTCAACACTGGCCGGGGTAGACCAAGGGATTGGGGAGCAAATCCCTACATTACATAAACACACTCATCATAATAAATAAGTAAATGAGTGTCTGGCCTTGAGTGCTACTAATATAAACATTTAGCCATTGCTGATTCCTTAGATTGCTTAGGGCAGATAGTGGCTAATTAGATCCAGATGGAAGGGATTTGTGCTACAGTGCTTTTGTGTGAGGTTTGTTTGAAATGCTAAAACAACTGTAACCATTTGACCCAGGATGTTTGGAAGAAAGTGAATTGTCCCTCAATCATCAGTCATTCATGTGTCTCTGCAGTTTTGGAGAGAGATGGCAGCCAAAAACAGTCAGAAAATCCAACTTTCAACTACAGAGCAACTCAAAGTCTTCTAATTGGTCAAAAAATAGCATCCCACTGTCTTTGTGACAGTGGGATGCTATTTTTTGACCAATTAGAAGACTTTGATACCTCATGACGCCAACAGAATTTCAGTGATGTAGGGATATTTTCCATGTGCTATTCCATAAAAAAAATCACTTACAGATAGGGATGGATAATTTATTGGTACCAAATCAGCTAACTTATATCTCTTTTATATAAAATACATCTATGTATTTATTTTTACTTCAAACTATTTCATGATCTAGTATGAATTTAAAAGGAATATAGATACACTGGGACACAGATTTAACCCTTTAAGAGTTTTTCAGGGACTATCTAACAAACATCCCAGATGCCTCGTCCTCTATTTTGATGAGGACTTATTTTGTAAAATTCAAACAGCATAGTTTTTATGTATTGCAGGTTTCAAAATGTATTCATATTTCATACTGTATATTATGATCAGTGTTGGGGGTAACGCATTACAAGTAACTTGAGTTATGTAATCAGATTACTTCTTCAAGTAACTAGTAAAGTAAAGCATTACTTTTCAAATTTACAATAAAATATCTTAGTTAGTTTTTCACATTTATTTGACTGACAGCTCTCCTGTCCCAATGTTGAGAAAAACCGAGAGTAAGTGCAGAGGCGTTGTGTGTAAACATGATGGTTATTATTGTAGTTCTAGACTTAATGTGAGCATTTATTCATCTCACTTGCACAATAAAGATTCATTACTCCTCAAAATGAATAAAATCAGTCAAAGGCTAAATCAGAGTACCATGAAAATAATTAAATGTTAAATAAAACAAATGTTTTTATGCATTTAATCTACCTTTATTGACCAATGTCTTGCTGCTGACATTTGATGATTTAGTTAAACAAGCAAAAATTACTAGATGTTTTTATTGGTTTTATTGAGCTGCACCCTCTACTGGTTATGCGTGAATTCACATTTTTACCTCAGCCTGAGGTTTATTATTTCAATTTTGGTATAAAGAGGTCTTTAGATTTGCACAAAAATCTTTTTTTCAAAGTAACTTTTCCCCAACACTGATTATGATATTATGTCAAAATTCTTTTAAAGCATCCAAACAATTTTTGTTTTATTTATTTAACAAAAAAGTATAGATTTATAATATTAGGATTCATAAAATCACTCATAGCATTATTATTTTAATTGTCATTATTTATTTATTTATGCAAAATGGTATTGTTTATAATTAGGTATGCACCGAATCCAGGATTCGGATTCGGACGAATATCGCGCTTTTTGACGGGGTTCGGTTTCTGCCAGATTTTTTTTCAACCGAACCAAACCCTAGGCTTGCACTATGCTGGTCGATGTAATGATGCCTCCGTTGATCACTGGAAGGTGTTTACTAGGTGGACCGTTCGACTGCAGTCGGCTGTGAGAAAGTGAAAATGGAACTCGTGAGCAGAAAAAGTGTTGTTTGGCAGTACTTTCAGTCAAAAGAAGGCGATTCAAGTCGAGCTTCATGTTCAATTTGCAATGCCGATTTGTCTCGTGGTGGCAGGGACCCTAAACAATAGCCGCTAATAGCTGGAAGTTGTTTACTTAATTAATGTGTTTACTGTGATAATGGACTGAGGATGGGAGTAGGATTCGGTATTCGGTTTCGGATTCAGCAGAATCTTAACCAGTGGATTCGGTATTCAGCCGAACCCCAAAAATCTGGATTTAGTGCATCCCTATTCATTGGTCATTCATTGGTAATCTGCCATAACATGAACGTAATCATAGGCCAGAACAGTATCGTACATCCCTGTCATTTGAATAATTTTGTTTGACAGTCTTTCCTTTTTTATATGGAGGAAGTTTACCTCAGTTGCAATATGTTTTAGCTTTTTTCACTTAACAGACTTCGCTCAAAAATGCTTTGTTTGACAAATACAACCCGTTTCCCGCGGATGTTATAGCAGAACTCGATCGGACCCTTGGGCTCTCTCTTACACTTTCAATTCAATGAGTCATTTGCCTCCCTCAAATCAATGCAGCATCAGTCCTTGGTGTTCTTTTAATGCTTCTCTTGTCCTCAGATGCTCTTGGGGCACCTCCTATGGTGAGGGAACCCCCTACGGCGCCCAGAATTTGGTTTCAAACCCTTTAAAGGGCAAGGAGAGGGAGACGTCCTCTGTGTGTTTGTGTGGATGTGGGGTCAAAAAGAGTGGAAGGAAAGGGAGGGGGGTGAGGTCAAAGGTCAGACCCCCCTTGCTGAGAAATGTTTTTGTGAGCAGAAGAATTGCTGCGTTGTGAAAGAAAACATTGTGGTGGGATGGGTGGGGGTGGGTGTCCCAAAGAGGCCAGACCCTCTCAAACCCACAGTCAGGTACAGAAAATGGGATGTTTCAGGGCGAGGGGAAGGCAGCAAGCAGGTTGCATACTTCCAGGTGGTCTCGCACCATGCCGTTGAGATGAATGGGAATGCCAATGAACTGATTTTCCTCAGGCAATATAGATCTTGAACAGACAGAAATCTTGGTTGAGTTTGTGCCAAGAGAGATGGCAGGTAGTTTGAAGGCATCAAATATTGGTTTTGCCAAGAAGAAATGTTCCTGGAACAACATATTTTGTTGATCCTGGAACAACATCCCTGTCTGAAAATGTAGTGCTAACCCTATCTCTACCCCTAAACCTTACCCTATCCATAACTTACCCCTAAAATCGGATGGAAATCATAGGTGAATAAGAATGGCGCAGACGCACCTAACCCTGGTTGTAAGACTTGACATAAACTGTAAACTTGTCCCTCAAATCTGATTGGTTGATTGGGGTGTTGTTTCAGGATCAACAAAGAGGATCTATGCACTTGGTGAAATCACATTCATTGTCAAACACCAATGGAGAAGACAAATCTATCCTCCCAATAGTCCCAACTCTCCACAAAACCCTCCTTGTTCCAAGATGTGGTGCGAACAAGGAATATAATCACTGGAGAAGATCCAGATCTTCAAATCACTGTTTTGGCTACATGTTCCAGAAATCTTAGGCTCTGTGTATTGTTCTTGACAGGACATGTCAAGAAACATCTCACTGTTATTGTATTCTATTGTTGACATCCTAGTACTCAAACTTAGTACACTTTTCCAAATGACCTAATGGTGTGAAAATAAGTTTAGCCTAGTGTCCAAGAGTTCAGGAGACCTACTGGTAATATACTGTGCAAATGAGTCTGTTTTGCTATATTATTAGCAGTTCTTCGTAAGCTGCTTACCTTGTGCTGCACTGTGGACATGAATAATATTGCTTTCTAACTGTGCGTTCACACCGCCGCTGCCGGCGAGAGCGTCAAACTTCGCTCTGGCCGCTCTGCCATCGACGCTGTAGAAAGATTAGTGGACGCGCTGCCGCTCTGACGTAGATTGAATGCTTGGTATTTTTTAAAACTGCATTTAAAGGGGCTGCAAAGCAAACAATCATGTTGATCGGCGTTTGTGCAGACTGACCACAGGTAGGGTATAACTGTATAATATAACCTCATGAAATCATTTAAATGTAAAAGTAAAAAAAAAGCAGATCGATGGAAAGAACTTAACAATTATAGTGACATGTTTGCTAACGAAATATACCAATTAAAAGCCATTTGTGTGGTGTATAAATAATCTTATCAAACCTGCTACAACAGCAGTGATCAACCTCTCCTCTATTTTGCTTGGGAACTAATGTGGTGGGAACCAAAGTTTCCAGGACAGCGTTCTCTAGAATCATCTCAAGCGGAGCACTACTCCATTCCCATTGGTTGCCGCCTAACCGCGTCATAGCTCATTAGCATAAAGTTGACCTGATTTCAACTCTCCTCGATGCCCAAATCGTCCAAGACGCACCGCGCCGCTCTCGCCGGAGCTCACCGCCGGGCTCCCATTGAAAATGAATGACTTCCGGCCACTTTGACGCTCTCGCCGGCGGTGGTGTGAACGCACAGTAAGCGATGGGCCTTTGACCAGCAAATATAAAAAACGAACAAACAAATCCCATAGATTTGCCCTGAAGGATAAACCCTAACCATATTTAGGCTCTTTTGAGAGACTTGGGGCAATAAACAACCACCTTGAAGACCCTAGAAACAACCCACAATTATTTTATAATTACATATTTTGCATCCCTATACATCACCTTTAATTTGAATGATTTAGTTTTTTACACACAGGCATAGAAAGCAGCAACCCAAAACACCCCAGCCATGTTTTGGCTTTAGAATTTGGGTTGGGTGATGTTTACCAAATTGGTATCAGATGATGTCTACAGTGAAACATTTCGATGGACGATGACATCGGGGGGTTGCGTTTGAGCGATAAGCTCCGTTAATGTGGCGCGCATCTGGAGAATGAGAGAATGCGCACAGAGCTGAATATCTTGATGTCTGTCAGCAATCGGCTCTGGACGAATGCATCGTCTATCAGCCTAGTCTCGCGTAGCCAGACCTTCAGACTGACGGCAGAAGGTCTGGACTCTATCGCAGTTTTCATAGAACGGCGACTGCCCCAGAGGACTTTTGACTGACATGTAATGCAACCAATCACAGATCATGTTATCATGTTTAGGGGTGTGAAAATGTCAAGTCAATGTCCCTGCAATAACAGACCGGCATGCATCTATAAATTATTTGTTCAATAATACAAGTTTACTGCAACAATGGAGCCACAAACTTCACATACTTTTGAAAATCCAGCATTTTGTTGATCCTGATGGTAAGCGTTGATTGTCACAGTTGTAGACACAACGGCGTTCTTCTTCTTGTACCAGCAGCCATATCACCCTGTAGTCCAAGACTGGTTTCCCACTGAAGCTAAGCAGGGCTGAGCCTGGTTAGTACCTGGATGGGAGACCAACTGGGAAAAACTAGGTTGCTGTTGGGAGAGGTGAGGCCAACGGGGTCTGTGTGGGTCCTAACGCTCCAGTATAGTGATGGGCACACTATACTGTAACAAGCACAATCCTTCGGATGAGACGTTAAACCGAGGTCCTGACTATCTATGGTCATTAAAAATCCCAGGATGTACTTCAATAAAGAGTAGGGGTGTAACCCCGGCATCCTGGCCCATTGGCCCCTGTCCATCATGGCCTCTTATTCATCCGCATATATATATACGATTGGCTTCATCACTGTCTCCTCTCCACCAATCAGCTGGTGTGTGGTGGGCGTTCTGGCACAATATGGCTGCCATTGCATCATCCAGGTGAATGCTGCACATTGGTGGTGGTGTAAAGCGCTTTGAGTGCCTAGAAAAGCGCTATATAAAAAAAATTTAACAAATGACAAATGAGGGAGTTTTGCGCCACAACATTTGTTTCTAGGTGGACCGTTAAAGAACGCTACACACGTCTCGTGGACATCCTGTTGAATTCAACCAATCAAAGGATGACTTTGAAACTCCTGAAGTGTTTCCAGATAAGTGTGCCATATGCATCAGGTTTGTGGGCTTGACGTCTGAGGTTGAGACTACTATCGGCCCAACCCTAATTAGAATATCATAGAAGCATAGATGTTGTCTCTTTAGGCCAGTGTATGGCCTAAAATGTCGGACCCAACCATCTTATCCTGGCTCTGCAATATAATGGATACATTGGGATGGGCTCTTCCGATATGTGGACAAACTCCAGCATTGTGTTGGCATGTTTTGCAGCTTTTTGGGTTCATTCACAGGTGAAGATGTTTGTGTTTTTGCATTTGTATGGTTCGAGGGAGTGATTGATGTATCAGGTAAACACAAGAGGGTGGATTTGAAGTGTTTGTGTGTGTGTTTAAAGGATTTATGAGGAGAATTTAGGGTGAGTGTATTTGTATAAGGTGATTTTTAAGGGTGACCGTGAGTGTATGTGTGGGTTTTGCGAGATTTATGCTAAGCCGCAGTGTTGAGCATAGTACGTTGAGGCAGATATATGGGAATGAGTAATGTTTAACGGGGCTAAATGATTGGAGAGGGAAAATTAAATAAGGCCACTTGGAGGTTTAGCTTTAGAGAGCTTTACTGAGCAAACAAAACGCTGACTGTATCTGAAATTACAGACTTGTTCACTCATTCACTGTGCCCTATAGTGTATGCCACAGAGATTGATACATCAGGAAGGTGTGAAAGGAAAGGAGTGAACACCTTCAGACAGTGTGGATGCATTTAATTCACAGCATTTACTTGCTTATTTGATAATCTGATTATTTATTCAACGATGCTTTAAAATGCAATTCTTACATACACTTGAATACACCCGTTTTATGATGAGCATATATGATAACACTTTAGTTTAGGGTGCAATATTCTGCATGCCATAATCCTACCCAATACCTAAACTTAAAAACGACCTTACTAATTATTAATTTTATTGAGGAACAAGTTCTAGCTTATAGTTAGTGAGAATTGGAGCCTAAACTTATGTGTGACATATTTATGTTTATTATTTAATTTATTTGTTTGTTCAAATCTTTAAATATGATGCAACTCCCCCAAAACCTGATGGTATTTATCAAATTCAAGGTATAGGGAAAATATGTGAATAACGGAAATTACTTGGTTACACCACAAGACATTAAATCAAAGTTTTCTGGAAATTGGCATGAAAGTGTGTCTAGACTATATGAAGCCAACATGAATACAAAGCGTATATTTATAAGAACCTTCCTTCGGTTTAAAAGGTTTTTCCTTTTCTTTATCCATTTCATCACTCGTTTGTATTTCACTGTCCCATATAGAGAATTCCGAAAACACTATACAATGGCTAACATCCAGCAGAGTGCACAATATTGGGACCAGGGAGTGATTTCGGACACTGTGTCTTTCTGTTTCTTTCTGCATAAGGAAAAGGCTTAGCAAGGTGACCATATACATCAGGAATGTGTGTGCGCTTTACAGACAGGCTTGCTGTAACGATCTGCTGGAGCATGCTGCTTTAAAGAGGACGTGCTTAAGTAACCACTGCTGTAATTTAACATCACTTAAGGGCAGATTTGAATACCCTGGAAGGACTTCATTCACATGGTTAATTTACAGATTAGACACTAAGAGGATTGTAGGTGAATGGCTGTATTCACCACGCCTCACAGGACGCCTACAGACACTTTCCCATGATGTTTAGCAGGGTTTCACATGGAGAGGCCAGTGCTTTCCAACTGTACTAGGATATAAAACCTGAAGCCTTTAACGAATGTCCCTACATCTGTTGAGTATCAGCCTTGATTTACTCACATTTCAGTCCCATCCTTGAAACTATAGGAATGTCATTGCATTATAGAACATGTTGAATTGATTATACCGAAGGACTGTTTGAAATCGCATTTTATACTACTCTTTTAAATCTGCAGTCTACTACTTTTTCCTTGTTTACATCTATCTATCTATCTATCTATCTCTATCTATCTATCTATCTATCTATCTATCTATCTATCTATCTATCTATCTATCTATCTATCTATCTATCTATCTATCTATCTATCTATCTATCTATCTATCTATCTATCTATCTATCTATCTATCTATCTATCTATCTATCTATCTATCTATCTATCTATCTATCTATCTATCTATCTATCTATCTATCTATCTATCTATCTATCTATCTATCTATCTATCTATCTATCTATCTATCTATCTATCTATCTATCTATCTATCTATCTATCTATCTATCTATCTATCTATCTGTCTGTCGTTCTATCTATCCTGTCTATCTGTCTGTCTGTCGTTCTATCTATCCTGTCTATCTGTCTGTCTGTCTGTCTGTCGTTCTATCTATCCTATCTATCCTGTCTATCTGTCTGTCTGTCGTTCTATCTATCCTATCTATCTGTCTGTCTGTCTGTCTGTCTGTATGTCTGTCTGTCATTCTATCAATCATTCTGTCGTTCTGTCTGTATCTATCTATCTATCTATCTGTCTATCTGTCTGTCTGTCTGTCTGTCTGTCTGTCTGTCTGTCTGTCTCTGTCGTTCTATCTATCATTCTGTCTATCTGTCTGTCTGTCATTCTATCTATCCTGTCTGTCTATCTGTCTGTCTGTCATTCTATCTATCCTGTCTGTGTGTCTGTCTGTCTGTCATTCTATCTATCAGTCTGTCTGTCTGTCTATCTGTCGTTCTATCTATCTGTCTGTCTGTCGTTCTATCTATCATTCTGTCTGTCATTCTATCTATCCTATCTATCCTGTCTGTCTGTCTGTCTGTCTGTCATTCTATCTATCAGTCTGTCTGTCTATCTGTCGTTCTATCTATCTGTCTGTCTGTCGTTCTATATATTATTCTGTCTGTCTGTCTGTCTGTCTGTCTGTCTGTCTGTCATTCTATTTATCTGTCTGTCTGTCTGTGTGTCTGTGTGTCTGTCATTCTATCTATCGTTCTATCTATCTAATGTTGAATCTGTCTGACGTTCAATCTTTCGTTCTATATTTATCAACCGTTCTATATATTTATCAATTGTTCTATCTATGGTTCTATTGTTCTATCGTTCTATCGTTCTATCTTTCGTTTTATTGTTCTATCGTTCTATCTATTGTTCTATCTATCGTTCTATTATCTAACGTTCAATCTATCTATCGTTCTATATTTATCAACCATTCTATACATTTATTAATCGTTCTATCTATCGTTCTATTCCGTCTATTTATCTGTTGTTTTATCATTCTATCGTATCTATCTTATCTCAATGTCTAGCTAGCATAATGTGTCTCCAGATGTCTTTTGTTTTGATTATGTATCTAATTCAATGCCATTCATTTTTAAGTGTGACTTAAGTGTCCAGATACTTTTTCTGACACATGGTTTCCTTTCTCCTGAGCAAAATGAGTTTCTGATGGTAACACACCTCCTTTCCTGCCTCAGTGCTGTTGGCCGTGTGCCCAGTCTGTGTCTTGTCGAGCTGAAAGGATGGAGAGAAAGTGAATGTGTGTCAGAGGGAGTGAGACACAGAAAGAAAGAAGCTTCTGGGCCTGGTGGATGAAGCTTTCAGTAGCTAAATGAGGGTGTGTTAGCAGGCACATTGATGGCTCATTTAAAGGAACAGTTCACCCAAAAATGTTGTATCAAATCCGCATCACTTTATTTATTCCATGGAACAGCACTTCCTGCCTGTGTCCAGCCCCACTGTGAGAATACAGTGTTATCTTTCTCCTCCAGCTTCTCTTGGAAACGTCTTCCCTTACGTCAAGTTCAAAGAAAGCCATCAAAGAGAATCACAGGTGGTTTTACAGCACTCACACACACACACACACACACACACACACACACACACACACACACACACACACCCCCATCTGGACTCATTGTTGTCCTGTAGTAACTGCATCTGAGACCAGGTGCTGGTGCTTGTAGTGGTACGGTTGTGGGAAAATTTTTTCGGCATGAGCGTCTGACTCACAAGAAGTGACAGTGTCAGCTAGGCACTTCCTGTCAGAAACCCTATTCCTACCCCTAAACCGAACCTAACTTACCCCTAAAATCAGAGGGAAATAACCCCTGACCCTGTTTGCAAGCCTAAATATGACAAACTGTAAAATTGTTCCCCAAATCTGATTGGATGATTGGAATGTTGTTCCAGGACCAACAAAGATGTGGATCCAGGAACATGTTGCACTTGGTGAAATCAGGTTCTGCGTCAACTATACTGGGTTGCCATTTTATTTTCACAAAGACTTGTAGCTGAATTAAAGGTCCTGTTCTTCGTGATCCCATTTTTCAAACTTTAGTTAGTGTGTAATGTTGCTGTTAGAGCATAAATAATACCTGTAAAATTATAAAGCTCAAAGTTCAATGCCAAGCGAGATATTTTATTTAACAGAAGTTCCCTTTCAAAGCCTACAGCGAACGGCCGGTTTGGACTACATCCCTGTACCTGCTTTAATGACGTCAGCAGAACAGTTTGTTGACTAACCTCCGCCCACAAGAATGCACAAAAAAGGGGGCGTGGTCTTGTTGCTCTCCCACGTGGAGAAGCGGAAGTGTTGCGTTCGTAGAGTGTTTGTCGCCGTGTCGTCGAGACCGGTCGAGACGCTGTTATTTTCATCCCGGAGTCAAATCACCTTTGTTTGGCCTTCAGGGACGCTGTACTTTGAGCACATGCATCTCCCCGTTATGGTAAGAGGCGTGACCTTTCCGGGCAACGTGCGCTAAACTGCTGTCGAATCACAACACTGGAACCGCTGGCACAATCAGAACTCGTTACGTATTTCTGAAGGAGGGACTTCATAGAACAAGGAAATCCTCAAGCCGTTTTTAGGACAGTGAAAACAGCGGTATACAGATAAGTAAATTGTGTGAAAAATACTGCGTTTTTTTACACGCAAAACATGAACACGTTATATTGCACACTGTAAACACAATCAAAGCTTCAAAAACACAGGAAAAACGGGACCTTTAAGCATTAAAGGTGCGGTATGTAGGACTGACAGCTACTGTTCGATATAGGTACTGCAGTCCAAATTCAAAATATTGGAGATTGTTTCCCCCACTCCAACCTCAGACTCCATGCTCACGCGGGTTGCCTGCTTGAGGACACGCAACAGGAGCGAGCGCAATTGCCACACTGTAAGTTGATGATTTTCATAGAGATTTTTAGATGGATGCTTTTTAGGTCGTATAGAATCATATTAACCCCCCGGAGCCGTGTGGGGCAGTTATATGATGGATAGATGCACTTTTATGGACTTCAAAAACGAGGCAACAATTCACTGCCATTATAAAGCTTGGATTAGCCAGGACTTTTTTTATTACAACTCCGATTTTATTTGTCTGAAAGAAGAATGTCATATACACCTAGGATGACTTGAGGGTAAGTAAATCATGGGCTAATTTTCATTTTTGGGTGAATTAAACCTTTAATACTAAATACTTCCACTTGTTACCCCCCAAACAATACGGCCAGGCTCCGCCGTATTTAGTGTTATAGCCTTATAGATGGAGGTCTTGATGGCTGATCACCTGAGGCTTCCCCTCTGAACCCTTAATCAATGAAGTAATGAGGGATCAGTGGACCTGTGTTTACCCTGCTGTCTGACATCCATGTCCTGCGCTGTCTCCTCTACCCGCCCCACCTCTTCCTCTCATTGGGGTGAGAGGCTGTATTGTCTGGTGTGTGGATTGGTCGTCTGAATGGGCCTGAGTGCCTTTCCCAGGGGCTTAGTGTCTCGGCGAGGGGGCTGTGTATACAGTTACGCAGGCCCTGGGAGATGATGTGTGCCCTGCTCCGGGGGCTCGGCCTTTGTGCCAGTCTGAGAGAGCGAGATGGGCCATTTGAAAGGCTGGCAGTTTTGGGTAGTGATGGGATTGGGTAATTCGTAACCCCATCTGCTTCAAAAGACTGTGGAAGGTTAGCCAGCATGATTCCTGCATCCCCAGCCACAACGTCCCACAACAACAACCCGTATCCCAGAATCCCTGCATTGTCCTGAAACAATTGCGCAACAGCGGAGCCTGGCCGTATTGTTTGGGCGGTATGTATACGTATGTATTTTCGGAGTAAACAAGGGAGTATCAGTAGAGGAGTGTGTTTGTGTTTGCGTGCCAAGATTCTTTTTGTCAGTGTTTCTCAGTCTTATTCAGTTTAGCCTCCTGGAGCCGTGTGAATAAAAGCTCACGGGGCCCGTCTCACTGTCAGGGATGCAGACTAGTCTCATTCTCCTCTCACACAAGCTCAGATTGAGACATTTTCCTGTCTGGTCTTTTGCGCTGTCTCTCGCTCTCTCTTTTTTTTATTTGTCCTGAGGCTCCCTCAGTATTCATTCGTGTGTGTGGTATGCTAAAAGGTATGCAAAATGTGGCAATGTGAGAAAGTGTTTTGATTTCAAATGAATGGTTTACCCAAAGTGAATATTTTGGCATTATTTAATCGTCCTCAAGTTTCCCCTATTTTTCTTCTCATCATCCTGTGTTCAAAATGTCCAAAAATGCATCGAAGCGTTGCATCAAATCCTACCATCGTTGACCATTGATCAGGGGAAGATTTTTAGTGAAATTACAGATGGTTTTTTATGGTTTTATGGGTGACAACTTTTTTTCTGCTCAAACCAAGCATTGTAAGGTTAATACTGTCAGAATGGATATCAGTACAGATACTTCTAAAAAATGGAAAGTTACATTTCTGGGGAGCTGTTTAACATTAAAAAAAAACTTTATTAACATAACAGACTATCAAACTTGTACTTTTTTTATTCATTAAAAATCATAAAATATGATTTAGCAATATTATTACAACAAAAACAACAATAATATATTATTATTTTTATTTACTACAACACTAAATAAATAAATTAATAAATATTATTTTTATTAGTGCTGTGCTGTCAAACGATTAATCACACCCATAATAAAAGTTTGTGTTTACATAATATATGTGTGCGTACTGTGTATAATTTTATATATATATATATTAGCTTTATATATTTATTTATATATATATACACATACACATAAGAATTATACGCACACATGTAAACACAAACTTTTCTTGTGGATTATGGATGCGACTAATCATGATTAATTGTTTGAGAGCCTATTATTTATTTATTTAAACTTTGATTTAAACTTTTACCCCAATGATTTATTGTTTTAGGCATAAAGAAGACGCAGATTTCAATATTTCAATACTTCACTGCTCTGTCTGTTTGAATCCAGTGTTCAGATGAGTGGATGGAGAAATAGTTCCTCTCCTACACAACTATTTGCGAACACAATTCATTTATTTTTTTTCTCATTTTGATCCTTTTCCAACATCAGTATCAGTCGGAAGTATTGATATTTCAAGATCGTATTGCTGCAGAAGATTTGGCATATAACAAACAAGTCATATGGACTACTTTTATGGCGCTGATATGTTGATTCTTGGTCCTTTTGGGACTTGACATTTTTTTCAGAAATTCTCATTTTGTTTCAAGAGAAACATCTTACAGTCTTCGAACAACATGAGGGTGAGTAAAAGATGACAGAAATGAACGGTTTCTTTTATTAGTTCCTTTAATTCCTGGGTTTTCGAACTGGGTTATCTGTATGTGTAGATTGTGTTAGTAACAGCATCTGTTAAAGACACACGGATCTCAGACTGGGGCTCCTAACCGGCACATTGATTGTTTATGGCTAATTAGATTAGGCTAATCACATTAAGTTGATGCCGAGGCTCGTCTTGACGGAGGAATAGAAATGAGACTGTGTCATTGTTGGCACGTAGCTGTCAATGTCACACTGTCCCGTGGAGTTTCATTCCGGTGAGGTCTGCACATAAAGCATCTTTGTCCACCTGAAATAAACCCTCAAGCATGATTCCAGCATTGCTTTGCATTGTGGATCATAAAGACATAATGTAGACTGGTCAAAATGTTACATAATCAACATGATCTAATTCAGATGAAGCATGTTTATTGTGGTGGTGTTAGTCATATACGGTCATTTCTTCTATGTGCAGTAGTTCTGATCCATTACATGTATTTTTACAGCGTCTGATGTTTGCTAAGCTCCTCCCCTTTAGTTACTGTTGCTCACTCTGATAAACTTTACAGAATAAAGACACTTGGGAGTTTGTTGTCCAAATGTCAAAAACACTTCAGCACCAGTGCCAGCTGAACTTCACTGCCCTCTCTGTGCTGCTCCGTCACCATTACAATATATGAGACACGTGGCATATCAAATCCCTGCCAAACTAGACTGGCAGTCGTAGGGGAGGGCCGCCTTCATGGTGCTTAAATCTGCTGAAATTCAGTTGCACACCACTGAGGTTTATTGGGGAACATTTATTTAGCTATTTAAAAAAAAAAATAACTTCTGTTTATTAATCTATTTTGTAGTTTTTATCAATATGTTTTATATATATATATATATATATTGTACTTTCATTTTAATTTTAGTTAAAGTTTTAGTAATTTTGTTGTGTTTTCATATTTTCATTCGTTTTTTAAATGTCTATTTGATATGTTAATTTAATTTGATTTATTTTGTGTTTTATTTAAAAAACTTTTAGTACATCAAGGTAAACTAAATAAAAATGAGCAATATTGCCTTGGCAACTAGCTTAAATAAAATATGTTTATAAGTTTATATTATTTATTTTTATTTTATTTTTTTATTAATTTAATTTAATTTTTAATTAAAAAAAATATTTTGTGTTTTATTTTAAAATGTTAGTTCATCAAAGAAATATTGCCTTGGCAACTAGCTGAAATAAAATAACTTTATATGTTTATTTTATTTTATTTTTTATAATTTTTTTTTAGATTGGTTTCTCTGTAAATCCAGATAAACAACATAACATTGATTATTTAACTTTTGCCATCACTTCAAGGGCATTTACTCATCTTAGCCATTCACCATCACGCACATTACCAACAAATTCTTTACCACCCTCTTGCTCAAATCTCCTGCTTAACACTTAAACATTAAAATGCAGGCAGGAAAAAGAAATGTCAGACATCATTATGGATAGTAAAAATATGAAGGCCTTAAAGAGGGGGTCCGTTCAGGTCCAAATGTGCAGTTCCAGCTTACATAACACACCTGCGGCGGCCCAAATCCTGTCCATGTCTCTCTTGTTTTTGGATGGCCCCTGTCTCCCCTCTCGCTCCTACTGAGGGTGAAGCACAGGGGCCTCAGTCATACCTAAACGCAGCTGCACCATTCCCAAATAAGGTTCTCGGTTTCATCGAGATGGTCTGGGTTACATTTTCACTTTAGTGAAAAAAGAACAAGGCGATCTCGACATTTTTGTTTTTCCTTAGAAAAGCTGCTTCTCTCATACAGTACATGCACATACTAAAAAGTAATGAAATATACATGTAATTGACTGGATAAGATATATAATAATAATAATAATGGTTATTGCTAGAAATATGTCAGCTGGTAGTAATTTTGATATTCTATTTTATTCTGTATATACTGATATGTAATTTATTCAGTTATAACATTATTCAGCGTTCACAGAACATTTTTTTATACATTGCTATGTTGTATGCGAACATGCATTGATCATTTTTTAACTAGATTTTTACTCTACATAAATTCGATCTCATTTTATTTGAACATTGAACATGAAATCCCCCTTTTTGTCATTATCTCTGTAACATTCCTTGTTTCTTTCCCACTGCAGCCTGAGGAGTTTGAAGCCGTCCACTCCCACACCTTCCGGCTGAAGACGTTCAAGAAGGGGAAGCACTGCGGCGTGTGCAAGCAGACTGTAAACAATGAGGGTCTCATCTGCAGAGGTCAGTCCAGGGGAGGGTGGACCGCCTGTGGGGTGTCTTGCACTAGGGACATCTGTCCGTCCCAGCATCTGATGAGAGCTAATGGAAAAAGGTCAAGATGTTTGTGAGGGTGGCAGCTGCTCCCAGTGACCAGTCAGTCACTTCCTCTAATGAAACGTAATCATTAACCCGATTAGGCCACTGAGAGAGTGTGTGTGTGTGGCGTTACAGGCAGGGCTTCGACCACTGCACGCCTGTTGGCCTCTGGAAATGACATGATCGCCTGTGTGACTTTAGGCGCAGAACAGAGTGAAAGAGCCACACAAGTTTCCCATTAAGACCGGATGCTTGGGATGGATATTCTGCGATTCACCTGTTTTGAGTCCCGCTGTGGTGAGGATTCAGCCGGAATGGAATGTCAACCTCCATTATGGGAAGTCTAGAAGTTAAAGCCTGATTTCTGCTTGAGGTTTATGCGCTAACGCCAGGGTCTCGCCATCATCAGGGCTGTTTCTTAACACTTTAACATAATGACACTGCATAGTTGTACTTAGGTGGCTGAATATTAGAATAAAAAAGATGGAATTTTTCAAATGATATTCAGAAATTCAAATATTGGTAACACTTTATTTTAAGGTGACCGTTACACGTTAGCTTCTACATGTACTTACTATAGTAAATGAACAGTACATTCTGCATAATTACAAGTAACCAATCAAACCCTAACCATAGTTTTTATTAATATTACTCAGTGCTTATTTGAGGAAGTACAATGTAGCTACGTCACCTTAAAATAAAGGGTTACACTTTATTTTAAGGTGTCATTGTTACAGTGTAATTATTAGGGCTGTGAATCTTTGGATAGGGAGCGAATCGATTCGATTCACGATTCATAGGTTTTCGATTCAAGAACGATTTTTGCCAATTCAGAACGATTCGATTCGAGACGATTCACATAAAAATTTGATGCGTTTCGATTATGCAATTTTTTTATATGCATTCATAGGATTATTAAAATGCTTCCCCTGATGTGTCTTAGTCAGGATGTGAATTACACAGCGGCCTTCGGAGGTCAGAAAGTGGGTTAGATAACATTAGTTAACATGAACTAATAATGAACTGCACTTATAAAGCATTTATTTATCTTTGTTAATGTTAATATCAACATTTACTAATGCATTATTAAAATCTTGTTAACATTAGTTAATGCACTGTGAACTAACATGAATAAACCATGAACAGCTGGAATTATATTAACTAACGTTAACAAAGATTAACTAATGCTGAACAGAGGTGTTGTTCATAGTTAGTTCATGTTAGTTTAATTTTAACTAATGTTAACTAATACAACCTTATTGTAAAGTGTTACAAAAAAAACCCTTTGTCCATTGTTAATGTAAGTTCATATTATTACTTTATTGTTTTATTATTATTACACACTTTACTTTAATAGCCTATATAAAATGGCATTTGTAGAAATTTACATAATTGAAATAGGCTTTAAAAGTATTGTTAGTTAATGCTGACTATTGTGTAGGATAATGTTATGCTACACATAATAATATAATATAATTAGTACACATGGATAATGTTAATGGCTACAACTTTCCAACTAATCCTAAACTAACTTTTCTTCACGGAATAGAAAGAAAAGCCTTCTTTCTTAAAATCCGGACTGTCCGGCCAAAATCATGACGTATGGCCACCCTATCGACAGGGGTTCAGGGGTTCTTTACCACTTTATTATCATCTGTTACATAAAGCCGAGAAGTGCCAGCAGAAACTTGAGTATCAAGAAGGGGATTGCTGTTAAACTTGTGCAGAAATCTAAACAACTGCAGAAATCTTCAGATTCACCTCCAGAACAAGTCCTGCACAAGACATGGCATGTTTCAGGTTCAATACACATTAAAGTTTCAATTTAAAATTATTTTAAAATAAAAAGACACTGTGCAATGACTTTAAGGGTTCGGGCAACTACTTCCTGGTGCTGTACTTTAGTAATAAATAAAGATTTTTTTTAAATGAATTTATTTTATTATACACCGAAAAAAATTATAAACACAACACTTTTGTTTTTGCCCCCATTTTTCATGAGCTGAACTCAAATATTGTGTCTAAATCTGTGTTAGTGAGCACTTCTCCTTTGCCGAGATAATCCATCCACCTCACAGGTGTGGCATATCAAGATGCTGATTAGACAGCATGATTATTGCACAGGTGTGCCTTAGGATGGCCACAATAAAAGGCCACTCTAAAATTGTGATTCATCCGTGAAGAGAACACCTCTCCAAATGTGCCAGACTTCAGCGAATGTGAGAATTTGCCCACTCAAGTCGGTTATGGCGACAAACTGCAGTCAGGTCGAGACCCCCATGAGGACGACGATCATGCAGATGATCTTCCTTGAGACGGTTTCTGACAGTTTGTGCAGAAAGTAGACAGATTTGTGAACAATATTTGAGAGAAATATGCTCAAGTGCTGTCTCCTATAATGTATTGTTGTTTACAGATTTTATGTTTCTTGACTGTGACGGTTGATTTATTTACTATCAGTCAGTGTATCCATTTCATCCGCAGCTGTTGCTTTAAACCTCCGTTTTCAGGTCCGGTTAATTTTAGCATCAGTTCTGTTCAGACAAGGACAGTAAGTGATTCTATCACATTAGTCTCATGCCAACTATAGATTGGATTGATATGGTCGGCCATAAAAAAATTCCATTGTAATTTAAACAATAAAGTCATCATGGGGATTTATTAGCCTTGAGCGATGTATGTATCAAAGTTGATTGGTGTATTCATATAGAGCAGGGGTGTCCAAACTTGGTCCTGGAGGGCCGCTGTCCTGCAGAGTTTAGCTCCCACTTGCCTCAACACACCTGCTGGAAGTTTCTACACAGCAAATTCTGGTTTTTGGAATAAACTCCCTGTTAGTTAAAATCAACTCAATCTGAGTGTACATGCATGACCATCAAATAAACTCCAGCGCAGAGTTAAAATTTAACTCTTTCTGGAGTTAAAATACTAATCCTACGGAGAGTAACTGTAACTCTGAAATGTAGTTAATTATAATATAAACTCCTTACCAGTGTTAAAAATTAACACTTGAAACACATTTTATTTAACACTTCTTAGAGTTAACATTTATTTAACACAATATGTTTTATGTGGAAATGACTACACTGAACACCATACTCTTGATTTACTGCCTTTATTTGAGCAAATTCATACATTTGGTTCAGAAATTCATTGCATGGACACACTTTGAAAACAATTGCTGTCATACTGTAAAATCTAACAGCAAAACATATAACGTAGACTAACCATGTTCCGTACACAATGGCAGCTAACAGAGTGAATTACGTTACCTCGTCGGCATTAAAGTTAGTGTGGAAGCTGAATAGGTTTCTTGAGCTGAGTCGCCACTTCAATTTGACGGCAAAACACTCATTTTCAGAAACACGGTGAATGTGTAACAAGTACAATTCGGTGCTGCTCCTTTAAGGGGGAATTTTACTCACTCGCTGAGTGCAGTCCTTAGATGGAGCACGAGCTGTGAGCTGCATGTATGCTTTATATATTTCTGTTGGTCTTTATCGTTTATTTTTCCGTTCAGTAACGCCATAAAGTGTTGCAAACTAACGTTACCCCATGTGTGCATGGGAATGGCGCTGATAATAAACCCCATGTGAAACGTCAGATAGCCTGCCTACGTGAGTTTTGCTTGCACTTGGCTGAAGCCATTCTATCCGGTTTCTCTGCAAAGCAAATGGAAAGACGGTTAGCTGGTTTACATCGACAAAAAGTCCGCGCAAATAGGCAATTCAAATTTTGAAACAAGTTATCGGCTACGTTCATACGTTGCCATGGTCGTTGACGTTAGTACACAGTAGGCTATATAACGTAACAGCTATGACAAAACGTGTTTGTCAGAAAATATAGAACATGTTGAAATAAGTTTTTTTGTTGTTGTATATATACACTTTTACCTACCTCAGTCACGACGAAGCCGAAAGTCCATTATTTGTGCTGCAGAACCAGGGTCGTGTCGTGACGCACTTCTCAAAATTTAACTCCAGATGTAGTGTTAAAACACGCTCCTGAACACCAATGAATGAACGCCAAAATACAACACAGCCAGGGAGTATCCAATAACACACACGGTAGTCAAAATTAAAAAAATAACTCAACAAATTTAACTCATTCACACTTTTTTGTCTAACTCATGATTTTTCAACTCCTGAAATTTGCTGTGTAGTATTCCTAGTAAGACCTTGATTAGCTGGTTCAGCTGTGTTTCATCGGGGTCGGAGCTAAACTCTGCTGGACAGTGGCCCTCCAGGAGCAGGATTGGACATCCCTGATATAGAGTGTTCATCTGAAGTCTGTGTTGTTATGCTCAAAGCCATTAGCACTTGATTCTCAGGCCCTGTTTACACCTGGTATTAAGATGCGTTTTGGTCGATCAGAACACAAGTGGACGATGTTAAATACAGGTGCAAACAGGGTCTAAAACGCTTTGAGCTTGTCCACTTTTGACCACTTCCAGAGGTAGTCAAAAACACATTAGACTGGATTGCTTTCGTAGTGTAAACGCTGATGTGCTAGCCTGACAAACCAGACCCACATCAAGATGTTGGGTCTGGGAACTCCCCATTAGCAGGGCTCAATCCGAGGGGCAGGATAAACGGTGATCTCTCGAATTCCCTCTGCACGCTGTAGGATAACGCTACAACCAACTAGAGCAATGAAGAAGGCGAAGTGGAGCTAGTTGATAGATTAAACTTTCGATTGACGGCAAAACTCTGAAAACATCTTCCTTTCTATGACTTCAGTGCCGTTTGTTCTTTTCTCAAAGAAGAAGCAGGGGCGATTCTAGGGTTTTCATTTCAGGGGGGCTCAGCCCCCAGTGAGGGTATGAAAAAAAATGGTAACACTTTAGTTTAGGGTCCAATTCTCACTATTAACTAGTAGCTTATTAGTATGCATATTAGGATATTGGCTGTTTATTATTACTTATAAAGCAAATATTACTGCCTTATTCTGCATGACCATATTGTACATCCCTTAAGGCCAATTTATACTTCTGCGTCGAGTGTACGCCATAGTGTACGCCGTAGGCTACGCGTGTAGCCGAGGCCGTCATGAGCATTTATACTTCTGCGCTGTTGTCCACGTCAATGTGCAATTACACATGCAGACGCTAGGAGGCAGTGTCCACGGGCATGTTGGTGTAATCAAGACAACAGCCGAAGAAGCAGCAGCTTGTTGTGTAGAATGTGCACATTCATGTCGGAATATCAGCAGCAGTGAGAGAGCAGCTTTTCTTGCAGCTTGAGTTGTTGTATCTAATACAAATTAAGCATCTCTAGTTGATTAGTAGAGTTAAATAAGGCGATCTGGCGCTGGAATGTGTTTGTGAAATCATGCAGAGAGCTCGTGGCGCTATTTTCACTAGCGGTGGCTCGAGCAATCGATTGCTGTTGCGGAGACTTCATTCACGAAATGTACCCTAATGTGTCCCTGTTCTTGATATACAATCACTGATTAACATCTTTGGTTTTAATGAGAAAATAAATAAACTATACTCAGCGGATCTATGTATTTATTTACTAGCATAAAGAATCGCTGGACTACAAAATGTTGTGTTGTAGAAGACGTAAGGAACTATCATCCCATTTCTGGACATACACACACACACTCCAATCGCAGATTTTTTTTTTATTTATTGACCTGAGGGAGGGGTTCTTGCAGACCAATCACAGCGCTTGCAGTCCACGTAGAATTTACGCGTTGTTACATTTTTGGAGAGGTGCGCGTCAGGGTACGGCGTAGGGTACGCGCGTGTGCATTTTAAGATGTTCTGAACGCCAAAAAATTGATAACAATAGCTTGAAAAACATGTCAGTGAGCAGATATGACTGACGGGACGAAGCCGAAGCCTCCCACCAGTTTCATGTTATAAAGGTTAATCACACATTTTTTAGGGGGGCTGGGCAGAAGTTTAGGGGGGCTTAAAGCCTCTCTAAAATGGGCCTAATGACGCCCATGACTCCAAGTCTTCCAGAGTCACGGCCAAAGACGATTGGAAAGACAGCTGTTCTCCAGCTTCTTTGTTTACAAGTAGCACGCAGAACCGCCGCAACTCTGCCGTTATTATGTTAAGCCCGCCCACCGACTCTATACACAATGTGATTGGCCTGACCAGAGTTTGCTTTTTCCTGCTAGCAAGCCAACGGAGAGTTGCTAGACGACCGTAGCTGCAAATTAGATTTGCTGCCGCTAGGGTGTGTCTAGATTTCTAGGCTACTCATGTGGTTGAACAGACACAAAAAACGCTTACTCGCACTACTGACCTAACGCGTAAACATTATGAGAAGCGCACAAACCAGACGAGATTTAAACTGTGTCGGTTGGAGACCCAAGTTTTGATTGAAGACAAAAACGCACAAAGCACAATGTTCTCTCACCATTCCTGATTTCTAAGTTACAGCGTTCGGCTGGTCTTGTGGATGTCAGAGCAGAAACGAAAGATGCTGCTCTCTGTGTGTTTTCTGTCGTCTTCGGTGCGTTCATATAATTCCAAGAGCTTATTTTGTCCATTAGATCGAAAGATCTGAAAAAGCACACACCTTTACCCACACATAACCCCTTGAAGAAATGAGGACAGAAGTGATTAAAAGTGAACAGAAGTAATGGATTAAAACACCAGGGTTAAACAGGCATGTGTCTCCCTCGTCTACTTAATACTACAAAACACATTAATACCAGGTGTAAACAGGGCCTGAGATTCTTGTGCAGTTGATCTTGGTCAATGATTTCCTTTCAGTATGATAGATCTGTCATTGTCACGTGTCTCTGGGGAGTTTGTCCCATCTGAGTGGTATTGAGTCATTGAGCTAGAGACGGTTAAGACTATTAGCTGATTGTGTGAGCTGTTAAACAGCTGCTTTCTCCAGCCCATGTCCATCACAACACAAAGGGGTGAGTCCTCTTTAGTGAACTCTGATGGAAAGGACAGGACAGAGGTTTATGGTCCTCTTTGTGGCTGGATTGGCAATGGTTGATGTGTTGAATAGCCTTTCAAGTGACTTGATGTCACAACTATGAAGTGATGCAATGCAGCAACTTTACATGCATTAGTGATGTATTAGTGATGCACCGACATTTCATCAACCAAAAACAACATTGATTTCTCGCTTTCAATGGGTCTTCATCTACATTTTGATTAAGCAGCTGTTTTCAGTTGATATGTGAACAAAACATCACTAAATATTATTTGTAGCGTGCCAAATATATGCACTATATTACATATTCAGTATAGTGTCTTCTATTATGTTGTCTTCGTTATTTAATGTTTAAAGTTGTTTTCATGAAAGATTTATTCAGTTACAGCCAATGTTTTAATGTTTATATTTCAACAAAAAAGGGAATAGAAAACATAAAAGTATATATTATATATTATATTATATTATATTATATTATATTATATTATATTATATTATATTAATTATATTATATTATATTATATTATATTATATTATATTATATTATATTATATTATATTATATTATATTATATTATATTATATTATATTATATTATATTAATTATATTATATTAAATTATATTAATTATATTATATTAATTATATTATATTAATTATATTATATTATATTATATTATATTATATTAAATGAGATAATATATATATATATATATATATATATATATATATATATATATATTATATATTATATATTATTATATTATATTATATTAATTATATTAATTATATTATATTATTATATTTTTGTGTTGTTGTTTTTTTTCTAAATTAAAACCTTAATTTTGGTGCATTACTAATACATACAGAATGTGTATATATTTTAACTGTCAGTGTGAATATCACTTTAAAAGGCAGCAAGAACTTCACTAATCCTTAAAATCTATGTTAGTCTGTGAGTATTATAAACTGATTATTTGGGCGTATTGGCTGGACATGATCTTTTAGTAGATCATTTGTAATTGCCTTCATCTGAGTTGATTATATATATATATATATGAATTGTCTGGGTTTGAGTAAACTTTGTTTGAAATGAACCATACCTGCACTTAAAAGCTTTAGGAAGATAAGCGTCCTGCCATGATGGTCATAAATGAATGTAGTTTTACCGCAGGCAGCTGTGTCCCATCTAATTGTGAATAAAGCGTTTAGTCCGCAGCCCTGATCACAGGCAAGCACTTGACATGAGAACAGCAGGTCAGACGGAATTCAGCTGCAAAATGAATTTGGGCTGTTGTCATTTTTAGTGCTCGGATTAATTGCAGACGTGGATTAGGTTTTTACAGGCTTTGGATGTGTGGTCTGTGATCAGAGACGGTTGCCAGTCAATATATCCATCCATCCATCCATCCATCCATCCATCCATCCATCCATCCATCCATCCATCCATCCATCCATCCATCCATCCATCCATCCATCCATCCATCCATCCATCCATCCATCCATCCATCCATCCATCCATCCATCCATCCATCCATCCATCCATCCATCCATCCATCCATCCATCCATCCATCCATCCATCCATCCATCCATCCATCCATCCATCCATCCAATATATATATATATATATATATATATATATATATATATATATATATATATATATATATATATATATATATATATATATATATATATATATATATATATATATATATATATATATATATATATATATATATATATATATATATATATATATATATATTATATCTCTCTGCATATTATACTGAATACAATGAGATAAAAAAGTTCAAATGCAATTTTTTAAAATGATTTTCATATGGATAAATAGGTATTATTTTTGCGTAGACATTTCATACATGAACAATACCTTTTTGGATGATGCTGCAAATGAATAAACAAGGAAAGAAATGAAACTTATCTAATGAGTCTTGCTAATTTGTAGCCTTTAGTTTTTAGTCTGAATGGACATATTGTTAGCAGTGTGTTCATTCAATAGCTGTACCTCCAGCAGTCATAGTTTGGCAAAGTGGAGCAGCAACTCACTGGACAGAGTAGAGGACAGAACGCTGTGGTCCCCCTTTTCAAGCCCCCTGCCCTGTAACGTGATCTCATCTGATTATTTTCATTCCAGTCGATCACAGAGTTGGACGCGTTTCCCTGCGAGAGTGAAACCAGCCCGCCTGACTCTGTCATGACTCACTGTTGTTCTTCGTTTGCTTTTCAATGCCATCAATTGATCTGGCGTGTCTTCTCGCCAGCATAAACACCTCAGGCGCAGCGCTGAGGTGACCCAGAGATATGAAACAATGTAGAGGGGAAGCGTACGCACAAAAATAGCCTTTTCTGCGGTTTCATTAGCATTCCATCTCTGCCTCTGGACATTGAGACTGTTTTCCTTTTTCAGAGAGAAATGCAAAATCTCCCCTGATCACCCTCAGGGGTGCGGGCTGCTTTTGAAGAGACTGATGATGCGGTGGATTTGTGTGTGTGAGAGTGTGTGTTTGCACTTGCATGTGTTTGCCATGTGTGCATACATAATCCAACAGTCCAAGCCAGTTTACACAAAGGACTCCATCCACCAAATAAGTGAACATATGTCTTTTAAAGGTGAAGTGTATGATTTCTGTGCCTCGTGTTGCGTCGGGTGTGTTGGAATAGCATGCTAACATAGTACTCTTACTGGTTCTGCTGTATGAAATGTGTATTCTTTGCACATTTTGTGTATGCGTAGAAAAGCCAGGTGACTTACAGCATTTGTTAAAATGTGCGATATACAACAAAGCACACTACACTGTATCCAACAGTGTGTGACTTCAGACATTACATCTGCTTTTTAGACTCAATATTTTAAAAAATATCCTGCGGTTGTACTGGATATTCTATTCTGAATATATTAAGAATAACATATGTTTGCAAGCCCAAACCTCTACACACACCGTGGCAATAGAACCGCCATTGGCTAGTGCATTTTTGAGTTTCCTCGCCAGACTGATATACGGTTACATTACTTTTTTATATATGCACTATATTGCCAAAAGTATTTGGACACCTCTCTAAATCATTGAATTCAGGTGTTCCAATCCCTTCTATGGCCACAGGTGTATAAAATCAAGCACCTAGGCATGCAGACGCTTCTACAAACATTTGTGAATGAATGGGTCGCTCTCAGGAGCTCAGTGAACTCAAGCGTGTTACCGTGATAGGTTGCCACATGTGCAATAAGTCCATTTGTGAATTTCCCTCACTATTAAATATTCCACGGTCAACTGTTAGTGGTATTACAACAAAGTGTAAGCAATTGGAAACAACAGCAACTCATAAAATCACAGAGTGGGGTCAGCGCATGCTAAGGCGCACAGTGCGCAGAAATCACCAACTTTCTGCAGAATCGATAGCTACAGACCTCCAAACTTCATGTGGCCTTCAGATTAGCTCAAGAACAGTGTGTAGAGAGCTTCATGGAATGGCTTTCCATGACCGAGCAGCTGCATCCAAGCCTTACATCACCAAGTGCAATGCAAAGCATCGGATGCAGTGGTGTAAAGCACGCCGCCACTGGACTCTAGAGCAGTGGAGACGTGTTCTCTGGAGTGACCAATCACGCTTCTCTGTCTGGCAATCTGATGGACAAGTTGGGTTTGGCGGTTGCCAGGAGAACGTACTTGCCTGACTGCATTGTGCCAAGTATAAAGTTTGGTGGAGGGGGGATTATGGTGTGCAGTTGTTTTTCAGGGGTTGGGCTTGGCCTCTTAGTTCCAGTGTAAGGAACTCTTAATGCTTCAGCATACCAAGACATTTTGTACAATTTCATGCTCTCAACTTTGTGGGAAACGTTTGGGGATGGCCCCTTCCTTCCAACATGACTGCGCACCAGTGCATAAAGCGTCGGTCCATAAAGACATGGATGAGTGAGTTTGGTGTGGTGGAACTTGACTGGCCTGCACAGAGTCCTGATCTCAACCCGATAGAACACCTTTGGGATGAATTAGAGAGGAGACTGCGAGCCAGGCCTTCTCATCCAACATCAGTGCCTGACCTCACAAATGCGCTTCTAGAAGAATGGTCAAAAATTCCCATAAACACACTCCTAAACCTTGTGGAAAGCCTTCCCAGAAGAGCTGAAGCTGTTATAGCTGCAAAGGGTGGGCCAACTCTATATTAAACCCTACGGATTAAGAATGGGATGGCATTAAAGTTCATGTGCAGTTTAAGGCAGGCGTCCCAAAACTTTTGGCAACAAACACTGTAAAAAAAAATTCAGGTCTCCAATTGAAAATTTTCTAGTGACTGATCACATCTAAATTTTTCAGTTGGCCAAATTGAATTTCTGTGAATTGATGCAATTTAATTCACAGAAATTCAATTTGGCCAACTAAAAAAATTAGATGTGATCAGTCACTAGAAAATGTTCAATAGGAGACCTGATTTTTTTACAGTGTAGTGTATATCCATCAAATTATCTTTGTAAAATGGCACGCTTTTTAAATATCTGAACATACTCTCTTAACATCAGTCAGAGCGCCAGCCAATGAGATTGCCATTTGTGCATTAGTTCCACCCGTTACCGGAGGAACCACATATCTTCAGCTTGTTCTTAAAAGCTGATTAATTCCAAATGAACTCTGTTATTTAGACAGGAAAATACAACAACGAATATTGTTTACATGTTGCGCGTTGCTTCTGTGTGGTATGTAAGACTCTCTCTCTCTTTGTGTGTGTGTGTGTGTAAGAAACGGCTCTCTCAGCAAAGCGTTGGCTAGTCGTGCGCCTTTACACAAGAGTTGTTTTTAATAAACAAGAAGTTACTATTGAGTAAATACAAAGTTCTGTCATGAAACTCTAGATGGTAAAGGCTGATGGCTCTTTAACTTAATCAGCTTGCAATCACGTCATTCTCTATAGGGCACAGCTGATTGGTTCCTGCTGTATCAGTAGCCAATGAACTCGCTGCTCAACCTTCGAATACTTGGCCAGACTTTACTGTAGCAGTAGTAGTAATTTGCACTATCGCCACCTACTGGCATAACAATGTAACCTGCAAAAAGAGTGACAATAATGGAATTATTGCCCATACGCATGGGCTGACGAACACAGGCAAGTGGAGAGATGCAAACAGTGAAAGCCCCATTGCTGTTTATCAGCACTGCTCAACCAATCAGATTTGAAAACCAAAACTCACGTCATTGTTTAAGTCAGTGTTGTCACGGCTGGGCCAGTCTTAAATATATTGCAATGCGTTTTGATGTCTCTGAAATGACACGCTTTACCTTAAAACATTTCCCACAGCAGGTCTGTCACACACTGTTTACTTTTTCCCTGCCATCCATCATTGCCATTTTGATTCATGTACACACACACACACATTACAT
>NC_137103.1:49881285-49948785 GCF_949357685.1 Gobio gobio | reverse complement strand
ATATATATATATATATATATATATATATATATATATATATATATATATATATATATATATATATATATAGATATATATATAGATATAGATATAGGTATAGATGGATGGATGGATGGATGGATAACACTTCACAATAAGGTTTTATTTGTTAACATTAGTTAACTACTTTAATTAAATTGAACTAAGAATGAACAGTACTTCTACAGAATTTATAAATCTTAGTTAATGTTAATTTGGTAACTTTATTTTAGGGTTCAATTCTCGCTATTAACTAGTTGATTATTAGCATGAATATTACTAGGATATTGGCTTATAAAGTACTTATAAAGCACATATTAATGCCTTATTCTGCATGACCTTATTCTACATCCCATAATCCTACCCAATACCAAAATTGAAACACTACATAAACTACCTTACTAACTATTAACAAGCAGTAACTTAGGAGTTTATTGAGGCAAAAGTCGTAGTTAATAGTGAATATGTGTTCCCATACTAGTGTTACCATTAATTTCAACATTTACTACATTATTCAAATCAAAAGTTGTATTTGTTAACATTAGTTAATAGAAATACAGTCGTTCATGTTAAATCACAGTGTATTAATTTGAACTAACATGAACGACTGTATTTCTATTAACTAACATTCAAAATTATGAATATATACTATAACAAATGTATTGTTCATTGTTTGTTCGTGTTAGTTAATGCATTAACTAATGTGAACAAATGAGACCTTATTGTAAAGTGTAACCCCCCAAAAAAATTATGTATTAAAAAATTATATATACATACACATACACCACACGACTGTTGAATGCTTGATTCTTGGCCGCATTACAGTTCCATTCCGCTTCTTATTATTTATTAATTTACTTTTATTAGATGGATATTATTTACATCTTAAGGGATAGTGCACACTTACATTTAAATTCAGTCCTCATTTACTCACTCTCATGTTTTTTTAATTTTTATTCCAAATCATTGGTGCCTAAAACAACATTGGACCCATTTGACATTCATTGTATGTATTTCTCAAAACTCTGTATTTCTTTGTCTCTCTCAAGTGTGCATAACATAAAGCAGTTATCTACCGTGGTACAGCAAAATCTCCAGTGTTTGCCATTTGTTCCATTATACCGCCGAGCCCAAGTGCTGAGTGTGCCAAAACACTAAAGCCTCACTTGCCACTGCGGCACTCAGGGGAGCCATTGGGTTTGAGAGAGTGACCGTAGCATGTTGAAGTGGACCGAATGTATGTGTGTGCGCTTGAGTTTGAGGAAATTCGTGGTCCGGCTCTGTGATTGTGCTCTCTGTGTAACCCGGCACGGCCCAGCCCTTTGGGACCACTGCTCTTTACAAAAGGCCAGCATGGGAAATGCCAACCCCGCTCCTCCTCCTCTCTCTTTCTGAACATTCTTAAGTCCTTGTGTCAGATATTAAGCAGCCCCCTCCTAATCCTCTTTTTCTCCCTACATCTCTTTCACACACCCTCCACCTCTCTCTCTCTCTCTCTCTCTCTCTCTCTCTCTCTCTCTCTCTCTCTCTCTCTCTCTCTCTCTCTCTCTCTCTCTCTCTCCTGCCTCTCTGCAGTGCCCTAGTGTTTATACACTGAACATCTGAGTTCCTAACAAGGCAAACCCATGTACAGTCCCCACAATGCACTTTCACACCCAATATGGTAGTCCTGATCTTTTATTCTGAGCACAGGGCTCATGTGCACAGAAACGTGCTGGGCAGCCCACATGGGGACATTTGTGCGTCTGTTTTGAGAAGAAAGATGACTGACAATAATAGATGTGGAAAAACACAGCAGTGAAGAAACTAGCAGAAATGCGGCGAAGAAAAAAAAAAACTTGTAAAGTTCACAAATAATTACAAAGAAACAGCAAGTAGAAAACTTCTTGTTTTCTATGTAATCCAAATGTAATCCATCAATCTTTGTTTTAATTACAACTAAAAAAAACAAGATATATTATTTTATAGACACAGCCTGGAAAGTAGTGTATATAGTTCTGTTTGTGTACACTGTAAAAATAATTTTTATTTTACAGATTTTACAGGAAGATTTTACAGGAAGATTTTACAGGAAGATTTTACAGGAAGATTTTACAGGAAAATACTGTTTCAGTATTTCAAGATTCAATCAAACTGGTATCTTGAAAGCATGACTTGGGCTGGTAGACTTTCTGACTCCCATATGATGTGTATCTGCCTGCCAATCAGATAGGAGCTAGTGATTTCAGCTAGCTTTTGTCATTTAGGTAGCCAGTGAACGGACTGTTCTGTCTGAAGGTGAGAGTGAGTCTTTAAAATATGATTCAGCTAAAGATATCCGAACGCTTTGGAACATCTGTAACAAATTATAATAAGTAATAAGTAAAGAGAGACATAAAGTCATGTGAAAAAGAAAGTACACCCTTTTGAATTCTATGGTTTTCCGTATCAGGACATCATAAAAAAATCATCTGATCCTTGGCAGGTCTTAAAATGAGGTAAATACAACCTCAGATGAACAACAACACATGACATATTACACTGTGTCATGGTTTATTGAACAAAAACTAGGCCAAATTGGAGAAGCCGTGTGTGACAAAGTAAGTACACCCTTACTGCTTCCATAGGAATTAAGAGACAAGGCGCTGCTAATCAAATGCCTTTGATTGATTGATCATCAGCAAGCGTGATCGACGCTATAAAAGCAGAAGTTTTGGCAGTTTGCTGGTCTAGAGCATTCAGGTGTGTGTTGACACAATGCCAAGGAGGAAAGACATCAGCAATAATCTTCAAGAAGCATTTGTTGCTCCCCATCAGTCTAAGAAGGGTTATATGGCCATTTCCAAGCAAGTTGAAGTCCATTATTCTACAGTGAGGAAGATTAATCACAAGTGGAAAACATTCAAGACAGTTGCCAATCTTCCCAGGAGTGGACGTCCCAGCAAATCCACCCCAAGGTCAGACCATGCACTGCTTAGCGAAACTGCTAAAACCCAAGACTCTACAAGCTTCAGTTAACATGTTAAATGTTAATGTTCACGGAAGTACAATTAGAAAAGGACTGGACAAGTATGGCTTCTTTGAAAGGGTTTCCAGGAGAAAGCTAGCCTGACAAGCCAGACCCACATCAAGATGTTGGGTCTGGGAACACACCATTGGCAGGGCTCAATCCAAGGGGCGGGATGAACGGTTGTCCTTCAAATTCCCTCTGCACGCAATAGGATAGCGCTACAACCAGCCAGAGCTTTATAAGTGGTGAGACCACAATCACAAGCGGGTTGTGGCTGAGTCCCATGCGCTTTCCCACCAGCCGAGCTAGTTGATAGATTAAACTTTTGCTGTATCCGGTCGGCAAAACTCCGAACACAATTTCTTCAGCGCCATTCTTTGTTACCAGGGAAGTAACAGGGAATTCACACGGAACCGCCGCAACTCTGCCGTCATTATGTTAAGCCCGCCCACCGACTCGCATATTCAAGGTATACACGATGTGATTGGTCTGACTAGAGTTTGGTTTTTCAAGATCACGAGCCGACGGAGAGTTGCTAGACGAACCTGATTGCAAATTACATTTGCTGCCGCTATGGTGCGTCTAGATTTCTAGGCTAGGAGAAAGCTTCTTCTCTCTAAAAAGAACACAGCAGCACGGCATAGCTTTGCAAAGTTGCATCTGAACAAACCATAAGACTTCTAAAACAATGTCCTTTGGACAGAGGAGACCAAAGTGGAGATGTTTGTCCATAATGCACAGCTCCAAGGTGAAAACTAAACACAGCATATCAGCACAAACACCTGTCCGTCATGGTGGTGGATGGCTGATGACTTGGGCTGGTTTTGCAGCCACAAGACCAGGGCACAGTCATTGAGTCAACCATGAACTCTTCTGCATACCAAAGTATTCTAGGGTCAAACGTGAGGCCATCCGACAGCTAATGCTTGGTCAAAATTTGGCCAATGAACAGGACAATGGTGCCAAGCACAGCAGCAAATCTACAACAGAACGGCTGAAAAAGAAAATAATCCAGGTGTTGCACTGGCCCTGTCAATATCCAGACCTCAACCCGGTTGAAATGCTGTGGCGGGACCGTAAGAGAGCTGTGCCTATACAAATGCCCACAGACCTCAAAGAAATGAAGCAATGTTAGAGCGGGCCAAATTCCTCCATACCGATGTGAGAGACTGATAAAGTCATATAGAAAATGATTATTTCAAGTTATTGCTGCTAAACTTGGCAGTTGAATCATAGGGTGTACTTAGTTTGTCACACATGGCTTCTTCATTTTGACCTAGGTACTTTCTTTTTCACACAACTGTATATACAGTATATATAATTCTCTATTTGTCATGTTTATTTAATATTGATTATAAGACCTTTTAGCCATGTGGAATCACTGTAAAGCGCAGCCTCGTTTCACTTTATTTTACAGGGACAATCCTCTGGAGCAATCTGGGGTTAAGTGCTTTGCTCTCAATGATGGCAGCTCATGAATCACCTTTTTCTGGGGTACATGTTCCTGTAGCTCAACTATTAGAGCATGGCGCTAACAATGCCAGGTCGCGGGTTTGATTCACAGGGAACACACAAACTGACAAAGTGATGAATGCACACCTTGAGAGTCACTTTGGATAAAAACCTTTTGGAACCTTTTGAGATTTTCAACCATTAAGCCACACCAGAATGAAACACTCATCGGTTCTTCAAACTGTCTCACATCCGACACACTCCCAAACAGGAGGATCACATGCGAATGAAAATATCCTGAAATGAAAAAGTCAATAACTCTTGCGGACCCGAAGCCAAAATACAGGTTTTTTTTTTTTACCACTCCTGAAAGGCTCCCAGCTCCCTATTGAGACATGTACTACTTTTCTCAAAGACTAAACCAATGAGTTAACAAAATAAACACTGCAAATATAACGTGTGCACAGAAATATGTGAAACGAGACCGAAAGAAGGCCATATTACAGAAGGTACAGTTCACTCCAGAATAAACACATATTTTTAAACTCTGCTTTGAAATTCTGGATTTTCCCAATGCCCTTCAGTTCACACTAAAAGGAATCATCTGAGACCGAGTGGATTTGTGAGTAGTATGAGCCTCTAGTCCAGTTTTTTCATACTATGACCTGGATTTCATAAGAGGCAGAGGAGGAAGACGGATACAGAGAGAAACAAGCACTATTCTAAAACATAGTTAGCTACCTACATAGGGAATATTTTATACATCATATGCACATTCTCAGCACCAAAACGGTTTCAAAAGGTAGGCAGTATGACCGTACTGCTCAATATCATACAGTTTTGCTTTTCAAATATGAATAATATAAAACAACCCAACAGGTTTTTTTTTGCAGTGCTGCATAGAAAGTCCTATATCTGTCGCTTAAAGGGATAGTTTACCCAAAAATGTAAATTATCCCATAATTTACTCACCCTTAAGCCATCCTAGGTGTATATGACATTCTTCTTTCAGGCGAATACATTTAGAGTTGTATTTAAAGGGGCGGGGGTGAAATGCTGTTTCATGCATTGAGCTTTTTACACTGTTAAAGTCTTGGATTTCCATCCTAAGCATGGACAAAGTTTCAACAAAAAAAGTTGGACGTTTGATGGGTTTCTCATTTCTCTTCCGGTTTCTCATAAGTTTCGGAACGTTTTTTTCGAGTTTGGGTATATGTGACGTCAGATGGGGCAGAATGTCCTTGTTTGGGCCGGGCGCGCGCGCGCGACTAGAGAGAGAGCAAACGCTTTAGGGAAGCCGGCTGCGCTGCAGTCACAGGACTTCACGAAATCAACAATGTCACCAAAGAAGTGTGTTTTTGGTTGTCATGGCAAGACAATCATGTTTTTCCGGAGTTGTGCAAGTGTTTTTGTTTGTTCCCTGAATTTCGGCGACAATGGTTTATAAACAAGGTACAGTTCAACTCCGGATTTGTAGCTCATCTAATGCTGAAAGATGGAGCAGTCCCAGCGATTAAGGTTCACGGTCGTGTGTTGGTAGCAGGCGGTGAGTAAAAATGCTTCAAATGTCTTTGTGTTGTTGGCTATCGATTCCATTGTTTTTCTATGTAAACATGCATAGTTCAACGCAATAGCTGCGCACGCTCATCATTCTTTAGCTCCGCCCGAATGATATACCCCCAGCCACTCTGCTTTTTTCGGAAAGACTCTGTAAAGCGTATCTTTCTTTTATAAATATAATAAAACTAAAGACTTTTCGGAGATATGAAACATGCAATACAACTCTATAGGTACTCAAAATTGACATGAGATTGACTGAAAATGAGTGTTTCACCCCCCCTTTAAAAAAAAATATCCATGGCTAATCCAAGCTTTATAATGGCAGTGAATGGCAGCCCCAAATTCTAAGCCCAAAAAAGTGCATCCATCCATTATAAAAGTAATCCACATGGCTCCGGGGGGGTTAATAAAGGCCTTCTGAAGCAAATCGATGGGTGTGTGTAAGAAAAATATCCATATTTAAAGCTTTATAAAGTAAAATATCTAGCTTCCATATTCAACCTAAGAAGAAAGTGCAACGCCTCTCGCAGTTCAAAACTCTTACTCTATGTCCGACGTCATCGTCACACCAGTTACGCTTTTTCCTTAAGTTGAATACGGAAGGCGGTCCGCCGGAAGATAGATATTTTACATAATGTTATGATCCATGTTAAATATGGATATTTTTCTCACAACAACCCATCAATTCGCTCCAGAAGGCCTTTATTAACCCCGGATCTGTGTGGAGCACTTTTATAATAGGTGGATGCACTTTTTTGGGCTTAAAATTTTGGGCTGCCATTCACTGCCATTATAAAGCTTGGAAGAGCCAGGACATTTTTATTATAACTCAGATTTTATTTGTCTGAAAGAAGAATGTCATATACACCTAGGATGGCTTGAGGGTGAGTAAATCATGGAGTAACTTTTTTCTGCAGGATAAAATTAGTTTGAGAAGCAAAATTGTATATGAATATTGCATCAATATTACTTTTAATAGTTTTGCAATTAAGATTTTAATGTTTGCAGGACCTTTTAAGCCTCACAAAATTGTGTTGATTTAAAAAAAAAGTAGGCCTGTCGCAATTGGTCGATACAATCGACTGCGTCGACGCTGATAATTAATTGACATCAAAAATTTTATCGACTGGGTAAGTTGGGTACCATATGAAATTTTATTAGTACCGGTAATTTAAAATGACAGCACTCTAATAAGAGCAGTATTTCTTAATTTGCGTCAATGTGTGACAGCAGGAGTGAGGACGTGTGTGTGAGCTCTGCTTCCACCATTCAATAAACAATGGAAGCAGAACAGTCAAATATATACATGCAGCTCAGGAAAAAGAAAGCAACAGAAACGCTATAAAGTGCGCCGCGGCCGCGCACACGCATTTTACATTTTGTCAAGGGCTTGTTTACATTTATACTTATAGTACACTACTGAATGTCAACGTTGCAAGTTAAATGAAAGGTTTTTAAGGAACATTTTTGAAAATTTTGATAAATTAGTCAATAGAATAACCGATTAATCGATAAATTAGTCGATAGATTAATCAATATAAAAATAGTTGTTAGTGGCAACCAGTGTTGGGGAAAGTTACTTTGAAAAGTAATGCATTACAAAATTGCGTTACTCCCTTAAAAAGTAACTAATTGAGTTACTTAGTTACTTTTTAAGAAAAGTAATGCGTTACGTTACTTTTTGCGTTACTTTTTCTCACCTGGGCTGGGCTTGTTTATATATTTTTTTTTTATAACAAAAAAAGTTATATTTTTGTGTAACGGTAAAGACCTCTTCATACCAAAATTTAAATAATAAGCCCCAGGCTGAGGTAAAAATGCACTCTGCTGTGCTGCCATTCCGGATAATGGTAGAATAGGATGCAGGAGAAAAAAGTTTTACCAATAAAAACAACAAATCTAGTAGTTTTCATCATCAAAGGTCAGTAGCAAGACATTAGTAAATTAAATATAAAGGTAGATTATGCATAAAAATTGTTGTTTTATTTAACATTTAATTATTGGAGGTTTGCATAGTACTCTGATTTAGCATTTGACTGATTTTATTCATTTTGAGGAATGTTACAGAATGTTTATTGTGCAAGTGAGATAAATAAATGCTTTTTTGAAAAAGTAACTCAGATATTTTGTTGTAAATGTGAAAAGTAATGTGTTACTTTACTAGTTACTTGGAAAAAGTAATATTATTACGTAACTCAAGTTACTTGTAATGCGTTACCCCCAACACTGGTGGCAACCCTAAAAAAAGTAAGAAAAATTATTTTTTTTCTACTTTTACCAGTTTTGCTTCTCAAAAAAGTGTTGTTTTTTTTTGCTTCAGCAAATTTAAAAAAAATGTTTTATGTCGTGTCAGGAAAAATCTGAGAACTGAAGGATGCTTGCAGTATATAGTAAGGTAGCCCACTAGGTTTTAGAACAGTTTTAGCCACAAAGATATAAAAAGTTGTAGTTGTCTCTCTCACTCTCTCTCTTTGGGAGATAGGTGGGGCTCTGGAAACATTTCATCACCTTAGTCACCAAAAAACCCTCCTTGTGTAAAGGCCCTCTGTTGTTGAGGCTCCACCTCTGTCCGTGGAATGGCAGGTCAGACGTGAGGAACAGAGTGGGCACTGTGTAAGAAGAGCAGGGACGTTTGGGCCGCTGTTTGCTGAAGTGTGCTGTACCTGTGTGTGCAGGGAGATGGATTGGAATGGGCTCGAATAGGAGGTTCTTTATGTTCTCTGGGCCCCACAGACACTCTGAAAATCTATAACACTATAAGATCAGTTTTCTAAACGATGTTTGATTGAAAATTATTTAAAGAGAACAACTGTTATTTCCTTGAATTGAATTGAATTGATTGATTTGGAATCTCTGTATTTATTGCTAAAGGGTCTTGATGTGTGTGTTGTGGAAGATATTTTATTTTATTTTTGTTATTTTATTTGCAGGTAGTTCTTCTTAATTTTTCTGGGATTTACCAAATTTGGGCAATAAAAACGTATATTTTCTAACCTCTTGAAATAGAATCCCATCCAAAATCAATTGTCAGTATTTTGTCTGATAAATTGTCACAGAGTGCAAGTTTAGCAAGCTAAAGTCTAAATAACAGTAAATTATCATACAAATACATTAACAGTTGTGAATGTACTACAATGTTTATTACAAAGATTTGCAGAAGATTAGCAATTCTTGTCCAGTTTTCTACACTGGTGGTCTATGACTCTGTCCAGAAATGACCATATAAACACAGGAAAAACTGGTCTTGGCAAACGGCTTTTGTTGTGTCGAGCAGCTTTACTACAGTCATAGATGTCTGTGGGCTTTTCCTCCATTTCACATGAATCACAGATGATGTTCATTGAAATCCCATAATGATCAACCACTAATCTGAATGATCTTGCGGAGAACATGTCCTCCTCAATGTCTAGGGTGGTCACGGCTCTGCCTTTATTCAGCCACTGTGGCAAACACACAGCAAATTTCCAATAGTAAATGTTATTTCACAGAGAACCGAGTAAACAGAAAACAAATAATTTTTATTTTACTATAGTTTATTTTCATTTTATTTTCCTAGTTTAAGCGATAATATGCTAGTTTAGCTATAAAACACTTAGCCTATATAATAAAATATATTTATTTTAATTTTGCCTGAAAAAAGCCCCCAATATGCTTACATTTAGACCCATGAGTATTATAGTAAACAAAAAGTGTCTGAAATGTAGTAGAATTTCTAAAATATATATAAACATGTTTTTTTTTTTTTTCTTTGTCTCTGCAGTTTGCCGGTTAGCCTGCCACAGGAAGTGTGAGGTCAAGGTAAGAAACAAAGCATGCTTGATTTGACATATTGGACACCATAACAGTGTAAAATTTGTTTCTTTTTAGCAGGTTATGCATAAAAGTGTAACGCCTGTAACAATGGAATTGTGTTGAGAGACTTTTGCTTTCCAGAAGAAGGTTGTGAGCCTTCAGAACTTCCCTAAATGGTTGTGTCTGCTTGTACAGGTTTGGCTCTTTTTGTCAAATCCACCATCACATTTCTGTCTGGATGCCAAACAAATCTTATCACAGAGGACATTTTTTTCCCCTTGATAGTGGACAAGCCCCTCTGGTTGAGGAAGGGTATTGATATACTTGGGAATCAAAAAAAAAAAACATCTGCATGCTGTCCCAGGACATGTTTGGATTGGCCAACTCGTTCCTTGTCCAAGATTATCCTCCCCAAAACGTAGCCCCTAACTTTTCCTGTATGATAATGCCATTTTGAAGGGTGTTTTGAGAGTGAGCGTGTTTGAGATTAGCTAATAAGTGGGGATATTTTGTTCGGCTCTGTTCCAAAACCTTTATTTCCGGCCTACGAGGAAGATGCCATCTACGACAGTATCCCAACCCTAAATGGATTGATTTTAAACACTCAAAGGGCCAGATTTACTAACAGCTTGTGTCAGCGCAAACCAACTTTTGGGTTTAAAAACTACTGTCAGGTTTTACTAAAGACACGCAGTGATAAATTAGCGCTGAATAGGCGTGGACAGGGTTATTTTTGCGACTGACCTTATTGCATATGCATTTGAAGGAGTTTCCCTTTCAGACGAAAAATTTATGGGACGAGAGAATTTAAATGAATCATGCACGGTGATTTACTAAGGTTTGCACTTGTCAATTTACTGGTTTTTGCGCCATTATTTACCACCCAAAAAAAGCACGTCTTAAACCCGATGCTAATTTGTGTGGCTCTTGGTAGATTGTGTTGGTCATTATGGAAATTATCCGGCTACGTCTGTGTTCTTTAATTTGTGCGTCGTCAGTAGATCACGCGCAGAACTTTAAAAATTTCTTCCACTCCCATCTTAATTTGCCCTGTTTAGTAAATCTGGCCCTAAATTGGCAGACACTCAGATGACTTGACTTGAATTTATTTCTATAGAGTTTGGTGTTGCCAATGTGACACTTTAAATATTGGGTCAAATTGGCAAAAATATTTTTAGCTTTATTAAATAATGTGTAAGAGCTATTTTATTACTTTTTTAGTATTGAATTAAATACATTTTGTATAATATTTTCTTGGATGGATATTTTTGCTTGCAAAGTGATACGGCCTCATAATTAGACCTAAAGAAACTATCTTAGAAGGCAGTATAGTTATGTTGTCTACCTTTTGGAACAGCCTTGGTGTCTATGGTGCCTTAAAATGCTGCCTACGTAGGCAGTTCACTAGATTTTGGAACAGAGCCGTCGATTAGTCCTCTCCATCATCTCTGAGCTCCATATGGCAGCTATTATTATTATGTATGTTGGTGAAGTGTGTGTGTCGGGCAACTAGCCCTGCTAATGCAGTGCCACTTTTTGCACCCACAGGAAATTCCAGAGGTGTGAAAGGGTGCATGTTTTTAGAGGCCTGTTGAGTTTACTTAGCAGATCAGTGCACTCTGGCATTCAGAAACACTTGAGAATTTTGCCGTGTGGTTTGTAGTAACTGCAGGATGTCTAGGGATGTTGTTCTCTTGGAGACCATCAAGAAAAAAAGAAAAGAAAAAAAAAACCCTCAGACGGGTCATTTTGTTTGATAGATTGCGTCTGATTTGGGAGGACAGCTATGTCACCCTGAAGCTCCCTTGATTAAACTGCGATTAAGACTCTGTTTAGAGACGTGTAACAACTTCCCTTGCCAGAATCACTGAGGAATTTCCGACCCCATGGTCCAAGAATGGATGCAATTCGTTTCCTGCCATTAAATAAAAGATGAAAATGACGATGGATGATGGAGAGTTAACCTTTGGATTCCTCCCGTTTTTTAAAGTATTTACAACGGAAATGACTTTGAAATCACTTTGAAAGGCTGTTTGCATTGTAAAAATAGAAAAAATGAAGAGTGAAAGTAGAGAAAATATCTCTTCTGAAAGAGTAAATCAATTTTTAAAGCATATCATTTAAAAAAAAAAAATTATCTTCAAGAAAGCCCCCAGTGTACTCTTAGCTAGACCCTTGAGTAAAAGGGTGAGTAAATGTATTTCTGAAATATGTAATTGGATTTCTAAAACGTGTGAACATGAGCATCATATAAAAAGGATAAGACCTTGGGTTGAAAAGTAAGAGGGATTTGTGATGGTGGTTACTTTATTTTAAGGTGGTGTAGTTACACGTTACTACATGTACTTACTATAGTAATAACAGTAAATTATGCATAATTAACATTAATTAACCCTAAACCAATCCCTAACCATAACCGTAAGTTCAATGTAACTACGTGACCTAAAAATACAGTGTAACCGTGATGTCAGCTGAAAATGAAAGTTGTTGTAGAAGCAAAGCATGTTATTTTTGATTGAACATTGTACACTTTTTTTAAAGTACGGTACAAATCATTCCAGTAGAGCATACCATTTACAGTACATTTCATGTTGACTTTCCAATTCAAATTCAGTTGAAATCCAAGCAATTTATATAATTCAAGCCTTTGTCAAATGGTCAGTTTCCAAACCAACGTGTTATTCCATAAATCTCCACATCCATATTTAGATAAGACGTGGCCGCTGTGTAACCTCTGCTACTAAAAACAAATGCTCAGACCATTTGCACTGGCCAGACTTGGCAGCTAACTGGCTCTGGTCTGATGGAATAATGGAAGAAACAAGACAAACGGCACATGAACACAAATATGACATTGCTAACGGACACAGGCTAAAGTATCCTCTTGACTAAAATGTGCACCATTATCTGAATTTGGTCCAGAAAAGTTAAAAAATTACTTCGTAAAGTGTTTTTAATTTGTCTTTTTTGACTGGGTTCCCAGTAAAATATCTAAAAACCCATCAAACAAGATAAATGCACTTGAGAAACAACATTGCTTGATATACATAGCAAGACGTATTATTGTAGATTGCATATGTCTTTTGTCTTTTTCCCAAATATCTGACAATTGCAGCAAGACAAAATACATTCATATTAAAGATATATTCTCTGAAATCAAGTCTTAATATCTAATGCAGTATTGCTTCTCATGTGAATTTATCTTGTTTAAATACTTTTATTGTAAAGTAAGTTAGACATTTTTTTGAAAGCTAAGAGAGCTGGGACAAAAAGTCTGCAGTCTCACACAATTCAATTCAAATTCAATTGAAATCCAAGCAATTTATATAATTCAAGGCAAGGCTTTGTCAGATAGACAGTTTCCACACCAACATGTTATTCCATAAGTCTCCACATCCATATTTAGATAAGACTGCTGTGTAATCTTTGCCAACTTAAAATGCAAAGCACAAATTGTGTATGGGTTAACACACTTGGCCTTCACATGTCACTTTACTTCAATAAGAGAAAGACCCACATCATAAAAGTGTCTTGGATAACAGAAGGTTGTGCAGGTCAGACAGCTCCAATCACAACACATTCACCTTCTCCACCATCCCTTCTTTTCTCATTACTATTGCTCATTTCTGTCAACAGCGTAGCCCGGTTTCACAAGGGGTCGGAAATGACTGCAGCGGTTCACAGCGGGTTCTTTGCGCACAGGCTTGGAACAAGTTTAGGCACGTCCGTGAGACTGGACTTGATTTGAATTCCAAAGGCTGGAAAATGAAGTGACAGTCTCTGGGTGATTGTAAATATAGGCAAGTGAGGTTAAATGGGAGAGTAAATGAATCATTAGACTCAAAGGCCAGCCGTGAGCTGTAGAGAGCTAATGTGAGACGCCGACGGCGAGCACGTGTGCAGAGTGCCAGTGCACCGCGGGGAGAGTCCGCATGTTGAAGAGGGCAATTATTGGAAATGCCAGTGGAAATAAGTGTGAATTAAAAGGTGTGAGAAAACATCTAGTCAAAGATGTCAGATGCAGCTTCATTGCACAGTCTGACATTTTTCATTAAGGTGAAATGTTTCATTCTTGTGTATAATTAGTGTCACTAATGGGAATTGGAAAAATAATGACTATTGGTGGGGATTGAATGGAAGTGGTTTCCGACACATAATAAAACATTGTAAAAGATAATTGCGACTTATCTCACAATTGTGAGTTTACATCAGAATTGTGAGTTATAAAGTCAGAATTGCATGATATAAAGTCAAAATTGGGAGATATAAAGTCAGAATTGTGAGATATATGGGGCTGCATAGCCGCAGACCAGTCAGGGGGCCTGTGCTGAGCCCGTGATGAATCACGTTTTCTTTAACATCACGAGGATGGCCTTGTGTATGTGCGTCGCTTACCTGGGGAACACATGGCACCAGGATGCACTATGGGAAGAAGGCAAGCCGGCTGAGGCAGTGATGCTTTGGGCAATGTTCTGCTGGGAAACCTTGGGTCCTGCCATCCATGTAGATATTGTTTTGACACGTACCACCTACTTAAGCATTGTTGCAGACCATGTACACCCTTTCATGGAAATGGTATTCCCTGGTGGCTGTGGCTCTTTCAGCAGATAATGCGCCCTGCCACAAGCAAAAATGGTTCAGGAATGGTTTGAGAAGCACAACGAGTTTGAGGTGTTGACTTGGCCTCCAAATTCCCCAGATCTCAATCCAATCGAGCATCTGTGGGATGTGCTGAATGAACAAGTCCGATCCATGGAGGCCCCACCTCGCAACTTACAGGACTTAAAGGATCTGCTGCTAACATCTTGGTGCCAGATACCACAGCACACCTTCAGGGGTCTAGTGGAGTCCATGCCTCGACGGGGCAGGGCTGTTTTGGCACCAAAAGAGGGACCAACACAATATTGTCATAATGTTATGCCTGATCGGTGTAAATGCGCATTTTTAATTATAAAGTCAGAATTCCTAGCCTGGATGCCAGCCAAACTTAGCCCCGCCCACAACATTTGAGCTCGGGCAGTTCGGTCTGGACTTGATCCGTAGAGGAGTAATTATGTCCGAACAGAAACTGTTCGGACCAATCAAATTGTCAGGGCGGGCTTTATACGATGATGGACAGATGATAAACAGTAACGTAACGATCAACGCCATTAAAGGCGCTTGGGTTGAATTTGTTCTAATCCTAAACGGAGAACTTGTTCGTATATACATTCACCTTTACTATTTCTCTCAGAAATGATGATCGTGTTGGTAAGTACTCCATGCATCCTTAAATTCTTTTTTTACAACACCGGCAAAGATCTTTTACACTCATCTTTTTCTTCTAACGTTACTTCTTCCAGCGTGCGTGCAGACAGAGTTGCCAAATTTTTACAACAAAACCCGCCCAATTGCTACTCAAAACTAGCCAAAAACAAGCCCAATAGCTTTCCGGGGGGGTTCTCCTGAAAAAAATGGCATTTGGGGGGTAAAATATGTGTACATTCCTGGGTCTGTATATCACATAATTGGGGTCGCTTCAACCCGCGGACTTGGCAACACAGTGCAGTTGAATTCTGTTGACATTTGACAACTAACATTACGCGTCGCTCCGTTGCTCTAATTGGTTGTAGGTCTATCCAATTGAGGTCTTTCCTGGCTCGGTTGAAACACGCCCCATAATCACAGCCCAACGGAGCAGTGTCAGACTCATATTCTGACTAGAATTGAGTATGACAACATCAGGCTACAGAATTCCATGATATAAAGTCAGAATTGTGAGTTATAAAGGGGGGGGGGGGGGGGGGGCTGACTTTTTTTTTCTCAGAAGTGTGAGTTCATATCTCATTTCTGACTTTATATCTAGCTATTGCGATTTTATATCATGCAATTATGAGGAAAGAAAGTCAGAATTTTGAGATAAAAAGTCAAAATTACTTTTTCTTTTTTTTTTATTCTGTGGCAGAAACAAGCTTCCATAGGATTGTGACTGTCTGACTGAAATCTTTTAGATCATTTCATCAACAAGACTTGTTAATTAACTCATTTAGTTACCTTTTCTGTAGGTTTTTTGTTATAAATGAGTCAAATAAATTAACTGTATTCAGCGGCTCAAATCTTTTGAAGGGGCACATTTGTTAATTTGGTCCAACTGGTGAAATGTAGTTTGATTGTTCTATAGTCAATCTTTGAAGGCAGGAAAGCAGTCATGCGATTAAAATGGGAGATACTACTGTGAACAAAATGAAAGTGAACAAGAATGTTTTTTTCACTTAAGATTCAAATAGCGAAAAAGTAAAAAAAAAAAAAAAAAACCTACACAGATCAGCTTTAACTTGGGCCCCAAAATGCTTGTTTTCTTTGGCAATGAGAAATATGTTTGCAATGTGTTAGAACAACTTCCTACTCAACCTATGGAGCTGCAGGCAGCAAATATCCTAGACTGCTGTGTTCCGACGAGAAGATAAAGCCATTAGTCATTTTAGTCTATTGAGCAATACATCCGTATTTGGTAATATATGAAGGCTATAGAATGTCTGTGCTCTGATGTCGTTGTTTGTGTTCCAGCTAGTCTTTCCAGATCCTATGCGTACTATATATAGAATCTGACATGTCTTTCCCTCCTGCTTTTAATACATCCATGTCTTTGAACACACATGGCTAAATCCTGGCTTCATGTTAGTAACATGTATGTGAACAACAGAGCAGGCAGTAGAGTAAACGGTGGACTTCTACAATCAGTGTTATCTTTCAGATCAGCGACTTTTATGGCGGAGCAGCATTTTGAAAAGAATCTTGCTGAGCATGCACACCAGTGGCGTAGGCAGAATTTTATTTCTGGTCGGGCCTGGGCAAAAGTGAGCGGGCACTTTCACGCGCATGCGTGTCACTGTCACTGTCAACATAAACCAAAACTGTAGCTACTACCGGTCCACATACAAAACATGAGCAGCGGATACAACTAACGTTAGACACTTTCTTTCACTGCAAAAAATGCTTTTCTTACTTAGTATTTTGTCTTGTTTTCAGTCCAAATATCTAAAAAAATCTTACATTAAGAAGCATTTACTAGACAAGCAAAAGTTTTTGTTTTGTTTTGGGGGAAAATAACTCAAAATTAAGGGAGTTTTTGCTTAAAATTGGCAAAATAATCTGCCAATAGGGTATTTTTAGTTATTTTCCCCCAAAATAAGACAAGAACTTTTGCTTGTCTAGTAAATGCTTCTTAATGTAAGATTGTTTTTTTTTTTATATTTGGACTGAAAACAAGACAAGTAAGAAAGTAAGAAAAGCATTTTTTGCAGTGTTCCACTTTTCGAATATTTTCTTCATTTTTTATTGAAAATAAACGCCTTTTTGATCTGATATGTGATGGGAAAAGGAAGTACAGCGAGTTCGGCAAAAGCCGGATTCGAACCTCAGGTCGAATTACGTCAAAACTTAGTGCCACGCACCTTACCCCTACACTATCACGACTGACAGATGCCGATGGCGTGTTCACGGCTTTACAGAATTAGCCTGCGCTTGGAATTGAAAAGTCTTACCAGTTACTTGCGGCCTGATGGATGGGTTCTCTCCCACGTTAATGCGAGTTTTTTAAAATACCTTTTTATAGAATTTTGCATCACTGCTGTTTATCTATCACACAACTGCAAATTATAGGTTAAGTGAATAGGTAAACACACTTCATGAACTCACAGACGCAGGACAAGCCGGGCCTGTGCCCGTCTGGCCCGCCCGCTGGCCCGCCCGCTGGCCACGCCCTTGGTGCACACTATAACAAAAATATTCTACTGGGGTACATTTTACAAGCAAATACTATTTCGGTCTCTCTACTTCAAAATGTCACGTTTAATTCAATATTACATGCCGATTCTTCGTAATTATTTGTGAAATGTATTATCTGTTTCTGAGGGAACATTGTTTCAAAATAACACTTGCGTTGTTAAAGTTGACATGTTTATACACTTCTACAGTTGCAAGCAAAGGTTTGTGAACCCTTTTGGAATTACTTGGATTTTTGCATTGATTACTCAAAAAATGTGGTCTGATCTTTATCTAACTCACAATCATAGGCACAAGCTGACTAAACTAATGAGACTAAAGTAATTGCACCCTTGAAATGAGTAACATGCGAGTCATTTTTCTTGCAACTGTAGCTACAGGAATGCTAACACATCCAGTTTAATGGCTGATGCATTTGATGATAACTATCACCCCCATTGGGTAACGATGTTACCGTCACAGTAGAGCTAAAATGAACAATAAGTATGAACGACAGGATGCTTTGGCCAAGCATTTGCACAGAGACTGTTTTTGACTTGTGTTGTGGGTTAAGAACTCCGCTGGAAAGGGAACAGCATGAGTAATGTTTAGGCCAGCTCCTGGGGAGTCAGTGTGAGAAAATGAACTAACTCTGACCACCATAAATCACCTCGTTCTTAAACAGCTAAGCGCTCTTTTTCTTTCCCGCTTTTTAAAAAACCATTTAAGATCATAGCACATTGTTAGTCCTGGCGTGACACTCTGAAAACACAGCATTGTCTTTTACGACGCTTCACCTCATTTCCTCAGCTCAATGTTTCTTGGTTTGAGCTGAAGGACTGACCGACTGCTAGCAAGAGACTTATAACCTTACCGTGTTTATTTTTTCAGCCACTTGAGGAGCGCAATTTCGCTCCTGAATTGGTCAGACGGGCTCGAGTTGTGATAGGAGCCAATGGCTTCCTGGATTTGGCTGCTCGGGAGCATGTTTTTCCACCTCAAACGACTTCTAGTTCTCACTGTGCTGACCCAAATGAGCATTTAAAGATGTAAAGGTCTCAAATGAGGACAAATAGAGGAACTAAGCGTGGACAGAACAATGATGGTTCCTCTTCCAAGATCTGCATTCCCTGCTAGCCAAGAAGAACATTGGGTGACTCAGAGCTGGGTTGGGTCGTGGGGAGCTGGTCCGGGGTGTTTCCCCCTTTGAACAGGAAAAAACGGTGCTCCACCCCATCCGTTGAAAGCTAGTGTGAAGCCCATATGGTTCCTGGGATTGGTTTTTCTCGTTCAGATGGCAGGTGCATTGGCAGATTGGTGATTTGTGTCCTTGATATGTTTACACAAAGTGCTCTTCCCTTGATCGCAGCTATCCATTGTCCTGTGGCCTTCAGCTGAGGCATCCATTATTACAAAGTCAGTGATTCGACTTTTCAGCACAATTCATTTCCTGAAAACAGAACAGATAGGATGTCACTTACCAGATTAGGTTAAAAGAAGCCACTTCCAAGTGTCAGTTATTATTATATTTTGGACTCTAGATATGGCTTGCATCCATCCTTCGATGTAAGAATTTTGAGTCTTTTTATAGTTAGGATTTTGGGTTTGTTCAATTCGTCTCCAGAGTTTTCTGCAACTTCTGTAATTTATCAAAATGAATCTTAAGAATTTTAAGATTAAAATCTCTCTTTGATTTATGTTTAGAATGTACACAATTGGCAGCTATGGCTTGATTGTAATATTTGCTTAGGGGAATTGGGATTGGTATTCTGATTTATGCTTGGTCTATTGTTGTCATCTTTTAGGACTGTCTTGCTATGTGTTGATTGGAAACATTGATATTTCCTTAAGGACATGCATATTTAGGTTTGGCTAAATGTGTCATTTAGGAGTTTGTGTTTAAATTTATGGATGTAACTAGGGAATTTGAGTTGAATAGACCACACTCCACAGGAAGTTGACCTGGAATTTACTGAATTGCAGTTTGAAGAAATTCAACACGGGAAATGCATTCTGAGAAAGGAAATGTTCTTCCACCTTGCTCCACAAAATGCATTGATTTAAATATGATCAACTATTTAAACTAAATAAAAATTTTGTTTAATATTAAAAAAGTTATAAATACAAATCCATCTGTTAGACTATCTGTTCAAACCTCAACTCATTTTAAACTTTTTTCAAGTTATTGTTAAAGGGATAGTTCACCCAAAAATGAAAATTAGCCCATGGTTTACTCACCCTCAAGTCATCCGAGGTGTATATGACATTCTTCTTTCAGACGAATAAAATCAGAGTTATATTAAAAATTTTCTGGCTAATCCAAGCATTACAATAGCAGTAATAGTTGCTCTGTTTTTGAAGTCCATAAAAAATGCATCTCTCCGTCAAATAACATGCTCCACGCAGCTCCGGGGTGTTAATAAAGGCCTTCTGAAGCGAATCGATGCGTTTGTGTAAGAAAAATATCCATATTTAAAAATGTATTTCATTTGTTTCTATGGCTCTGCCTCAGCGTTCCCGCGCCATCACTTGCCGTGAATACGGTCAAAATACATGCAAAATACCAGCGCGATCATAGATATATGCATAGATTCCTCATCAGTGCCTCCGCGGATCGGTCGAATGAGGCTATCTTTGATCGCGCCAGTATTTTGACCTTATTCGCCGGAAGTTATGCCACTGGGAGTACTAGATGACATTCTTTTGATAAGAGGTAAAAAACATTTTTTCAGAAACCGATCATTTCATGTCTTAAAGAGCACCTATCATGGAATTTTGAAATTTACCTTTCATGTAGTGTGTAACATAGATCTAAGTGAACAAAAACATCCTGCATAGTTTGAAATATGACAGTGCACCGTATATATAGTTATTTTCTTTCAAAAGTAAGAGTCGACTCTGAGTCATTTTTAAGAATCGTTAGAAGACCGAAGCTTTTTCTCTGACTAGATGACGTCAACTTGTCAAGTTATTTGAATACAATACGCCCACTTATTGCGCTCCAAGACGCCAGTGAAAACTAGAAAACATCATGGCGACGAGACACTGTGTTCTGAAGTGCGACTCAAAAGCAAACTTTTTTCATCTGCCCAAGGATGAGCATTTGAAGACTAAGTGGCTTGAAGACAAACCATACATCGTTGCGATTAAGTGTTTATTAGTCGTCAAATGTATGTTTCGCGATCTCAGGAAGCTTTTATTATGGACTTTTATTATGGCACATGGTATCTTCTTCGTCTGTCTGTACATGGACTACATGTGCACAGAGCGCCCTCCGGCTGCCAGTATGAATTGAAAACAACACATAAGAGACTCAATCGCTTATGATTAGGCTATATCTGCGCATTTTGAGGAAGTATTGAATAAAAAATACTCCTCTGTTTAGAAATTTGACACAGACATATGAGAATCTATCAATATGTCTCCTCATCTGCACACTTTTGAACTAAAAGCCCTGAGGGATGTTGATTTGTCGCGAGTTTTCGTGAGGAGAATAGAGGAGTTTTTTTATGAATGAGATCAGCTGAGGCTCATATTACAATCAAACGGTACAGACGCGGTTTTCATATTCATAACTCCTGACACATATTAACAAATTACTGTCACTAAAAGACTTTGATGGGCGTTCCGTTTCCGAAAATATCTGCACAGACTATACCAATCACAACTGACTGGGTCATCGGACCAATCACCGCAGATTAGCGTCACGTAAAGGCGGGGTTTTGAAAAGTGAATCACTAAAGGAATCATTTGAGAATCGCTGTCAAAACAGGTAAAAATAAATGCATATTATAAGAAAACTAAAGTCTTTTTTGTCATTGCATGCATGCAAAACTGTTGTTGGGGACTTCTAAAACAATATTTGGAACATTTTAAATGCCATGATAGGTGCTCTTTAAGACATCAATGTGTTGCCACGAGCCGCATGGTTTAATAAGGATTCGTATGTCATATTCCAACCCGTTCTCACTCCCAAGGCGTCAAATTCCGACGCATGGTCAAGTGCTTTCCGCGTCACAATAAAGACGCTAAAGGCACCCCTAGGCGTCACTATATTGACGCGCCGAGTGCTCCATTCATTTCAACGAGAAACCTTTGGCGTCAGACACAGACGCGTTGGGCATGGGAACGTTATCGTCATGATGATCATATATTGGGTTATGATTTTGCCATTATGACATGTTGGACTGTGATTCTCAATTTAATCAGCCAGCATCATTTTATTTACGCTATCTAGACACGTTTTAACATGTAACCCAACCCCATTCCATCCCTAAACCTACCCATTTGTGTGGTATAAAACGCAGATATAACAGGCAGAGTCGACTGCATGCACAATTTATTCAAAAAATAAAAATATTCCGAGGCCAAGCGATTGATTTGTGTGAAGGAAATCCCCAAAAGCGATCAGCGTCACCATCCGCAGAAGATCACGAACACATAAAATTTCAAATATTGCCGCCCGTTACGTCAGTTTTCATAGTGAAATTGCATTGGCTCTAGTATGTCTCGTGACCAATTGCGTCATTACGTCAGCTTTGATTGTAAAATGTCATTGGTTCTCGTGTGTCTTGTGAACGATTGCGTCATGCTAAAGAGGCGTGTGTATTATTTGAATGAGATATGAATGAATGCGTTAACGGAGCGGCGGGATCATCTTCTCAGCGATTAAAACATTAAGATCAACTCTGTTCTTTACATGAAGACATCGTGTGACTTCAGAAGACTTGGAATGCAACATGAGTTAATACTTTTATACTGTTTTTCGTCAGTTTTTGCAATAAATAGATGTGACTGTACTTCTATTTGCCTGTTATGTGTTTCTATATTGTTTATGAGTGGGTAGGTTTAGGGTAGGAGTTGGGTTAGTTGCTCCAAAATATAAAAGTAACCTTTAAATATGAATAAAATATTAATAAAATCATGTATGCTTTTACAAATGCAAAGAATAAAATGCGTCTTGATCTGACGCATTGGGTAAACAACTGAAATCAATGGAGCACCCAGCGCGTCGATATAGTGACGCCTAGGGGTGACTTTGGCGTCTTCGTTGTGACGCGGAAGGCACTTGACCATGCTTCGGATTTTGACGCCTTGGGAGTGAGAATGGGTTGCATATTCGTATGTTTTTACTCTCATTGCGCTCATACTCTAAAATATCCCCATTGACATGCATTATACGACAATCACACTGCAACGGTTGGAGTTAAAAATCTTCAATTGTGTTCTACTGAAGAAACAAAGACACCAACATCTTGAATGCCCTGGGGGTATTTAGATTGCAAAATTTAGATTGTTTGCTTTTTTTATTTAAAATTTGCTGTCATATACTTTCATTTTAATTCAAATTCGAATGTCAATTTTGAATCCTGTCAAATTCAGTTCTGTAATGACAACTCTCTGAGTGTTTGGCATGGTAATGGATATGACAATATTGATATGTTTGGTCTTGGTGGAATAGATCTGCTACACTGCTGCTGCAGAGCAAGTACGGGACTTGCTACTGCCAATACATACACTAAGACACCGCTGTGAGCAAGTAAGACATGCTGCTGCTGTATAACCCATAGCAGATATATACAGCTGGAGCTGGGGAAGGTGGAGGGTTTCTGAAAGTGCGCTGCACTGCTACAGCAAAAGCTGACCAAGTATTTGAAGATTGAGCAGCGAGCTCATTGGATACTGATCCAGCAGGAACCAATCAGCTGTGCCCTATAGAGAATCCATCTAGAGTTTCATGACAGAACCTTTTATTTCACATTCAGAAATTTAAAATGTATTCTCAATTCAAACCTGAATGGTGCACAACCCTGGATATACCTGGGAGAGTACTGTGTGTGGTTTAATCTTCTGTATCTTTATATTATGTTTCATATGTCACATATGTGAGGAGGAGGGTCATATCTTGCATAACCAGACTTGGCATAAACTTTGGTTCTGTTACCATTTATTCTGGCCAAACACTGTTTACTTAGAGAGGAAAAGTCTGCCTGATTGTCTGATAAAAAAAAAAAAAAAAAAAAAGACAAATAATACTTATATTTGAGATAATGCATAATCAGTAGAGTTTATCGGCTAAAAGTAAGCGTATGTGCATATGAAGTTTCAAGTCTGATTGAGGTGTGGTTGACAGGAAGCGTATGTGTTCTGGGCTTCTGAGCAACAGGATCTCTTGTATACACACGCACACACACTCCTTCCCATAATATATTACGGTACAGTTGAAGCGGTTGTTTAGTACCAATATACGCCATCATGCATTTGTAATTGAAGGAATAGGACTTTCATCTTTAGTTAACATCGTTCAACAGACTCTGCGGTACAAGGTAAGGGTATTACCAATGTGCAACAGTGCTTTGCTTGCACTTTCTTAGTTTTGCAATTCTTATTTCTCACATTAAGTTTTGTAATGATTAGATGATGATGATGATGATTCCTATGGAGCTCCAATGATTCCTCTAGCGATTGACACATTTCTATACCACCCAGTCCTGCTCTCTTTTGTTGGTGACCCATTTTTACAGTGGCTTTGTTAATTCTGAACACATGCTGAGTATTTTCTTGCTGTGTTTTTATCTTGCTGCTATACTAGCCTGTGGCCATGCAGTAAGCTGTGGAGCGTCATGCCTCATTTGGATACGGTCCTGCAGCAAGCTTTACTTTAGAAGTGGTTTGCCGTTCTTTACCCCTATTCAGCTTATGCAGCTACAGCACAGGTCATTGCTTCATATGGAGTTGCAAGCTGCTTTCTCTTAGCCTCACCCTGGCAGCGCCTTTCAGCATCATTTCATATCCAATGGTCTGTCTCCTGTTCTAGGGACTTTCTTCAGAGAGACTAGTTTGTCATTAAGGATGATTTATGTCTGGTATGTAATAGAGAAGTTTTGGGTGAACTTGGGTGGGTGAAGTGGTTGTATAGCCCGGTGGGGTGCTGGCTAGACTCTGGGTTTGGCATGGAGATGAGTTTGGCAGGGTATAGCAGCCATTATAACTATGAAGGACATGACCCCCACTTAAAAAAATGACTAAACTGAACCCCTCCACTTTTTGGAAGATAGTCATTATGTTTTAAAAGGTTTATTTTTCTTGAGTGCAGTCCAAAGGAAAAGTACACTTGCATTTTATGAAAAATGCGAGTGGTGTTTGCCGGTACAAAACTCGCTGCTGCAATGCTAGCATGTGGGTGGGTTCCAGGGTGTACCTATGCCGTTTCTACATTGATATGTGGTTGCTAGGGTATTGTTGATGGTTCCTTCTCTGAAGCAGAGCAGGAGGGTTTTGGCCATTAGCCTCTTCCCCAAGACTCAGGGTTTCACCCTTGTCCGCCCCGAGTCCCTCCTCTCTGGCTTAGCTCCCAGTCTTTGATTCTTGTCTGTATTTCTCAGGTTTTGCACGTCCTCTGTCTTCTCCTGTTGAAAACAATGCCTTCACATGGGCTTCTTGTTTTTAGGGTGTGCCCATCGACTATAATTGAGCTGTTCACATCCAGGACTCTTGTGATGTTCAGATCCTGTACAACAACAAGCCTTTGTAACTCTAATTATGGAAGGTAAACAGTTTCAGAGCACAGATTGTTAAGTCAATGACAGATTGAAGCATTTGATGTTCAATACTGTTGAAGCGTGAGACGACTCTTGAAGGAAGTGAACTCCCTCTGCTTTTTGGGACGGGAATACGATTTCCTGAGGTTTATAGAGTAAATGGATTGAGATGTAAGCCAAGAGGTGATGATAGTGGTCAATCAGCAGAGGAGAGAGAATAATGATTCAAAGCATATGAGCCCAGAGCTCAGTTTATTTATGTGATTATGTGTACAATCAAATTATAAGTCAACACAGAGTATTTTTCATAGATTTGAAAAACAAACAAAAAAAACCTTTGTTTTCAAAAAAGCAAGTCTGTTGTTCTGAACAGGACTTGCCAATACTTTAATATTATGCAGAAACTAGATTATATTTACACTAAATAGCATATTTTCTTAGTGATAGCTGCTATTTAAGTTAATATAGGGATAGATTCTATTTACACTATTTTAAAAATAGCAGTACTATTTATAAGTGTAAATAGTAGCTAGATGTTATACTTCTAAATAGTGGCATTTAGTATTTGCACCTCAGTGTTGTTGTGCATTAAATGGTATGCAATATTAACAGAGTGTAAATTATTATATTTATTAAAATTATAAAATGGAGGCCGCCTTATTGGGACAATAAAGCCCTCCCTGCACCTAAACCTAACCAATAAACACTTCATTATTAAACACACGTTAGACACTTTATTTCCACTTTTCAGATATTGTTCTCATTTTTATTGAAAATAAATGCCTTTCTGATCTGATATGGGATGGGAAAAGGGAGTAAAGCGAGTTCTGCAAAAGGCAGATTTGAACACAGTCTTCCGTAATTTTGACTGGCCCACCCTGATGTCAGTGGGCGGAGTTAGTGTAAATAGCCTCTGCCAACAAGGCGGGCTATTTGCACTTAGTGTAAACAGACACTCCGTTAACATTTAGAATATTTGTGATTGATTTTGATTGCATTGTTACACTAAGAAACATATAGAATATCACAATGATTTTAATGCACTTTTTATTTGGCAATTTAAGACCATATCATTGGACAAGTTTTGCAATAAGAATAACATTAGTTTAAAGGGTTAGTTCACCCAAAAATGAAAATTTGTCCATTTACTCACCCTCAAGTCACCCTAGGTGTATATGATATTCTTCTTTCAGATGAATAAAATCAGAGTTGTCCTGGGCAGTGACTGTTGGGTCATTTTTTTAAATCCATAAAAGTGCATCTATCCATCATATAACTGCTCCACACTGCTCCGGGGGTTTGTGGAAGAAAAATATCCATATTTAAAACTTTATAGACTAAAATAGCTAGCTTTCGGCAGTCAGCGGTACGCAAATGAAAGAGTAAAAAGTTACGGTGAAAGAGTAACCCTTGACGCATGCATATTGAAGAACGCAGAAGCGTAGAGGATAGAGAAAAAAAAAACACTAGTCATGAATTATAACTTTTAAAACGAGAATTTTTAAAGAGAAATGGCCGTGAATTTCAATATACGAGAAGAGGGGCTTGAGTTTGTTGGCCAGCACTATCCGCAAGAGGCGTCAAAGCTTGCGATGCTTCTATACATCGCGTCAGGTGTTTTTCTTTCGCCATAAAGTCGACTTGCATACCGTTGACCGCCGGAAGCTAGTTATTTTATTCTATAAAGTTTAAAATATGGATATTGTTCTTACACAAACGCGCCACTTCGCTTCAGAAGGCCTTTATTAACCCCCCGGAGTCGTTGTGGAGCAGTTATATGATGGATAGATGCACTTTTATGGACTTCAAAAATGACCCAACAGTCACTGCCATTATAAAGCTTGGAAGAGCCAGGACATTTTTTTATATAACAATTCGTCTGAAAGAAGAATGTCATATACACCTAGGATGACTTAAGGGTGAGTAAATCATGGTCTAATTTTCATTTTTGAACCCTTTAAACTAATGTCATTTTTAAGTACATTAAGTCATAATCGCTTGGTATTCAGTCACAGAGCTGACCTTTTGTTCCAGATGTTTCAAGCCTGTGCTTGACATTCATCTCATTTCTGAGTTCATAAGGAGTTAGTCTCTCTCACACAGCGGGATCATTTACCTCAGGAGACACATTTTGTGATGTGAACACATGTACCTGTCTTACTGACAGACACCAGAGCTTGCATCATAGTATCAGATGTTAAGTTATGAGCACGTCCAGATGGGATATGCAGGAATTTCTGCGTTTTTGTGGAGTGGAGTGTTAAATGGAGCAGAGATTACTACAGTCTTGTTGATAAATGAAAACAGAACATGATAAAAAATCAGGCAGAATATTTAATTTCAGCATGAAATGCCACTCACAACTTAATTTGGTAATGTGTAAAACAAACAGATTACAGAGTGAAAAAAATCTTTATTCATTCAATGAAGGAAAGTTGGTGATGTCCGCCAAATAGGAACGTTTTGTATTTTTTTATTCTGTCTTTGTGGGTTTTAACTTCAAGAGTATGTGATATTACAGTGTTTCATCTCACTGTTATCTATTATGTGTGCTATGTACAGTATGAACTTGAGACGACATGTAGGGATTATGATGGTACACAAGCTTTGACCCCTTGTCACAGGACACGATGAATGAGATGTCTGCATGGTGAAAGAGAATCTGCACGGATTACTTGGGGCTCTGTAGTTCTGTTATTTGAGTAAAATGAGATTCAGGTTCTGAATTTTAAAGAGAAATCATTTGCAAGCACATGTATGAACTCCAGGTCTTTGTCACTATTGCTTTGCTTCTCCACATGGCTTAACTTGTAGTTTTTGCAAAGATTGTTTTACATGAATGCTAGTTTTTCCAAAGTGATTTTATTCCTTTATATACTTCTAGTCTAGATATCCACTGAGAATTAATGCTTTAGATGTTTATCACACCACAGTTCAAATCGATATATTGGATATTATATTTAAAATAATCTCAGTATGATTTAGTTTGAGTTGTGTTACTCTAATCATCTTGACTCTTTTGAATTGAGTTGGAAAGGACTGTTACACAAGAGTTCTCTAGTAATAGAAAAACTTTTCTTTTTTCCCCCTTTTTTGTTGATAACTTTAGCGCACACTTGAAGCACACTATAGCTCTAAAGTCAAACGCTTGTCATTTGAGAGAACATGAAAAAAGTTGTTAAGCAAGCTGAAGCTGTTACACACTTCTGAACATCACTTGCACCCTAGAGGGTCGTTTGTTCTGGTGAAGTGTTTTTGCATGGATTGTGTCTACAATCTGGAGCCTCCAACAGAGGCCGAAAAGCAACCCAAGCTCACTGGAAATATGTGACTCTACCAACATTTTAGTGAAACTCCAAAAATGCATACAATTCGCTGGTGTTTCCAGCTGAAATTAACACTATAGAGGCGATAAAACACCAACAAATTATTCCTTTTTACCCAAATTGTGATTTACAGGGGCAGATTATCAATTAATAAAAAACTTATTTTCACGTGGTTCCTTGCACTATACCTCAAAACAACTTTACCATTGTGCATGATTTGTAAACTAACATATTTTAACATTTGCATCACATATCCAGCTCCATATGTAGGGCTTTTCTGATGTAAAGTTTCACTTGGTACAGTATTGCACTTACAAAACGGAGCACTTGGGTATTCGACAAAAGAGCTTAAAGGGATAGTTCACCCAAAAATGATCATAAACAGAAGCTCAACCGAACCTGCTTGATGCGTGAGAGCAAACTACTTGCTGAAGCTCAAACGTGCTGCGTAACACGAGAATGAACCTCATTGGTTCTTGAGGAAGCTCAAATGTGCTGCGTAACACAAAAATTAACTTCACTGGTTCTCACACATCAAGCGAACATGCTTGAGCTTGTGTTTACCACAACTGATGTGTGAGTTGAAGAATGTTTATATGTGAATAAAAGCCTAATTTCAATCTGTTCATCATCAAGCGATCGAGTCTCTTCAGAAAATGTTGACTAAACCGCTCAATTCATATGGATTAGTTTACAATTGTACTTTTTGAGGCGTCAAAACGGTAGTTGCGTAGCTGTCAATGGAGGGACAGAAATCCCTCAAATTTAATCAAAAAGATCTTCATTTGTGTTCCGAAGATGAACGAAAATAGTATGGTTTTGGAACAACATGAGGTTGAGTAATTAATGACAGAATTTTCATTTTTGGGTGAACTAACCCTTTAAAACCATGTAAAAACAAGGTAAAATGTTAAGGTGTCTTCAGCAAATGCTTCTTTTATATTGCATTTTCTTTCTTCAACACTATTGGTTGGGTTAAGTGTAGGTTGCAACTAAAAAGTAACTTTATATTAGGTGGCCTTAACTACTATGTACTAACATTTAAATTAATAATTTGATACAATGCACTTATTGTGTACATACATCTTTTTACAATTTACTTACATTTTTAAAAACACCTGCATGTAATTACATCTGTAATTAATTTCTGTAGTTACATTTATAATTACACTCTTGACCCTTCCCTTACACCGAACCCTTCCCTTAAACTTACCCACACCACCATACCTGTATCCCACCTCAATATCAGCAAAAGTGTTTTGCAATACAATATGATCACAATAAGTACATTGTACTTATTCTTTGATGTAAGTACATAGAAGTTAAGGCTTCTTAATATAAAGTGGGGCCAGTTTACCTTTTAGCGCCAATCGCTGGACTTTTCCATTTCAAACTGCTGTGATATGTGTGATATGTGTACATGAACCAAAGAGATAAATGCAATTTTTAGCGCCACTCACTGGACATTTCACTGCCACGGATCATGCAACAAGCAGCTTGATATTATTTTTTTGCAAAAAATGTCACCGCAGGCACGTATTAGTCATGAGCCTTTTTTGCAGAAAAGCTTGTGTCTATCTGGGCATTCCCTGTCAGATGATTACTCAATCATTCATGATTGATGTGTTCCTCTTTCTACTCAATTCTCAGCGCTGCAGGCATAGATACAGTTCGGAAAACAAACAGTAACACCCAAAACTGGTTGAGATGGAGTAATCAAGACAGGGTGGAAAATATGTAAACAGCAGGCCAAGTGAGTAACAGCATGAGCCATTAGTCTCTGGAGAAAGAGCTGAAGAGGAGAAGTGAATGCACATGCTGAAAACGGAGAGAGACACACACGAATGATACATGTTTTATTCGAAACAGACTGTATCATGACATTGGCACAGCCGTGAGGGATATTAGAATGAGTTGCTTCGTTGGGTGGAGCTCAGTCAGACAACATACTGTTACTGAACAAACTGGGGTAAAATTGTTTTCAAAGTCACATACAGCGTTTTTGCGGATTTGTGTTAACATGGATCGTTTCGCCAGTTATATGCAAAACTTTTCAAAAATGCGAAGAAAAGGGATTTTTCTTTTGCAGGGCCGCAGGAACAGCACTTAAAGTTCCTGTCTGTTCTCCTACCCAGAACATTCTCTCTTACTGTAATTGTTGATTATTTTCATTGCGTGGCATTTGTTGGCTTGTCTGTGTCTCTAGGAACTCAATACATGGACATAGTCGTCACTCTGCCAGAGTGTGTGAGTCTGCATGTTTTTGATGAACGTATGTGTGTACATTCGGTTGATTCGAGCGGTGTTGGGTTCCTGCGGTGAGCCTGACTATGAGTAGGCTTGATATTGCCTGATCTCATTGAATGGGTTTTCACAGATAAAACCATCTGTTGAGAGTCATAAAAACAATTCCATTCCATGTATGGAGTTATTGTACAGTCAGCTTTACAATGCATGTAAACGAACAATACATTACAGGAATAGTTCACCCCAAAAATGTATTCACCTTCTTGTTGTTGACTTTCTTTCTTCTGTGCAACCCAAAAGAAACTAAACGATGTCCTTACTGCATAACATTGAACTTCATTGTACACTCGAACAAATGTTTTGGCTAAACAAAAAAATGTATAAAATAAAAATAAAATGAAATGAAATAAAAAAATAAATCAGAACAGAATAGAACAAAAAATACATAATAAATTAAATTAATTAAATTAAAATAACACAATAAAAATAAAAATAATGCAACACTTTGCATCAATCTTCAAGGTCCTGTTCTTCGTGATCCCATTTTTCAAACTTTAATTAGTGTGTAATGTTGCTGTTAGAGCATAAATAATACCTGTAAAATTATAAAGCTCAAAGTTCAATGCCAAGCGAGATATTTTATAACAGAAGTTCCCTTTCAAAGTCTACAGCGAACGGCCGGTTTGGACTACATCCCTGTACATCCTGCTTTAATGACGTCAGTAGAACAGTTTGTTGACTAACCTCCGCCCACAAGAATACGCAAAAAAGGGGGCGTGGCCTTGTTGCTCTCCCACGTGGAGAAGCGCAAGTGTTGCGTTAGGTTGCTTTTGTAGAGTGTGTTTGTCACCATGTCGTCGAGACGCTGTTATTTTCATCCCGGAGTCAAATCACCTTTCTTTGGCCAAGGACGCTGTAGTTTGAGCACATGCATCGTCAGCATACAGTAGTAGCCAGAAGTGATGTCTGGAGGGGATATTTGTTTTTTACGACCCTACAAGTTCGATTAAACCTTCAAATATGAGGCAGATATTTTATATTTGTAAATATTTAAAATATGAGGGAAGAACAAAACACTAAACTTGGTTACTTGGATTTATCTGTCAAAATGATTCGTCAAAAAAAGGGGAAACTAACGCAACAGTTTTATTTAAAATGCACAACAAATGCATTAAAAAAGTTCAAAGAAAAAAGCACACATTGACTACAACATAATCAGTTATTAAAGGGGTCATGAACTGGCTATTTTATGCTGTTGTTTGAGGTCAACTTATTAAGGGCACATGGTTTTTACATTCAAAAACATCATAATGAATAAGTAATAGGCTATTTTCTACCCTGGTTTTGAGACTAGCTCCTGGAACGCTCTGTTTTTATGGGCGTGCCGCATTGAAAACTTGGAAGTAAACACCCACTGCTATGATTGGATAACAGTTTTGTATATTATAATGAGCTTCAACTCCATCAATACATGAGGGAATTGTTTTGAAAACGGCAACCAGAATGATTCGCCCACAGGGCTGGCAATATGTCTTTATCAAACGAACACAATGATCGGTCTGATCGGTGGATATAACTGCAAACCGCATCACTAACACTAACACACACACAGCATTTGCAAAACTTTGCAGACAAAACAACATGTTCAAAACTTTTGCGATTGTATTTTTCTTTCAAATACCAAGTCAAGAGAGTGAACAACGCACATCAATAAAGGAATGTTATTTCACTATTTAAGATAGCCCGTCGGGCAAGCCGGTGATACATTTTGGTAGCCCGACTTTTAAAAAAATATGCCCGGGACATCGGGCTTTGCGAGCCCTGGCCCATACATGTTCTAGTCTGATCCCGAATCGCAGGACAATGATCCAACAACACCTCAAATACAAAGGATACTCCAGCCTGTGACAGTGTGGTAAGTTATGTTTAGTTAGACACATAATCTGTAGACATCGAACGATCTGTTACAATGCAATACTGTCACATATAAAAAACATGTTTTACTCACATAAGTGTGTTGCACCATTCCTGTCAAATCCAACATGTTTATTGCTTTGAAGTTCGATCCGGTTTAGCTTCATGTAGGCCTATGTTGTTTGTCAGGCACGAGTCGGTGGGCGGGGCTACAGAAGTACGCGTTCGTCTTGAGCCGGTGTTTCACTGCACTCTTGACATCTGACGTTTGCTGATCCAGCTGTGAATAAAAACTTTTCTTTGACTAACAAGGAAGCTTTCAGCTCTTTTATATATCAAAAGCTCAAGGAAAAGTTGATTTCTCAATTCCTTTTCCTAAGCAGGACATCACTTTTGGCCACTACTGTACGTGAGGTTTGGTAGCGATGGTCTATCAATCATTACCACCCCGCAGCTTAAAGAGAGCTTCAGGAATTCACAGTTGAATGTGCGCTCCATATGTGACTATGAACGTTGTGGTGGGCTGCCTGTTCACACACCTGCCTCTCTGCAGGGCTCTGATTGGCCCCTGCATGTTCCAGCAGGACGTTCCTCCTCGGAATCACGGGAATGTTCTCCCGTAGTGTGCTGACTGGAGGAATGGTTCTTGTTTTGGGAGCACTTGGGCTCTTGTGCCATGCTAGACCTGGCATTTTTTTGTCCTTACACTAGATGCAGACATTAAACACCATCCTGAGTGTTACTTATATGGCCATAATGATGCTTATTACAGGAGCACCAAGAGGATCATTAAAGATAATAAAATCCAGGACACAGGAAATATGTCAGACTCATAACATGCCGACATCTAATAGGGGATTTTTGCAGGTCTGCGTTCTTTGTTTGTGTTTCTGTTGTTGTTCCTAATCAAAGATGCATAGTCTGCTGTTTTGACTGTTTTGATGAAGTTTTAATGATTGCATTTAGTGTACAAGCATGGGAATTCAGATTAAAATTGCAATTTGGCCATATGCGATTATGTATGATTATGTATCCACAAAAGTATTAAGCAGCACAACAGATATTTCAGCTTTGATCACAGGAATAAATAACATTTTTGAAAATATTTAAACAGATTTTTTTTTAATGTAATACTATTAATAAGGGATTTTTATAGAACAGGTCTGATTTTATTATTGTTCATAAGCATGCATCATTTTCCAAGCTCATTCCCCATTTACATGCACATGAAAATTTCAGATTGAAATTGGAATTTGGTCATATGCGATTATGTACGCGTAGAGATAAATGTCGCCCGGTTTTGTTCTATTAAGAGATTTCAATGTCGCCCGGTTTTGTTCTAGTAAGAGATTTAAATGTCACCCGGTTTTGTTCTAGTAAGAGATTTAAATGTCGCCTGGTTTTGTCCTATTAAGATATTTAAATGTCGCCCGGTTTTGTCCCATTAAGAGATTTAAATGTCGCCCGGTTTTGTTCTATTAAGAGATTTAAAAGTCGCGCAGTTTTTTTTTTTTCTAGAAAGAGATAAATGTCCCCCGGTTTTGTTCTATTAAGAGATTTAAATGTCGCCCAGTTTTGTTCTAGTAAGAGATTTAAATGTCGCCCGGTTTTGTTCTATTAAGAGATTTAAATGTCGCCCAGTTTTGTTCTAGTAAGAGATTTAAATGTCGCCCGGTTTTGTTCTATTAAGAGATTTAAATGTTGCCCGGTTTTGTTCTATTAAGAGATTTAAAAGTCGCCCAGTTTTTTTTTTTTCTAGTAAGAGATAAATGTCGCCCGGTTTTGTTCTATTAAGAGATTTAAATGTCGCCCAGTTTTGTTCTAGTAAGATATTTAAATGTCGCCCGGTTTTGTTCTAGTAAGAGATTTAAATGTCACCCAGTTTTGTTCTAGTAAGAGATTTAAATGTCGCCCGGTTTTGTTCTAGTAAGAGATTTAAATGTCGCCCAGTTTTGTCCTATTAAGAGATTTAAATGTCGCCCGGTTTTGTTCCAGTAAGAGATTTAAATGTCACCCGGTTTTGTCCTATTAAAATATTTAAATGTCACGCGGTTTTGTTCTAGTAAGAGATTTAAATGTCACCCGGTTTTGTTCTAGTAAGAGATTTAAATGTCACACGGTTTTGTTCTTGTAAGAGATTTAAATGTCACCCGGTTTTGTTCTAGTAAGAGATTTAAATGTCGCCCGGTTTTGTTCTACTAAGAGATTTATATGTCGCCAGGTTTTGTTCTAGTAAGAGATTTAAATGTCGGCCAGTTTTGTCCTATTAAGAGATTTAAATGTCACCCGGTTTTGTTCTAGTAAGAGATTTAAATGTCGCCCGGTTTTGTTCTAGTAAGAGATTTAAATGTCGCCCAGTTTTGTCCTATTAAGAGATTTAAATGTCACCCGGTTTTGTTCTAGTAAGAGATTTAAATGTCACCCGGTTTTGTTCTAGTAAGAGATTTAAATGTCGCCCAGTTTTGTTCTAGTAAGAGATTTAAATGTCGCCCGGTTTTGTTCTATTAAGAGATTTAAATGTCGCCCAGTTTTGTTCTAGTAAGAGATTTAAATGTCGCCCGGTTTTGTTCTATTAAGAGATTTAAATGTTGCCCGGTTTTGTTCTATTAAGAGATTTAAAAGTCGCCCAGTTTTTTTTTTTTCTAGTAAGAGATAAATGTCGCCCGGTTTTGTTCTATTAAGAGATTTAAATGTCGCCCAGTTTTGTTCTAGTAAGATATTTAAATGTCGCCCGGTTTTGTTCTAGTAAGAGATTTAAATGTCACCCAGTTTTGTTCTAGTAAGAGATTTAAATGTCGCCCGGTTTTGTTCTAGTAAGAGATTTAAATGTCGCCCAGTTTTGTCCTATTAAGAGATTTAAATGTCGCCCGGTTTTGTTCCAGTAAGAGATTTAAATGTCACCCGGTTTTGTCCTATTAAAAGATTTAAATGTCACGCGGTTTTGTTCTAGTAAGAGATTTAAATGTCACCCGGTTTTGTTCTAGTAAGAGATTTAAATGTCACACGGTTTTGTTCTTGTAAGAGATTTAAATGTCACCCGGTTTTGTTCTAGTAAGAGATTTAAATGTCGCCCGGTTTTGTTCTACTAAGAGATTTATATGTCGCCAGGTTTTGTTCTAGTAAGAGATTTAAATGTCGGCCAGTTTTGTCCTATTAAGAGATTTAAATGTCACCCGGTTTTGTTCTAGTAAGAGATTTAAATGTCACCCGGTTTTGTTCTAGTAAGAGATTTAAATGTCGCCCGGTTTTGTTCTAGTAAGAGATTTAAATGTCGCCCAGTTTTGTCCTATTAAGAGATTTAAATGTCACCCGGTTTTGTTCTAGTAAGAGATTTAAATGTCGCCCAGTTTTGTTCTAGTAAGAGATTTAAATGTCGCCCAGTTTTGTTCTAGTAAGTGATTTTAATGTCGCCCGGTTTTGTTCTATTAAGAGATTTAAGCCAATATTTCAGTTTCTAGAAATGCACATACTGTGAATCTGGCATGTCTGTATTAATCAGAATTTTCTGTCATACACACCTTATTAGGAAAACGCATTGGTCATCTATATCCATGTGTATCCAAACAAAGCTATTGTGCTAGTTGTGAAATGCCAGTATCATATAGATTGGTAGTAGTTCACCACAAAGGGCCTAGAAGCTGCAAGGGGGCGATAGTGTGCACTTCTTTTTGCAACACAATGGCAAAGGATCCGCCCTGCGGTCTCGCAAGCAAGCGAAGTCCACATCAAGTGCTGCATTTGGGACATGGCCAATATCTTGCTTGATGAAATAGTTGTGCTTTCCCTCCTCTTTCGTCAGGCTTGTCATTAATGCTGGATTCAGCGTCCCACATCTTTCTAACATCTGGTACGGGACGCTCCGAACAGACATCTCACTTTGAAGCTGACATCTTCTGTATAATTATTTTGATATCACCAAACAAAACGGCTCATGTTTTCCAATAGGATGGTGCGCTCCGTAAAAAGACCTTCAATTGTTAGCTTTGTGGAAACCACCATCAGAAATGCTGATTAGATGGCACGAGTGCACAACGTCACGCCCTAACAAATGATTGTCTGTATTTTAAGGAGCACAAAGAGCTGTATTTTTCAGAATCAACCTGGAGCATTATGATTCAAGTTGTTTCCACAAGAAACAACAATTATTAGGACTGAGAATGGAAAACCAGTTACGTATATATACACTACCCGCAGTTCCCTGAGAATAGCTTTTTGGGAGGAAGTGCCTCTTTTGGCACTTTGGCATGAGGTGGTGATCCAGACGGGCACAGGATATCACATCACACCCAGGGATGGGGCAGTCAATGTTTTTCCCCACCTTCTGACCCTTTATTAAATCTGACAAAAGCTCCAATTCCTGCTCATTTAAAATGCTGTAATCCTCCAAGAAGTGTTTTTTTTTATTTATTTATTTTTTATTTTTTATATGGTTTTCAGATTTTTTGTCGGGTAAAAATTAATTTTTTCAGTACACAACTATTATAATTTTGTTGAACGGTCGTCAATAGAGAGCGATGCTGTTTGGCCACATGATAATGTAGTTATGGAGTTCTGGAGCTACCTGCTGAAGCTAACCAGCTAAACTCGGACCCCCTGGTAATAATAGCTAGCATGCATGTTGTTTTGGCTGTGACGTCTCTACTCTCTGTGCTTGTGGGAGGCTGTTTGTCAGTGTGTGGTGGGTGTGTAATCTGAACGGACCCCTCCGACTGGATTCAATGGAGAGCACATTGTGTCGTGATTCAACTGGAGTCTTCGTAGGAGCATGTTCACTCCAGTCCGACTTCAAAGAGAGAAACACTGAGAGAGACGGCTGTTACTCTAATAGTTTTTGTGCCGTTGGTTGGTGAAAACAGATAATGTTATCTGCCCTCGTCATCAGAGCTCTGATAAACCCTAGATCAACCAATTTGTTGGCTTTAGTGGTTGGCTGTTGAGAAACTTTTCCATGTTGGATAATTACATAGCTAGGAGGTTTTACATCACTTTACTTTGATTATGTGGCGCAGGGGCTGTATTGTATTGCCCTATTAAACGACAAAAGGGTATGATATTGGTATTATAACATTTATTTATTTAAATCCAATAATGATTTTGACTTTTAATTTTTTTTTAATTAAAATTAATTTCAAACTTCCAGAAAAATTAGTCAATGGTAAAAGTTTTATTTTATTTTATTTTATTTTATTTTATTTTATTTTATTTTATTTTATTTTATTTTATTTTATTTTATTTTATTTTATTTTATTTTATTTTATTTTATTTTATTTTATTTTATTTTATTTTATTTTATTTTATTTTATTTTATTTTATTTATTTTATTTTAATTATATTAATTATATTATATTATATTATATTATATTATATTATATTATATTATATTATATTATATTATATTATATTATATTAAATTATATTATATTAATTATATTATATTATATTATATTATATTATATTATATTATATTAATTATATATATATATTTTTTTGTTTATATTTTATTTATTTTTTTATTTAATTAATGTATATTTTATTTCATTACTTTAATTTATTATTTTAATACATTTTTTATTATTATTCAATTATAAAATCTCACTATAATTGTCTAACCCAATCGAGCAGCCCTAATGTGGTGTTGTAGTTAAACTAAAGGAGAATCAGAATTCAAAATAAGTTTGTATCCCGAGGGCAGAAGGTTACAGCCCTAAACCTGTCAGTATCTCCTCAGTAATTGCTTTGGTTCTGTCTGGTCTCAAACTGCCCTGAAGCCAGCGTTAAATTCCCTGCTGTTACTGATGCCTGTATGATCACTTGCCTGCTTACCTCAGAAGTTTGTGACTGTGTTTTTAAAAAATGTGTAATGGCTATTAATCAGTGTGTTGATATTCCTCAGACATTCTGTTAGTTGTGCTATCTCTGTTTATTTACATTAAATTAAGATTACATTTTGAAAATCTCTCAATGATTAGCATTCAAAATATAACAGACAGCGTAATACTTCCATATCTATTTTTCTATGTCTTGGATTTATTTAACTATACAGCCTTTATACCGCAATGATGGAGTTGCATTGTTTTGATTCGCTGCTTTGCTAGAACTGGTATTTCCTTCAGGAACAGCTCCTCAAATCTTGTTGTTGTGTTTTGTCTGGAATCCATCAGATTCTGAGCATCTTTCAGAGAAGCACAGACTGCTGGATGTAGCTCAAACACTCTGGCTGTTTTAAAGGGGATTCGAGTCGTTTGTTTTCTCAGAGTCCGTCTGGGGGAGCGTTAGCGTTGCATTGGTACTGAAGGCTCTGCCTTGTTCTTCAGATCGGCTCTTTTACAGCTACACGGCTCACGCTGAGGCCGCCCCTCTACGTAACTCAGTTTGCCTTTGAGCTTGTCAACTCATGTTAAACCTGTAAACTGAGAACTTGATAACAACTAGAGAAGGAGAGACAGGAGCGGTGGGCTGATGAAGAGGCTTTTTGTCTGTCAAAACCAAGTCCAACCCACAGAACTTGCTGGGAATTTCAGCTGTTTGGGTAAATTCTCATTTCTGTGAAGGTTCAGTTCTTTAACTTATTTCTTTTTTTTTCTTCATCAAATGTGATTGTCATTACTGTAATTTTTAAGGCAATTCTATACAGTGAACTCTTAAAATTTAAATCAGTACAGCAAATACTGTCATGAAATGACCCTTTTCCCCTTTTTTCCCCCTTTTTTGGGTAATTGCCATGGAAGTAATATCACAATGCCAAATATCTTATTCCTTAAAATATATAAAATAACCTATATATATATATATATATATATATATATATATATATATATATATATATATATATATATATATATATATATATAATATGAATCCTGAAAAAAACGGTTTTCAACATTGATAATAATTATAAATGTTTCTTGAGCAGCAAATCATCATAGAATGATTTCTGAAGGATCATGTGACACTGAAGACTGGAGTAATGATGCTGAAAATTCAGCTTTGATTACAGAAATAAATTACATTTAAAATATATATTCAAATAGATCACAGTTATTTTACATTTTAATAATATTTCGCAATATTACAGTTTTTTGTTTTTTTAATAAAATAAATGCAGCCTTGGTAAGCATAAGAGACTTCTTCTAAAAACATGAAAAATCTTACCGATCAAAAACTGAAATGTAACATTTACATTCACACACACACACACACACACACACACACACACACACACACACACACACACACACACACACACACACACACACACACACACACACACACACACACACACACACACACACACACACACACACATATATACACACATACACATACATATGCTTATACATACACACACTCATTACAAAAATAAATAAATAAATCACCATATATAAACCATCTAACATTGCCATTCTTGATGAAGTTATTGGCCCACTGATGTGTAACTTTGTTTTATTTACTCGCCAAAGCCTTTTTTTTTTCTTGCATTTGGCGCTTGACTAATGTTAATTTTGGACCTTGTGTATATTTGTCTAAGAATTTTTTTCCCGTCTGTCCCAAAAATGCTCACATAGAGCAAAAGGGAGGGAGAGGGAAAAAGAGAGAGAGAGCAAAAAAGGGAGGGCAGAAAAGTGAGAGGGAAAGGAGAATGTCAGTAGCCTGCAGCTAGACTTGGTAGATTTCCGTGCCGTGCGCTCGTTGGGTTTGTAGGTGCTGTCTCTGGATCTGACCTCCTCTGTTAGTCCATAGCCATATATAGTGTGAATATCTTTTATGATCCTCTTTTTTTGGCTGGAGCGAACAGGGAATGTGAGTCAACATTTCAGCCTTTCTCAGGAAGCCAAGAAAGCAGACGTGTTTGTGCACACATCTACACACTCACACACTTCTGCTGGCTGGATTACACTGTGTGTTTGAGAGAGGTGCGCTGCTCTGCCTGTGAGTCGGACCGGACGGTCCCGTAATACTTTCTGCTCAGAGGAGAATGCTTCGTTGGGGTTGACAGACACACACACACGCACGCACGCGCGTTCATACCTGCTGAGGATGGCCACCGCTGTGTTTCAGGTAAGGAGATGGTGACACGGCTCGCTGGCGGTGAGAACGTTGCCAGATATCTTGGGAATTTTAACCTCATTTGCTCTCGGAGCTGCGCGCGTGTGTGTGCCGCAGACAGTTTGTTTGCTTGTTCTTCGTGAAAACAGAGAGTGTTCTCAGGCGTGTTGAAGGAAAAGCTCAGACTGCAAAACTTGTGTGTTCTGTGGGAGTGAGATGAGAACAGTGAAGCTGCTCTTGTAGATTATTTCCCCAGTCAAAATGTAAAGCGTGGGACCACTGTGGTGATGTTGAGGAGAAATGTAGCCACATCAAACGCTGGCGTTTGTAAATCAAACTGCTCTTGCAACATTTTGAGGCTTTTGAGTGATTTAAAATGGATCTGTCATTCTGTCATCCTGTATGATGTTCTTTCATGATGTTTTGAGGGACGGTTTATAATGTCAAACTCCCTCAAAATGACAGAAAACACTGTTGATTTAGCACTAAAGTAGTCTATATGACTACATTTGAAGTCTTCTGAAGTCATCAATAGTCATCATGTGAGGAGCAGAATGAAATTTAAGATATTGACTGAAAAACTTCCCCTTCACTGTAGCTCATGTCATTTATCCTTCAAATGATGTAATGATTTTGGTTTCAGTGGCATCAGACTAAGCACAGTGCATCTAAACATTAAATCTTAATTTGTAGATTTTCAAGAATATAGTTCATTAGCTTTCAAAATTTGAACCGAAATGAGTTGAATAATGACACTAACGTTGCAGCATTGAATCAACATTGAACTGACTTCTAGCCGAATTGAACTTGTTTCATAACTGATTACCTTTGCAACATTGGTTTTGAACTGATTTGAAACAACACTGAGCTTCCCAATTGATGGATTTTACAACATGAACACTGTTATTTTCCTGTTTATTACTGTGAAGCGGCTTTGAAACAATCTGTATTGTATAAAGCGCTATATAAATAAATGTGACTATTAATTTAGCCTAATTGTTGGCTGTTTACAGTTAAGCAACTTGCTGCATTCATGTAGAATGTTTGCCTGTATCTGCATCTTAGAATTGCTTTGAATGTGGCTTAGATTTTCAGACCTGTCAGATTGAGCTAATATTAGCTCAGTTTGTTGCCGGTGTTGTTTGAGTGAGTCTCATGTCTGGAGGGGTCTGGTGTAGGTGTCATTGTGGTCTCACAGCTTTGATTCGGGTCTCTGAGTGGCATGTTTTCAGAGCTTCCCTTTTTGCTGTAACAAATGCGGCTGACAGGATGACAAAGCTGATGTTAAATGCTGAACAATAGCCGTCTCCCTGTGGCACAGACCAGCATCACGGCGTGTGGCTTTCTTTTGTGTAGTTGCGCATCTCACCGAGTCTGTCAAGAACATTTCCGAGTCATATTTCACCCCAAAATAAATAGAAGAAAGTTTCATGAAATAACATTTTATTTTATTTCATTTTTAATAGCAGTGACATTGCTTTTTTGAGATTATTTTCTCTGGACATTACTAACGTTAAGGTATTTTGTTTATACATCAGATGGAGATTTTTTTCCCTTTTTTACCATAAGTAAAGGATTATTGTACAGCATTAAGAGTCTAAAAAAATTTGGTAAAAAATGGTAAAAAAAAAACAACAGCACAGGAGTAAAACACTTTTGTGGTAAAACTTTGTGGTAAAACTAAAATATTTGAGTGGTAAATTTTTATGACAATCATGAAAATAATACAATACATAAACTCTTAATGGTCTACCTAAAAAAAAATATTTTTCTTCATGCAATATATATATAGCCTGAAGAAAAAGTATTTTATTAGGTATATGTATAAATTTTCCCCCTTTTGAATTTGGTGAAATGTGACCTGGACATGTTTTAGTGAGATTCTCTCGTGCTCAAACACAGATTTTTCTCCATTGACCAGACATAATCTGATGACCCTTAGGTCAGGACAGGCAGTTGTGACCTTAAATGTCAAACACCAGACTCTTCAGTGTTGGTTATTTATGATACTGCAACTCCACTAATGTGTTTATGGCATCAATGGTCAGATGAACCTTGGCTTTACAATGTTTGAAATACAGGTTCATGTTATTGCAAATTCTCAGTTGGCAAAACTCAGATGACGATCTAGTTCCAAAAAGCGTTATGCCATCTGTGCACCCCCATGCAACATTTATAGTGCTGTTTGTTACCCTTTCGTCCATTCTACCTCAACCGTGGGAAAGAATGCGCACTTTGTGTTTTTGGCACATTTGCAGATGCAATTTGGACTAATTTGGCTCAAATTGAGGGGAAAAATAAATAATGCTGTTGTGAACACATCAAGTGTATTTGTCATTATCTAGAGATAGCGAGAGGGGGAAATAGAAGGTCTAATTTTCTCATGACTGCATCCCTCATAACAAATGTGTTTATTCCCCAGACTCCATTTGAGTTTTTGCATATTCTTCTACATACCATTATCAGTCACCAGAACTCTCCTTTTTGATAGCCGTAATGCATTCGAAGAAATGTCAAAATGCATAACCCTTCAGTTAAAGATTAGGAAGTTCTTGATGATCCTCTTCTGAATCAGAAACCTACTGTGCTTGATCTTGTATGTGAGCTTCATGCAGCCCCCTGCAGGTTTCATCGCATGTAGAAATGGCAGTAAAACGATCAGCTGATGGAGCTTAAGAACCTGTGATGACTCCGATATGAAAGAAGGAGATTTGCGGTCACTCAACAGGGCTAATTCATTAACCAGTTTCTTAGTCCCCCACTAAGCTGCCCGATCGCTTCCAACACTGTTTGATGTTCAAGGCTGTTTTTAAGAGAAAGTTCCTATTTCTTCCAGTGAGAAACAAGACTTATTGGCAGGCCCACACTGAATCTGCATCAGTAAAATTAGAAAGCTCTGCAGATCTGGAGCCCTTTTTCACAAAGTTATACATCTGCTATGCCCTCTAAATTTGATTAAGGTTAAAGTTGATTATGCTTACCAATAATGGTGCTTTACAATACAGCCTTTGGAACAGAACTCTGGTAGAGTTTAGAATTGAGTTCAAATCTTAGACCCCATGCTCCATCTTAACCTGAAGTGAACCACTATTTCTAATTACCACTTAGCGTTTCCGCATTTGGTGTAGTCAGACAAATTCCTCGCTTTAATTTAACATTTTTACATCTTAAACTATTTAACATCTTGGCAGGTTTGGTTCGATTAAAAAGAACTCTGGTGCGAGTGCACTGTTGGGCTTGGAATATGAACGCAGCACGGAGCAAAGACATCCAAACGAACCAAAAACAGGACAAGATGTCACAAGATGCAACCATAAAAAGGACAGAATGCTCAAGCATACCTGGTTCTTTTCATCATAGGAGCTATGTTGCCCATCACTGTTTGGTAAATGTGTTAAAAATGTCTATATTTTGATATGTAACGATACTGAAATATCTGGAACAGTACTCCTTTATGCAGTGGTACACCGATACCAGCTGCGCGTTCTCACTCTCTCTTCTCTACAACGGAGTATTGACATAAACCCTCACTCTCACTCTTCTCATTTGCTTCGGTTGGATAGTGCTTGTATTGCACGTCAAATTGACTTATTTTTCGGTAAATGGTCAAATTTATACAAAATGATGTCAAAATGCCCGTCTTGCAGAGTATTCAGGAAAATACAGTCAGTTTTGGAACGTAAATAGTTGAGAGAAAACACGTTGTGTAACAGTATATTGGATCCGTGGCCGTGCATAAGCTCTTAAAGTGACAGCAGCCTAATAAATGTAATGCTGTGTGTCATTCAGGACAAAAGACAGAGAGAAAATCACTTGCTGCTCTGCTAAATAACTTTTGTATTTAATTTTTACTATGACAAATGATCCAGGGTTATTTTACATTTGACCACTGTATTATTTCTTACCTAAATACTAATGTTAGACCCACCTGAAAAACTTAAAGCCGTGTTTATTTCATTTGTATTTATTTGTGCTATCGTTTGCAATTTGTTTAAATGTTCTTATTTTATTAATGACTGTCTGTTTTTGTAAATTTAGTTCAACAATTCAAATAAAGCATCCCCTGTGCTATTACAAAAAATTTTCAAAAAACAATTATAAGATAACAAATTATTTAAATGGCGGTTTATATGGCAGTTTTCACCTTGGTATCGAATATCGATGTTTTTCAATGTATCGTATCGAAGTTGGAAAGACCTTGATTTTCGATGGTGTGCAATGGAGGAATTCCTGGTGCTGTTTTGACTCTGAAGGTTGACTTTTGAAGGTCTCCATGAGTTCTCAGCTGGTAAAATACCATCAAATGTACGCATATACAAAGTGCACTTTTAGCCCAGCACACAGCATTGCTCTGGATGTTCCGTCGCAAGATATACGTCATAATATCTTTAGGTTCAGTCTTAAAAATGACAGTGTGAACGTTATAAGCGAGCTAGGACTAAAAAAAAGAGCACCCTCTATGGCTGATTTTTGTATTGATAATAATTTTCAATATTAACCAGACTTGCAAAAAAAAATCGTTCTCTTTCTTTAAGGTCCACATTTGATCTTCAGGTAATCATAGTGGAAAGAGATACTAGCAGCTTGGTTGAGCTCGGCGCAGTTTTCTCCAGCATTCCTCCTGTTGGCTTCGGCTGTGATTTAGAGGCTCCTCAAGCTCCTCTGAAACTACAGTTCCAACATTTCCCACTTACACATAGCGAGGCAGATGAATCAGATCCACAGCACTCTAACACTGTCCGGTGTGGAATTCAATGTGATAAATGTGCATTTAAAAAACGGACTGTTATTGAAGTTCAAGGATCATTTGATCTCATGGATGGAAGATGTATTTAGTGTCGCCTTGGATTCCACCAGATAAATAAATCAGCATCTCTGCCGTTAGAGAGTTTGGCCAGCCGTCGAACGTTGAGATCAACACACGATCCTCAGTATTCCTCCCAGAAAATCTGCATCCAGTGTGCATGCTCACCAGCGAATTATGCACAAATGCGTAAGCGGAAATTACAACCGTGGAGGTAAATGATAGGTAAATGTACACACTCGTAAATTTGAGAGTATTTTCCGAGTGTTGTTAAGCTTGTTTACATTCCTGTGTCATGTTTTAACTCCCATTGCATCACACCTGGAGATCTTTACCACAAATTCATACCGTGAAAAAACAAACCTTTTTTTCAGGATTGATGGGAATTGTTCTTTTTCTTCGAATTTTCAGATATCTTATCAAGGGAGAACTCACCCTTATTTCCACATAACATACTATTTACGTTGTTTGTAACAACCCATCGTGTGAGACACTGCAGATTTTCGTGTGGAATCTGCACTTACAACTTTCGGCACAATTAAGTGCATTTGCTCAATCACCACATCATTACATTTTATTTATATTGACCATCCTGCACTTTTTATCAACCACAGATGTAGATATAGCAAAACAAATGGCTGAGATTAACATACTACTATTGTTCAAAAGTTTGGGGTCGTGTTTTTTGAAAGAAGTCTCTTATGCTCAAATCAAAAATACTGTAAAGACTGTAATAATTTGAAATATTATTACTATTTCAAAGAACTGTTTTCTATGTGAATATATTTTAAAATGTAATTAATTCCTTTGATGGTAAAGATGAATTTTCAGCATCATTACTCTTCATGTCACATGATCCTTCAGAAATCATTCTGATTTATGGCACAAGAAACATTTCCTATTATTTTCAATGAATATTATTATCAATTGAACAGTTGTGCAGCCTAATATTTAATACAATATTTGTTTTTCAGGATGCTTTGATTAACACACATTTTACAACAATTATTCAAAATATAACTTTTGTAACAATGTAAGTCTTTACAGTCACTTTTGATCAGTTTAATGCGTCCTTGATGAATACAATTATTAGTAACCCTAAACTTTAGCATTTGTGTATGTATACATATTTGTAATTTATAAGTAGAATTTTGACTCAAAAAAGTAAAAAAAAAAAACCCGAAATGATCCCTCATTCACAGAGTACTGCATTCTCTCAGGCCCTTGTTTATTGTAATTTGATTATATTTCAGCTCCATTTAAGAATACATTGCCATTCATTTAGCAGAATTCTCCAGATTGTGCCCTAAAATATCTTGGCGAAATCATTCTGGGCCTGATCATGCCTATATGTTATCCTACCATCACATACACCTAGTTACTTTTCCATTCCGCTTTATGATCCTCAGACAGATAGACTTCCCCCGTAATCCTTGTTGACTGCCATGTTAAAAGAGCCACTGTTTTCGAACGGCACCAGAGCAAATGCATTCAAGATGTCCACATTCTCCAGGGTTGTTCAATTACAGTGCCAGCGAACATGAAATCTGACAAGATAGCCAAAATGTAACCATCATGGGGCTGTTTTGATTGGGGCCCAGCTTTTCACAAGGTCACAGCAAATTAGCAGCAATCTTTAAGAGGTTTTCAGGCATTAGCAAGTTGAAGTCTGTCTCCGCCAAATGGTTGGGAGGAGATGCTGACGGAGGCAGAAACACGCGCCACGGCATTCCTGCATAGAAGCGGAGGCTCTGGGACTGTCGGGAGGGGGTTGATTTAGGACCCCTGCAGCATCTTCACAGCCTGCTGCAGTTTAAACGGATGAATGCGTTCGCTCTGCGGAAACAAAGCACCGCTGCTTGCTTGGGTTGTTTATCACTGCAGGTTGGCGGGTGGCACGTTCAGCACGCTGGGGCTGATGGAGCACCCGTCATGAAGATTGGGATCACACGAGTCGGAAAGTGCACGGCCGGTTGCAACAAACCACTTAAGATAAGAAATCCCATCATAAACGAATAATCACTAAGGGTTTTCCTAACCTAAGGAGTTTGCTGCAACCAGCTGCAGATGACGAAGATATATCAGAAAGACCGACATTTTCAATTTGAAGACAAATAAGTCTCTGACAATTCAGATGAATTGGGTTTTATTTGTGCAGTGTTTTAAGTAACGGTCTCCGTGTCAACAACACATATTAGTTGATGTGGCGATACAATGTCATTGGTTTGATATAATTTGTCATAGAACACTATGGGCCCTATCATACACCCGGCACAATGTGACGGCAGGTGCGACGCAAGTGTTTTTTGCCTGATGCAGTTATAATTTTCACGTTGTTTAAATGCACTCACGGCCATCTGTTCAGGGCGTGCTGGTCTGAAAACCAGGTGTGTTCAGGCTCATTGTTGGCGCGTTGATTTTTTAAGGCAACTGAAAACGACTGCGCCATTGGCCAACACAAACCTGGTCTAAAGTCAATAGCGCAGTATTTTTTGCGTTATTTAAAGGCGCGTTAGTAATATGCAGCTATAGGCGGGTGCACAATGTGCGTACACTCTGCTTATTACACACACAGGGACGTGCAGCAGCACATTTAAAATACACATTATATTTCAAACATTTTTAAATATTGAAAACAAAAGGATTTCTCTCTGGTGAAGCGTTCAGTCATTGGTTTATTGCACGTTATGCCCAAAACACACCCATGACTTATTAAGAGACTAGGTACAACCCTTTTGGACCATGCGACTGCCGCGCCAACCGTTTTTTCAATCGTCATACCGGCAAAAGTGGATTCAGACATGCCCTAAGTGCACTTGCGCCATGGGCTTCAGACCATGTGCTCAGATCATTAAAAAATGGCCCCATATTCGTTAGGCCAATAAATCAATTGATATTTGGCTTTTTTTGAGATTAACAGATTTTCATATTTGTTTTTGTGAATTGAGTAAATTGTATTATGCAAAAATTCCCTGCATGATTTAGCAAATGTGTACAAAAAGGCTGAAATTAAAAGTCAGTTACTGATTAGAAATTCATCATGTAATTTGTAATCAGTAACTGGCTACAATTCGTAAGTGATTTACCCAAACAACACACACCCGTCTGGTTCACTGTCTTTGTGGGGACTCTCCAGAGACATAATGGTTTTTATTTTGTACAAACTGTATATTCTATCCCTTTACACTAACCCTACCCCTAAACCTACCCATCACACAAAACTTTCTGCATTTTTTACATTAAAAGAAAACAACAACTAATTCTGTATGATTTATATGTTTGTTTCCCCATGAGTCAGTGTGTATTCAGGTTGAAGTCCCTACCAGGATAAAAAAAAAAAAGAACACACACTCACACACATATCATGTCAGGACATCCACAACCTCAAATATATCAGTCTGTCAAAAATGAAGTTTTATTAACAAATGATCTATCCAATCAGCATGAGAGGAGGCCTATATGTATATGTAGACCACTCACCTATGTTCCTCGACAGTTTTCAGCATCCCTCCACCATCCCGTCTCCTCGCACTAGCTCGCCTGGTTAGTATCCTTACCAGAGATATGGAGGGAGTACTTTTGGGAGGGTTTGGGCTAAAATACCGAGCTCATAGCCCTGTCAACGGACAGCACGCCAAATAGGCTTACTACTGCTATCTGATTATTTATAAGTGTGATCTCATGAACCGCACAAAAATGTCTGTGCAGTTTCATCACTTCAACTAAAGTAAAAGTAATAAATTAGTGAAATGTTGTAAACTGTAAGCAGTTTCTGATGCCAAATGATTTGGCACCTGCTGTTACATTACCAATGTTGGCCGTAGAGGGTGCACAATAATGGTATATTTGGCTTGTATTCTGCTGCTCTTATGAATTGGCCCCTTGAATTGAGGTTGGATTGATATTATGCCAGTGTCACTGTTGTCCATTTGGCAGTGCGATGTATTAAACAGGTATTCAGAGAGAAAGGACAGTGGTTGAGGGGCTCTCAGATGGGTGGAGATCACTTTAGCAGCTTTAGCAGAGTTGGCACTCCGTAGACCTGCTAAGAGGCCCACAGGAAGTCATTTGGGGTAGAATTAGTTAAAACATCCTGCCTTTGGGCCACTTTCACACACTGGGGCTTCTATTTTGGCTAAAAGAGGTTGCAGTGATTAAAAACTCAAAGAGGTTATGAGGAACTATAATGTTCAGCGGCTATAATTTATTTACTTACTTGTAAAGTTCCAGACCATGTGGCATTAAACAGAATCGTTCAGACAAACCATAATTGCGTGTATTAACGGGACATTTTGTCCTTGATAAACCGATAGGGTTTTTGGAAGGGACTTTGGTGAGCCACTAATCAGGAGTCGCATGGAATTTGCTCCGCAGAACTGTGCAGATTTGGAACTCCTGTCATTCACAAGTTTGTATACATCTCTGACCCAGTCCATGTTCGTTTTTTTAAATGATTGGTAATACTTTCAGCTGCTGATTAAAGTATAGTACTCTGGCTCTCTGATTTCCATAGATTTTCTGCAAAAAAACAGTCCAGAAAACATGATAATAGTCTGCAGGTTCCAAGCTAGCCAAGTGTTGCCTTTTACTGATTCGAGATTGTGGTGTTTGTCTGATTGGAAATTCATAAAGTCGGCAGCAGTTGACCACTGGATTTAGTGATCGAGCCAAATCAATCTGACCAAACCCTGTACGGATGAGGGTCTGTGGTGCTTGCAAGTACCAGTGTGGAAAGTTCAGCCAGAAATATGTCTGGATGGTGACTTAATGATTGCTGCACTTTAACATTTCAGTGCAATCATGTGGCTCTTTTTCTTCGCAAAAACGGGTTTTAGAAACCCACCATCGCTGCTGGAGACACGGGATGGCAGGAAACATGGCCGCTCACGCTCCCGTTTGAGGCTTTTTTCAGCTTTGAGGTTCAGCTCTGTGGCTTGCATGGAGTATTGTCCCCAATAATTACTATAACATGCCAGTCTTCCAGTCTGATGTGTTTCTCTTCCTCATATCCTGCCACGATTGTGATGTCACCGTGGACCATAAAACACATGCTCTCTCTGAGCACAAGAATATCAAATAATGACTATGAGTTAAATGAACTATGACAGATTTATATATTTTTTGCTGAAGTTGTTGGCTAAGGGTATGTTTCATTTGTCTTTGAGCATATGCATCAGATGGATGTTTTTGGCTGTAAAGCTTTTCAGTTTCATACAGTTTCATTAAAACGTTTCAGTTTTAGAGATGTTCCGTTTCATTCAGTTGTGCTCTTACACTTTATTTTAATGGTCTGCTTTAGGCATTCTACTAACTATACGGATGTAACTTTGCAACTTTGTGTAAACTAGCTCTCATTAGAGTATTATTAGACTGTAGATTGTTAGGTTAGGGTTAGTTGTTAGGGTTAGGGTTCGGGTTAGTAGCATAAATTGGCATGTAGTTACTTATAGTTAGTAAGTAAAAAGTTAATAAAGAGATCTTAATAAAGAGAACTTCAAAAAGTTTATATATATATCGTAAAATTAATTTTATATGAATTGAGCAGTTTAGTCCAAATTTTCAGAAGAGACTAGATGAACTCTTTATACAATGAACAGATTAAATTTGGGCTTTTATTCACATATAAACATTGATCAGAAAACATAAACAGAAGCTCAACCGAACCTGCTTGACATGCGAGAATGAACCTCATTGGTTCTTGCTGAAGCTCAAACGTGCTGCGTAACACGAGAATGAACCTCATTGGTTCTTGCTTGAGCTCAAACATGCTGCGTAATGTGAGAATGAACCTCATTGGTTCTTGCTGAAGTTCAAACGTGCTGCTTAACACAAGAATGAACCTCATTGGTTCTTGCTGAAGCTCAAACATGCTGCGTAACATGAGAATGAACCTCATTGGTTCTTGCTGAAGTTCAAACGTGCTGCTTAACACAAGAATGAACCTCATTGGTTCTTGCTGAAGCTCAAACGTGCTGCGTAACACGAGAATGAACCTCATTGGTTCTTGATGAAGCTCAAACGTGCTGCTTAACACAAGAATGAACCTCAATGGTTCTTGATGAAGCTCAAACATGCTGCGTAACGTGAGAATGAACCTCATTGGTTCTTGCTGAAGCTCAAACGTGCTGCGTAACACGAGAATGAACCTCATTGGTTCTTGCTGAAGCTCAAACGTGCTGCGTAACACGAGAATGAACCTCATTGGTTCTTGCTGAAGCTCAAACGTGCTGCGTAACACAAGAATGAACCTCATTGGTTCTTGCTGAAGCTCAAATGTGCTGCATAACATGAAAATTGTGATTATATGCACTTAATGTCTCTATGCGCTAGAGCGCCCTCTAGTGCATATATAGAGACATTAAGTGCGTATATCACATAACCTCATTGGTTCTCGCCCATCAAGCGAACATGCTTGAGCTTGTGTTTACCACAACTGATGTGTGAGTTGATGAATGTTTATATGTGAATAAAAGCCTAAATTCAATCTGTTCATCATATAAAGCGGCCGAGTCTCTTCAGAAATCTAAACCGCTCAATTCATATGGATTAGTTTTATGATCTCCTTATGAACTTTTTGAAGCGCCAAAGTGTAAGTTGCGTAGTTGTCAATGGAGGGACAGAAATCGCTCTGATTTCATCAAAAAGAATTTCATTTGACAAAAGTCTTCGAGTTTTGAACATGAGGGTAATTATTGACAAATTGTGTTTATTTTTGGGTGAACTATTCCTTTAACATGTCCTGCATGAATTAAATCAAGCTGATTTTAAAAACAATATTTTTTCAGATAATAATAATTTTGAAGAATAACGTTACAACGACAGCCTTATGTTTATTTAATTTTTTTTTATTGCTGTTTACACCAATATTTACTGTAGGGAAGAGTGCAGCTGCTGACTGTCCCTGCAGTAAACAACACCTCTTCACAAGTCTAGTTTTTGTTCTGTTCATGAACAATCCGTCTACTTTTCACATTGATTTGATTTGCCATAGGTAAGGGGTGTTTTGGGCACAACGTGAAGCCTTCACTACTTAACAGTGTAAAAACTGTGGTATATATATAATAAGAACTTTAAAATCGCAACAAGTTAGCTGTACAGCGAACAGTATCAGTGAAGAGCCGTTTAATGGGCAAAGAGAAATCAAGTTAAAAGTCACCCACATAATGTTTTTTTTTAATGTGCCTTGTTTCCAATTAGGCTGTAATTTTGTCAAATTATGAGTAAAATAAGTTTCAAAATATCCAATTCAATGTATTCATTAAATATTAAATAAATGCATTTCCACCAAAGAAAATGATTAAACTCTATACATATGGTGAACATTGAATTGTGGGCTGGAGCAGATCCGTTCTTATCGGTCATTCTGGTCTGGTTTAGAGATTGTGTATGTTCATGAGGAAATTCCAGCGGTGGAGAACCAGTGAGTTTATTCCTCCCAGAGTCGCTGAACACGATGTGAAATATTTTGATGGTCGTACGGCGTGCTGATGGGAAACGGAGGCGGGGTTGGTGATCTTCAGGAGTATGTGGAGGTCTTATCAGGGCTCGGTCTCCCTGTGGAATGTTTATAGAAAGCAGGCCCGTTTCAGGGGTTGCTGGCACAGAGCTGCTGTGGGCTTGTTTGCTTTTGCATTTGATTTATGGGCCGGGCAGCGAAATAAAGGCAGGAAACCCAGCACCCGGCCCCACCGTTTTGCTGATATGCAACATCACGCAGCACTAAACCCAGGGCTAAAACCCAGGCATTTGCCAAAAAACAACCATAATTTAGTTTTTCATTTTTTAGCCTCTCTGAACTTCTCCTCTTGTGCTTCTTTTGTTTTGCTGTTCTGGTTTTAAGAATCAGAGATAAAGGGCTTGTGCTTTTTATTTATTTATTTTTTTATATACTTATTGTGCTTATTTATTTATTTATTTTTTACTTATTGTGCTTATTTTATTTTATTTTTTATTATTATTATTTTTTTTTAAATGATAAGTCTTTACAAATTCATAGATTCAATGAATAGTTCATTTGGACTGGGGAGAAAGTTGTGAAATTTTTTAAGTTACAGTATATTTTCATTATATATGAATTGCTTTTATTGCATAATATGAGGCCTTTAAGGGTTAAATGTGCCTTAAAGTCAACTTTATATAAAATTAACCCTATTTTCACATTTTTAGTCTTAATCTGTATGATTCATCAGTGCACATTATTCCAAAGGAAAGCATATTTGTCTTCATATTCTTTCATCAAAATGTCATAACTCTGCCTCTAAAATGTCTTTCCTGTTCACTTGATGGTCCTGAAATTCCTTATTTTTCATTCCATGCCATCTAATGGCTCTTTTCTGGTATTTAATGGCTTTTTTCTTGATCCAATCAGTCCCTGTTGAAATAAGGATTGAAGTTTAATCCTACTTTTTTTAATGTGTCCGATTATATTAGTATGTGAGTTGTGAAAGCCGTTTCATGTTGTCTGCATTTAACCTAAAGAGAATTAAATAATCCTTGGTAAAATGATGTAAAACTTTGCTTGCTTAGTAAGTCTCCCTAAATAAAATCCTAATTGTAGTTTTTGGATAAGTTTATTTGGATCCGTATCTGTGTGTGTATGAGAGAAATACATCAATCTCAGTGTTTTCGTTGAGGCACGAGAGGTGAGGATAATTCATCTGGACAGCCGTAGTCTCCTAAGGTGCAATGACTCGGGACTCCTCCTCACCTGCTTGTAAAGGAGAGTTTCTCTGGCCAATAACTCATATCTTGTGTGTTAAACGCAGATGGCTCTGGCCTGTTTCAACCTGCCGTGTTTCACTGATAGCAAACAACCAGCTCATTCTCTGGAAGGTCAACAATCCCAATTCATGCTGTAGATCATAGTGAGATCATGTTTTATGTGTGGTGTAGATTTGGAATTATGGAGCGTTTTCCTGACAGCGTTGTAACGGCTTCTCACAGTTTTAGAGCAAGGATTGAGTTTCAGTAATTGCCCTTAGTTATAAGTCTCTCATGATTAGAGATTAACCTTTGCTTTGGCTCAGTAGTCCTTGGTTTTTTTTTTTGTTGAGGAAATGACTGCAATTTTTCCATTCCTCCATGGCATGGCAAAGCCAGTGAATTGTAAACAGACAATACATTATGGCTTAATATTAGCTACTCCGAGGGTTGTGCTGTTGCTCTTCTGAAAATGTAAGTAAATAGTGTATGTGTGCAGACTTCAAAGTTAACATGGTTAACTCTTTTTTTTTTTTTTTTACTTAAAAAACACAAAATGTATACACATTCCTGGTCTTATCATGCATCATTTCTTAGTGCATGCCCTTTTTTTATTATAAAAATGTCAAAACTTGTCCTGAACTTCTGAAATATCTTTCAAGCTACAATCCAGGTGTTAAATACAGTCAAGGAAAACCTGGAAATATCAGGGGATTACTTTTACTTACCAGTCATGGGAAATTTCCATAGTGAATGTATTTTTGTCGAAATGATCCTAAAATTATGTGGTGGTGATGATGATTATTTATAAAAAGTCATTATTCAGTAATCATCACCAAAGTCATGGAAATTCAGTCTTAAAATACATTATACCATATCAAGCCTCCTTAGTCAAACAAGTATCTCTCTCTTTCTGTGTTTCTTTGGTGCCAAATACAAAAATTCCATCATCTTGGATGAGTTCTGTGTGGTTTCTACAATTTCATTTCCTAAACTTTATTTCGGAGGAATGGTTCAGCCAAAAATGAAATTAGCATCATGAACAAATTGAATTTTGCTTGGTTCCTAATGGCATAGCAGACTAGGAATATAGTGCCCTTTTTTGGAGCTTGACAGCCATGGTTGCTGTAGCATTTCCTTTTGTGTTTCCTGAAAGAAAGAAAATATAGGGTTGGAACAACATGAGGGTGAATAAATAATGTCTCACGGCTTTTTCACACCTGGCTTGTTTGGAGCATTTGATTCAGAACGCGTTTTCTCCCTTAGTTCGGTTCATTTAGGCATATATGAACAAGACAAGAATTGATCTGATAATGCCTGAACGAGGTTGTCTCGGCTTGTTTGAAAACGAATTCTGGAGCGGTTCGCTTGTGTTGAGAAAGAAATCCGACCCAATGGAACTACGGACCAGGCTGTATCACAATTTCTAATGAATCGTGGGTTAACCTGGAGCAAAGATGTAGTCAAATGGCTAATTGAAATTTGGTCGGACAAACATATTTCAGAACAACTTTCCAAAACATGTTAAACATGCCAATGAAGCTTTGATTCTTGCTCAAAATGTTTATATAAGTAATATAAGTTCATATAAGTATAAGTAAAAGTAATATAACTACAGTTATAAAGAAAGCCACAATAAGCAGGTGAACCTGTTGAAATGCTGCCTTGGGAAAGCAAAGCAAACCGAAACAAGTAGAAATAGCAACATTGTAACAATTTGAATCCCTGCTTTGGAACAAAGCAAAGAATCTACAGGTATGGAAATTACCTAAATGTTCATATTTGGGTGAACTATGCCTTTTAACTCTTTCCCGCCATTGACAGTATTTTCTGTCATTTAAGACACAACGCTTCCTGGCTTTCCATGTTTTTACTGTTATACAGTAGCAGTGACAAAAGAGTAGAGAATCTCCAGATCAAAACACAGGCAGAAACACGTGATAAAAGCAAATACACGTTGTAATCTTTGAACTAAACGGCTTTTTGTTCAAAATGTTGCTTTTTTATTATGTGTACCTACATTCAAGTGTTGATAAAAAATAAAGAGGCTATGTTCTTTCTTTTGATATATTGCTTGTTCAGATATGTATACTACAAAATATTCTGGGTGCTGTAAATGTGTGTAAAAATTTTCAAAAATGTTGGCGGTGGCTGGCCCTTTTAGAAAAAACACCAAAAAAAACGCTGGCAGGGAAGGAGTTAAAGAAGGTTGTGATGATTTTTCTCCAGCACACGTGATGCGGGCTGCTGTCTGAATGCAACAGGTCTCGGTTTAATCTTGTTAACGCAAGCATGCGAGGAATGCAACAACACAATTACCGTTCATTATGTAATATTCATTTGTACACTCCAGTGTTATCAACACACATCCACTCCCCTTTCTGTCTCGTTCCCGCGCTCGCTTTGTTTCTCTTTCTTTTCCATACAGAAAGCGCACTGACTGAGGCTTTGCATTACCGACATGCCAGTCAAGATGTTTGGAGAGTGTTTTTGTGTGCTTTTCTCCCCTCTCTTCCTCTGTTATACTCACTGTCAAAGTATGGAAACTATGGAACCTTGTTTCAGCCACAGAATATCTCACTATTCTGACTTTTTTCTCAGAATTGTGAGATATAAACTCACAAATGACTCTGACTGTATAACTTGCGATTGCGAGGTGAATATTGTACCAACCTGTCATGTATTTCTTCGCCTTTGGTTTTTAAAGGCTTACTCACCTTTTTGGATAACCACAGGATGATTGCCAGGGCTATTTTCAGCGTTGCGGTTGCCCACCAGTAGACCTGCGGTTATCACCTTTTGTATGTTCACCTGCACCCTCGCTGCGGTTTAAGAGGCCTGACATGAACCATTTACCAGAGGTTACGCTCGGGGTAGACCACCTCAGGATGTGTCAGAATGATTTACACGACTAAACCGTGATGTAAATATCAGCAACAGCCCGCTTCTGTTGCCAACATGATGAATCCAGCTCTCAGGGTGCTTGTTTTGATACATGATGATCCAAGGGGTTGCATGTTCATCCGTTTCATTATGTGACGCGATGACGTCTCGCTAAAGAGTGCCATTGTTTGTTGTCTGTATCGTACTAGTTACCGAGCACTATTAAGCTGTCTTTTGACAGTTGAGCCACCTGTTTTCTTGCATTGAGACGACGGGCCAAATTGTAATGTCCTCGTCTGCCCTGTGTCATAGGATTAGGGTCAGTGCTTCCATGTAAGACTGGGCGATAAAGCTTAAAGGGGATGTCTAATGCTATTTCATGCATTCTGACTTATTTACACTGTTAAAGAGTTGGATTCTCAAGCTAAACATGGCCATAGTTTCAAAAAGTGAGTTGGACGAATGACAGAGTATTTCTGTTCCAAAAACACTCCTTCAATAAGTTTCGGAAAGTTTTTTTTCGAGTATGGCCCTGTATTACGTCATAAAGGGTGGAACTTCTCCCGGATGAGCGCGTGCACACATCAACCATAGCGAGAGCAAGAACACGCCCATCAACACGCTTCGCTCGGGTTATGACAGCGCTGTCATTTTGTTTTTAGACCACGAAATCAACAATGTCAGTAAAGAAGTGTGTTTCTGGGGGAAAATAACCTTGTTCAGCTTCCCAAAGAATCCAACATTAAGGGAACTGTACACAGTTTGTTTTTCTGGAGTCGTACAAGTCTGTTTGTTTGTTCCCGGCATTTCGATGACGAATGTTTTATAAACAAGGCCCAGTTTGACGCTGGATTTGCAGATCGTTTGAAACTGACATATGTAGCGGTCCCAGCGATAAAAGGTCCCGGTCATGAGTGGAAACCGTGGGCGGTGAGTGTTTTCGGCGTGTACGTGCATATAATGCAAACAACACGAACGTATAGAGAATCAAAAGTTATCCAGGGATAATATCATGATGTTATGTGTGTGTGTGTGCTCGTGACTCTTTAGCTCCGCCCAGTGCACGCCTCCGTGAGCTCGGCTGTTTTCGGAAACAATCGGTACAGCGTATCTGTCTTTTATAAATCTGATCAAACTAAAGACTCGTCGGAGATATGAAGGATGCAATACTACTCTATAGGTACTCAAGATTAACATGAGATTGGCAGAAAGTGTGTGTGTTATGTACCCTTTAATAATAAAATATATTTAAGTCTGTTTAATGTCTGAAAACAGTTTTCAGCCTTTGGACGATATATATCGTGGCATTGTTTGTTATATACTTTGCTCTGAAAAGTCATTTTAGACAATTATATTTAAAAAAAATAAATGTGAGATTTTAAAATGTGTATGTGTGTACGTATGCATATATGAAAAACAACACTACTAAAACAATGCATTTGAAATTGAATGCAATTGAAACAAACAGATTAAACTGTTTAAAAGTTAAAAGGAAAATTGTATCATTGTTTAAATGGCATTATATTATTTTATGCTTTAATATTCATAATGTTTCATTTGATATCGCTAACAATTATTTGCAATGTAATTGCAAATAAAAGCATATTAAATGTATGGCTCAGCCCTACTTCTGTTGCCCTTCCAGATTGACCTTTGAAAGAGAAGTCATCAGGGCTCCGTTTCAAACATTCCAGGCATCTTCAGAGACATGAAGGCATGCTGTGTCGGGCCAGATCTCAGTGCAGACATAAGGTGTTTGTTAGTTATGGATAGCAGGTGGACGGGCTGTCATCAGCAGGTGCCTGCAGGCAGAGTTAGGCCAGGTGATGGAATCTGGTCTGGAGATAGACCAGGCCTGTGATAGGAGACTGGAGAAAGGCTTAGAGCAGAGCTCTGAGATGGACTGAGATTAGGGAGAGATTTCCGTTTATCACTGAAGTATATTGGAGTGGTACAGTGGTCTTATTAGGTCTGGCTGGAGATAAGGATGTGTATGGTCTCCATGCAAGATTGTGCAAATGTTTGTGCCAGGTCAGAACGAACTGTCAATAAATTCCAAGACCTGGTCAAAAAAAAAAGAGAGTTGATGTTAGAAGAACATGATGAGGCATATTTCACCTGACTCAGCACAAAAATTATAATAATAAATGTACAGTATATATATATATATATGTACTGTATATATTTGTCATGATGTTAGGCCTATATAATTTCCCACAAATTCAGGTTCAAGGTCCATTGAAAATGATTTTACTGAAGATTCACATAGAAAGCGACAACAAAATATCAAAGTGCACTGACAAAACTGTGACTGTGCACAAAAAAAAGAAAACAAAAAACGTTTCAGTCCATCTTGGACTATCTTAAGTGCTAAAAACTTGAACAATATTGATTTTAAAATTAAGGAATAATTAACAATTACCACTCACATAGGTGGAGTAGACTTACAAACATGATCCAGAATCATAAAAAAAAACACATGACAAAAGTACAGTGTATACAAATCGTTTTCATATTTTTTTCCAGTTGGATATTTAATTTCTTACGATTTATTTACATTATTCATTCTTTGGTTGATATCTTAACTTTTCTTTGTTTTACAACTTTCAAAGTTTTAAAGTCTAAATTTATATAAACTAATAAAAAATATAGGACTACATGATATATTTAAATGATTGAAATATTGGGATATGCATAACTCCAAAAGATTACAGTAAGTCCAAGTTTTAAGTTGACGCAGACAGCAGAGAGTAGACTGGACACATGGCTATATTGCATATGTGTGACATGCTTAATGTTATTAAATGCAATAAGCGAAATACTCTCCGCCTCTCGGACAGCAAGTGATCCCGAATTCAGTTCTCTTCCACAGCTTATATGGCCAAATACAGACAAAATGATGTCAAATTGTCAGTCTTGATGAGTATTGATGTAAACACATGTCTTAAGTGGAGTAAACAGTTTTAGAAAGAAAGTGCGCATGTAACAATATATTGGATCCGTGCAGCTCTTCCGTATGTGTGCTTAATGTTAATCGAACTACAAAAGACAGAGAAAATCGTTCACCGCTCTTTACTGAATAACTTTTGAAGCTTAATAAGAATTAGGATATGAAGACTTCAGATGCAAAAGTCGCCACCGCCATCAAAAAAAAAAAATGAGAGAACGATATTAAATAAATGCCTTTCGCACATAGTATAGCAAATACTTTTGTTTCAAATCCGCTCAATCCGCCCATTCAGAAATACCGGTTCGTTGGCAGAAACCATTAAACGCCACTTCCCTTTGTCAGCAAAAGTCTCTAAGTCCACAGAAACCAATCAGAAGACGCAAATTGAATCATATGATTTGATTTCAAGATGAATGACGGCAAAGACTATGGCGTGTGCCGTGTGTGTAAAGAAAATCGTTACAGTAGCAATGACAGGATTTTGCGAGTAGCATATAAACACAACTGTATTTCGTGTGCTGCTGTAACTCTTACAGAAACAGACATGATCTACATTAAAGAACAGCTGTAATACGACACGGACATGGCAACGCTTGCATCACAGCACCCCTTACTGGGTGGATCAGTTTCTTCAGTGTTACATTTTGAATTCTGCTTTCATTATTTGCAATGTTTCCAGTTACATCTTTGGGGATTTTACTGCAGCTGTTTACTTTGTCTTGTCACCAAAGAGGTGAACTAATAAAAACACACATGGCTGGTTTTGCAGCAAAAGACTTTCAAATTTGTTGAATATTAATGAATTGACTAAAGTGACATAAAAAAAATTAAAATAAATAAAAAATAAGCCATTCCAACTGACTAATAACCTTTTCATTGCCATTAAAGTGAAATTACAGGACCAAAGCATAGGAGCCAAAAAAAAAACGCTAATTTAAAAGAAAAAATGTCAGATGGACTGAGATGTTTTTGCATCTGAAGTCTTCATGTATGTCATACATATATTTAATTCATATCCGTACTTTTTATAATTCAATTTATGTTGTTAAATGGATCTAATATAGGCCTACCTGAAACCCTAAACCCCTCTGGTTTACACTGACATTAGTTAGTCCACTTTTTTTTTTGTTCAAGACTGGTCCAAACTTTTTAAAGTCAGTTACACAAAAAAAGGTAGATCAGTCTAATTTGAATCAGAAAAATTAGACTGATTATCTCTTGACTAATTGCTAGTTGGTTAGAGTCTTAACCGAAGTGTATGCCACTGGCCACAGATTTTCAATGTGATTTCAGACCGTTGTATATTATTTTCTGCTGTTTTAACTGTAAGCTTTACTAATGTTCTAAAAACAGTGTATTCATGTTTGTGGTACTTATCTAAAATGTGGGATGTCAGCTTGCTTAAATTTGTTGTTTCACTCTTATCAGTCTTCCTGTTTATAGTGGTTGATCATTTGTGTTTAGAGTGCGTTTGGGTATGCTGAGACCTGTAGTGAGAAAAAACAAGAGATTTTCAGTGTTTATGTGCTTTACAGCTCCACATCCACAGCTGGAATAACATCTTTTAGCAGGAAGTCGAATCAAACAGAAGCTCTAGTCATGCTTAAAGTCTCATGTCCCTTATTAAGGAGAAAACTTCCTGTTAGCATAGTGAAAGTATGAGGCATTGTTACCCTGTAAACAGTAATTCAGAACTTTTGCATGGCTATTTTTTTCTAGAACTAATCTAGGTTTTTACATTCCCTGAAGAAGATTTGAATGGTACGAACCAATGCGTGAAGTCTTTTCGCATGCTCTTAGTTCAAATGCCTTTGCTAAATATGATGTTTTCCTTCTCAAACACACAACCAATACAAGACATGTGATCTTCAGGTGCAGGACACCTGTTAAACTATAAACTCAGTTAGTTAAGGCTCAGCACCTTTTTCATGAACACTTTATCAATGACAAGTCGAGGTCATTGATAAATGCGAAACCGACATTGGGAAACCTGATGTGCTCCGTCAGCATTAAGACGAGCAATTAAATGGACCGAGCAAATTTAACACAAATGCCAGATGGTTGAAAAGAACACACATATATATATTCAGCTGTCAAAACAAATGGTAAGAGCCGATGGCTTCCAGACCATGTCAAATTCCTCACTTTCATCTGAATCAAATTTTGCAAAGACACGCTTGAACTTTGGGAATTCATAAATTGTTGTCCTTGGAATGACACAAGTGAAATCTGACCCAAGTTGCCTTGACTTTATTTATTTACCACATTTGTCCTCAACCAGCATTATGTTTGTGGGTGCCAAGTCCCAGGCTTACCCATGGTAAAATCACTGTAACGCACTGCCTCTTTTGGCTTATTGCCTTGATATACAACAGAGCATGCATGCAACAACGTATATCACACGGCAATGTGCTTGACTTGACCTTCTAGGTGGAGTGTGATGAATGAACTGGTAATATCAGCCATGATATGTCCTTCTTGACTCTTTGGATTGACTCTTGATTATTTGAGTCATTGGGCCCAATTTAAACGATCTGAAGTGCATGGCGCAGGTGCACTTAGGTTGTGTCCAGATCCCCTTTTGCAAGTTTAAAGGGATAGTTCACCCAAAAATGAAAATTAGCCCATGATTTACTCACCCTCAAGTCATTCTAGGTGTATTTGACATTCCTCTTTCAGACGAATACAATCTGACATGGCTTCAGGGGTTAATAAAGGCTTTCTGAAGCGAAGTGGTGTGTTTGTGTAAAAAAAAATATAAATATTTAAAACTTTAGGGACTAAAATAACTTCCGGCGGTCAGCGGTATGCAAGTCGACTTGCGCTAAAATAGTAACCCCTGACACGATGTACAGGAGCATCGCAAGCTGTGGTAGTGCTGGCCAACAAACTCAAGCCCCTCTCCTCTTATATCGAAATCCTCCGTCATTTCCCTTTTAAAATTCTCGTTTTAGACTTCTAATTCATGACCGGTGTTTTGTTTTGCTCTATTCTCTGCGCTTCTGCATTCGTCAATACACATGCGTCAAGGGTTCAAGGGTTACTCTTTCACCGTAAGTCGACTTGCGTACTGCTGACCGCCAGAAGCTAGATATTTTAGTCTATAAAGTTTTAAATATGTATATTTTTCTAACACAAATGCTCCACTTCACTTCAGGAGACCGTTATTAACCCACCGGAGCCGTGAGGAGCAGTTATATGATGGATAGATGCACTTTTATGGACTTCAAAAACGACCCATCAAGTCACTGCCATTATAAAGCTTGGAAGAGCCAGCATTTTTTAATATAACTCGGATTGTATTCGTCTGAAAGAGGAATGTCATATACTCCTAGGATGATTTGAGGGCGAGTAAATCATGGGCTAGTTTTCATTTATGGGTGAATTATCCCTTTAACGACGAAAAAAAACGGCTGACGCGCCCGGCAAATGGTTGAACCTAGTCTCTTAACCCTCTGGAGTCTGAGCTGTTTTGGGGCCCTTTAGAAGTTTGACCTAGTCTCTTAATGAATCATGGGTGTGTTTTGGGCAAAACGTGCAATAAACCAATCAGAGTCTCATCACCCATTCCCTTTAAAAGGCAGTTGCGCTTGCACCATGGCGGATTCGCTATTTACATGCCGGAATTTGCACGCTGAACGCTTCTCCAGAGAGGAATCTTTTATTTTTAATATTTAAAAATGTTTGTGTGTTGTAATAAGCAGAGTGTACATGCGTTGTGCACCTGCCTATAGGTGCATGTTACTAACGCACCCTTTAATCAACTCAAAAAATACTGTGTTTTCAGTTGCCTCAAAATATCAATGCGCTAACAATGCGCCTGAACACACCTCGTTTTCAGACCATGGGCAAAAAGATGGGCACGAGTGTATTTGCTTGGCGCTGGACGTGAAAATGATAAAAAAAAAAACATTGGGTGTTGTCAGCACCATCAGCTTTTCGGTGATGATGATGATTCAATAAATGGAGCTGAAAGGTAGCTTGAAATCACCCTGTTTTCTTATTTTGTCAATATTTCTATATTTTTTATGAATTATTGATATGGCAGTAGAGATAATATCTGTACACATAGCTTCGGGTGTATGATAGGGCCCATTATTTGATTGACTACATTTGTACAGAAAATGCCAAGTTACCTTTAATTAATACATATTTATTTATTTAAAGAAATAACTTGACAGTATATGAAGCTAAAAAGACACCAAGCCATGTGCAAATCTGGAAAGAGTAAATTTAATCATAAATGTGTTTTTTTTTTTTCTACTGAGAAAGTAGTCTGATTAATATTTGTTTTGTCTTTTGAATTGAAACATTAGTCATTTTTGAATATGAATGGTTTAGTCTTTGACTGGCTTGGCAGCTGCCTGAGCTTTTAGACACAGCTGTGGAGAAGTGCATGGAGACTTCCTGTTTGTGCACAACTCCAGTTCCTTTAGATCCAATTTTGCCTGGAAACAGTTTTTCTTAATTCTCTAGTAGAAGCAGTGCCAGAAATTATGGTCCGCCATCCTGTTTGTGAAGCACAGAGCTCATTTGTCCATGGGAGGCGGGATATTAGTTGTGGCAGTGGTCTGGGCAGCAATCCTATTATAATGAGCTTCAGCAGATTGTGAGTTCCGACAAAGCAAATCACCTTTAAACATCAGTGACTTTCCAATCCTGTTCATGAAATGTTGAAAATGTGGTTTGCGCTCTTGTTTGCCTGTTTTCGCACTGTTTTCCTGTTTCTAAAACATGAATCAGTGAGGTTATTTTAGTATTGTTATAGTATATTTTAAATTGACTTTTACTTATTTTATTTTCAGTTTGTTTTATTCAAATTTTTGTTTAAGTTTGAGTAAGTTTTTTTGTGCTTGTCATTTTAAGTTTTTTAATGCTTCTGTAGCTTTAATTCACATTTTTCAATTCACTTAAATTAAGTTAAATTGAATTAATAATGTACTTATAAATAAAATAAAAGCTGAAAAAAATAAATATAAATACATAATAATACAAATAAAGAATATAAAAAACTAGTTACATTAAATTATTAATTGTTTTTTAATTAAATTAATAATTTAATATAATTAAAATGTTAATTTTTTTATTATTATTATTATTTTTATTTCAGCTTTATGAAAACAAAAAATTTTTTTAGTTACAAATATGTTTAATATTTTTGAAATCAAAATCTACTTTCTTCATAATTCACAATAATGATCCTTATTGTGCACAATTCATCCATGCATGTTTTTCCAAATGAAAGCAAAATGTTTGTCTCTATAACCTTTTATCCAAATGTATTAAGTTGCACCGCCAGTGTCATTAATTATTTAGTCTCTGTTTTTCATTCCATCTCTCCGCTCTGGAAACGCCCACTTTTTTACAACCCCATCAATGAATAAAAAAAGCCCGTCCTGCATTTTTTTCGTTGTTGAATGTCCCATTTCCCCTGGAAACATGTGATAGTACAGTAGTAAAATATGTCGACATGTTATGTTGACTTGAAAGGCCTGACGTTTGTGTTCTCTGTGTGTTGCAGGTATCCTCCTCCTGCGTTCCTGTTGCCAACTATGAACTGGTAAGAACGTCTGTGGTTGTTTTGATGACCCCTTTTTTGATCGTTTCCTAGAACAGTCGTCTCTCGGAATCTGCTCTGTTAATCAGATTGATGATAAAAAGATTTTTTGCCTATTTTGGAGTCCAGAACGTATCATCCCACAACCATTAATATTTATAAGAAGGAAATAAAAGCTTGGGGTCTTGGGTTCAGATCTCTCCCGAGACCTAAATAAGCCAGGGGGAATAACAAAGCATGAGCGATAGCATAGTGAACATTCCTTTTTTGGTTTGAATTGTGTTTTTGGTCTCCAAAAGATCTCCTTCCTCCTCCTCCTGTGTACGCTCGCCTGCGCAAGGCAAGCCAGAATCCATCATTACTCTACCCTCGTTACTGGAAAGTCTCTTGTTGTACAGAGTCCTCAAAATAAAACAAATATTTTGAGTTGTTTTTGGGGGGAAAGTTTGGCTTTCATCAGTTGGACAGAGTTTGGTTTATTATCCTCGTTCCCTCAATCACTTCCTAGATAAAGTATCGAATTGTAGAGCGAGCTGTGTGAATGCAGGTATGCAGGGCCACTGTCGGACTGAATCTCGCCGCAGGCACCATAAACACACACTTGAAATTAGATGGCCTGTTTAAAGACTTATGAACTGAACAATAAAAGCTGATGTTCTGAAGAAAAGTGTGAAAACTGAGAGGCTGGAGGACAATTTTTTTTACAGATTCTTGAGACAAAACTTGCTAGAGGACTGCAAAGATACAAGTTTATATACCAAGGAATGATGTTGAATCTGTTAAAGTTCAGTTCTTCGCCTCAATTTGGAACTTTCTAGCTCTAGCTCTTCCGTTTTCTCAAAGATTGTGTTTTATGTGTACAAATATTATCTCTACTGCCTTATCAATAATTCATGAAAAATATTAAAATATTGACAAAATGAAAAAATAGGGTGGTTTCAAGCTAATTTTCAGCTCCATTTATTGAATCATTAGCCTGGGTAAACCCAGCCTGATCTGCCGGCGATTTGATTTCGCCCTGCAGCTCAGTCTGGAAACCTGTACATAAATTTCTACTGCTTCTGTTACACTTTTGCGGGAACCAATCACAGACTTGCTTATCCACCTGGCGCGCTATTGGCGGGTTTAACACGATGACAGATAGAGAAGCGATGGGTCGTTGGCCGTTGATCACGCCTCTTGTGGTCTGATTGGTTGAAGGACTATCCAATTGCGTACAGAGTCATTTGAATTATGCTCGTTTATCACACCTCTTGTGCAGTAGAAAATACAGAGCAGACTCCCCAGACCAATTTTCAGTCTTAAATTGAGCTTGGTCTGGTGATAGCCAGACAATTGAATCATCATCATCCTCACCAAAAATCTGATGGTGCTGACAAAATAAATAAAACGTCCTTTAAAGATGCATATATTAGTGTTGTCAAAAGTACAGACCACAATACCAAGTCGGTACTGAAATTAAAAAAAATGTGGCGCTGTTGAGCGGAATCGTAAACACCTCTGACTGGCCATTGTGCTCATGTGCTCATCAAATATGTCTGTGATTGGCTACAATGATCAGCACTTCAAAAACATGTTGTAAATATTAGGGGTGTGACGAGACACTTATCTCATGAGACAAGACAAGACACGAGATTAGGTTCACAAGAACGAGACGAGACAAGATTTTTTACATAGTACATTGAGAAATCCATGAAAATACATGACTAGAAAAATTGTTTGCAGGTGCATTTGAAATGTTTTAACTCGTCATCTTGTAATGAATGTCATTTCAGCTCTACTTTCTGAGTTTGAATTATCATATGCAGTAAAAGACAACAAGCACTGTAAAGGTTTTCCCAAAAACTCAACTGACTGGCTTCTCTCCTGTATGATTGTCTCTTCAGACCTTACTGTACATGAGCTTCTTTTGACCTCCTAACTGAACTCCTTCCCACAAATCGATCATAGATATTAAGTGCAAACAATAACCATAATA